>NC_143555.1:55545000-55865000 GCF_054136105.1 Typopeltis vanoorti | reverse complement strand
GTTAAGTAGTTATTTTTTTTAAATGGCCGGCGGGCCACGGCAAAGAGCTCCGCGGGCCATGCGTTGAAAACCCCTGGCCTAGTGGATAGTGTCTTTCCAACCAACAGGCTCTGGTTTCGCCATTGTGGTATGGATATTTGTAAATGTCTTTAAATGGTAGACGATTTTCATCTCCCCGTATGAGACCACTCTGCTTATTCGAGACCTGTAAGTAGCTTGGGAAAAAAGTACTGCATTTGGTTTTTAGATCAGGATTTCTGGATTCAGCTCGCCCACAATACTAAATATGTTATGTCTGCAACCTCTCGTGATTATATTTCAGTGTTTTACTTTTTTACTTATTTAAACAAAATTTGTACATAATCACATCCCCCCCCCCCTTTTTTTTTTAAATGCGTAAATACACACGTTTATCTATTCTTCCGAACCGTTAGTTTGAAAGATTTCCTATGTGTTTGTCTAAAAGAATTGGTTTTTTTGTTTTGTTTTGTTGTTGTTGTTTTAAATTTAAGTTCTTACAGTAGCTCTCATTTGTTATAAGTAACTTCTTGATTATCTGGATATTAGAGATAATTTTAAAAAAGGAGGCAAAGCGAAATATTATCATTAACACAATATTACTACTATAGAAAGTTTTTAATTCTAAACAGCATTTACTATGTAGAACATTTCCCACTACAACTGCTACTGTGATCTCAACTACTATCCTCCACGAAGATGAAAAAATGGTTTTGGGTATTTTTTAAATCGAAGATAAGTTGATCATATACGTATTCCAAGTTTCGATTTTCTTAAAATACTTTGATGTTTTATAGCAATAGAGTACAATATCCATTTTCATGTGAGAGGAAAAACAGTTAATTAATTAATTAATTATGATTACTATTACATTAACTTTCCTAGAGTCAAGTACTCGTAAAAGGAGGGAGGGAGGGAGAGAGAGAGAGAGAGAGAGAGAGAGAGAGAGAGAGAGAGAGAGAGAGAGAGAGAGAGAGAGAGGTTTATACCATTAACAATTACATACATTATATAAGAAGTCGTACTTCATATTACATTATTATTTTTAATACCAGTCATTTTAGGGATGTTTACGAGAACAGGCTTCGATGAAATTTAAGACTGAGAAAAAAAAATTGTCAGAAAATTTTAATTGACAAAAATAACAATAAAACCACGTTACAATAGACGAAGACCAAATACATATTTCACTGCACCAGTAACGCGAATAATACATAATAGTACATCAGAGTTCCTCCTTGCTGCCGGTTTTGAAGAAAATTTCCCATACAGGGAGAGAGAGAGAGATTAAAGTAATCGCTTTTATTTATTTATTTATTGAAAAAAAGGATTCAGGAGAATTTTCAGGAAGATAATCGTAGTACGCTAACTTAAAAATATAATTCTAATAACTGGTTTATGGATGTTGAATGAACAATGGATACGATATGTTTACGGAAAGACATAATAATTATTATTTCTTTCCGTAAATATTTATTATTATTATTATTATTATTATTATTATTATTATTATTATTATTATTATTGTAACGGTGTCTCCATGGAGTCAGAAGATTCATCACGGGAGACCCTACGCTGACACACTGACCATTAATCACACAATACCTATCATACTTCTCCGTAAATTCAGTAATAGATGAAGCATTCACAACCACCTCTGGCAACGCATTCCACACACACACTCACCACCCTCCAAGCAAAAAATCTAGTCCTAACACCCTTGTTAATCACACACGCTTGCACAATCTTCACCCTTCCTGCACTGTTCAGAAAAAAGTCATCAGTATCAATCCTATAAAACTCCTTCAATAACTTAAATGCTTCTATCGTATCTCCTCTCATCCGTCTATCAGCTAGTTTTTGGAGCCCACAGACCTTATCTTTCCTCATAGGAAACATTCTACAGAACCTGTAACAATCTTTGTACCTCGCCTCTGGATCTTCTCAACCATTTCTTTATCACCAAGAAATCCAGGTGACCAGATCTGTGCGCACTAGTCTATATGTGGTCTAATTAATGCCTGATAAAGTGGAACAATAACTTTCCTATCCTTACTTCTCAGCGTGTTCTACAACCGTTTGATTTGATGTGATGTTTTGGCAACTTTTGCAATATGCCCTCTAAACTTAAGTTCTCTGTCCACAATAATCCTCAAGTCCCTAGTTTCGTCAACATTTTGCAGCTCAGTTCCATTAATATAGTACACATCACCTTACACTTAGCCATGTTAAACTGACAGCCATTTACCGCCAGACTATTTAAGTCATCCTGCAAGATATCTACATCATTTGAATTGACTATTGCTCTTCTTAGTTTTGCGGCATCAGCAAACAAGTGGATATTTCCTTTCAAATTATTTCCAATATCATTAATATACAAATTAAACAACAGAGGACCAAGTACCGTACACCGCTGGTCCGGTGTACCTCACCTTCTATTGGACTCAGCTCCTCCATAAACCACTAGTTGATATCTGTCCATCAGCCACCCTCTATATAAATATAGAATACAAACACAACCTCAACAGAATTCAAGATAGAAACCATCAAAAGAAGTGGAACTAATAAAATAATTGGAGAAGTACGACATTGATATAATTGGTGTTACTGAAACAAAGAAGACAGAAGCAGGTAGGATTCTTCTAAATAACTACTATGAGATGTTATATCCAGGCAATAATGATCACGGAAAAGGAAATAGCTATAGTATTTTACACTAAACACGATGATAATATTCTTAAATGACAGCCGATTTCACGAGGAGTGATATGGCCAGATATCAAAATGGGGAATGGGCCAATGAGACTTATTTGCGCCTATGGTTCAACAGAACGTAATTCTACTAAGAAAGAAGTGGAGAAATTTTTCGAGTCTGTAGAGAAAGCAGCTGACAAAGAAAAGGTTGGTCCTTGTTGGAAATCTAATGAGCAGAGTAGGAAATGAATACCACACATATAAATAAGTTTGGGATAATTTGGAGAAAAGAGAAAAGCTAATGATAAGCACCTGTTGCATGTCTGTTCAGGACATGGACTAATCCTTACTAACACTATGTTCCAGCATAAAGATGTGCATAAATTCACAGGGAAAGAAATCAAAAAGAAAATTCTCATTGAGAATTTTCTTATTTCTTATTTGAGAATATCTTCAAGCTAATTCAGGAAAACAAGATCATACAAAGAATTTAAAATAGGAAGTGATCACCATTTAGTTTTAAATAGAATAAAATGAAGTCCATACTGAAAATAACAATATATACAAAAGTTTAAAAAATTATCCTATTCAAGCAGCTTTCAGAAGTAAACTGGAGAATCAAATACACAATTATTATCCCATCCCACTTTTCCTTTCATGTTAAGCTGAATAGCCTGTCATAGCGACATAACGTGGCTTATTAGAAACCGATACTGCTTATGCAAGGGCGGTTAATTCTATCTGCTTTGTTTGCGATGGTTATAAATTTTTCTGAGCGTGTGTTCTTCTGGTTGGTTTATCTGTTTTTCGGGATGAAAAATCCAAGTTTCTGGGAGGAAAAGCTCTGATAGAGGTTTCTTCGCCTCCTAGACGAGATTCGAACCCGTGTCTTTGCGACCAAAGGGCTTCGTCTGTACTTACTGAGCTCTAGAGCTCTAGCTAGAGATGAAAGAGTTTGAAAACAAGAAACAAACATTAATTCTCAAATACGGAGACATAAAAGTTTTAAATGGCTGTACTGCATAATTCATAAGGCCTAGTCAGAAAGACAACTCCGCCATTGCCAGTCCCAGGCCCGGATGAGAAAGGAGGAGGGTTGTACTTGTGGCTAGCAACCATAATATAAAAAAACATATTGCTACAGAAACCTCAACCATTGTTGGAAAACTGACACAAAACCAAGAGGGAGAGGTACTGGGGAAAATTAAGCAAACCAGTGAAAGCCCCATTGGGGAAGCTGACAGGCGGAAAACTCCAAGAAAAAACCTCTTTAGCCCAAAACTTTTAACCAAAATTGGATGCTGGAATATTAGGACTTTGTACGAAAGTGGAAAAGTTAACTTCACATAATTTGATTGGTTCTTCAGAGATCCATTGTTTTTTATTACTCTGTCTTTCCAGAACTTCTTCGGCGGTACTATTAAATATATTCTTTATTTTTTCCCAGTTTTCTTCAATGTCTATTTCCTTATGTTGTTCTCTAAGACTTCCATATTTATTCCTTAATGTTACTTTATATTTGTCTAACCAGAGAAATGGACAGATACAAAATAGAAATACTAGGTCTAAATGAGACAAGATGGAATGGTAGCGGAGAAATCCAACTAACAACAAACAAATACATTTTATATTCTGGAAACCAGAATGAAGATGACACACATAGCCAAGGTGTAGCTTTCATGCTAACAATAGATGCTAGAAGAGCACTAATTGAATGGAGACCAGTTTCTGAAAGAATCATCAAAGTTAGATTCAAAACTAAATACAGAAATGTGACTATAATAAACATATATGGACCAACAAACAAGCAAAAACAGAAGAGAAAGAAGACTTTTATGACATGCTGCAAAAAGAAGTAGATGAAGTGAAAAGTAAATATATGCTTTTACTTATAGGTGACATGAATGCAAAAGTAGGAGGTAGTAACGTGGGATATGAACGAATAATGGGAAAAGAAGGGTTTTGGAATCTGTAATGAAAATGGGGATATCCTAAAAAACTTTTGCACTTTCAATGATATGATCATAGGAGGAACTATATTTAAACATAAAGACATCCATAAACAGACTTGGATATCACCTGATAAGAAATCCAAAAACCAAATAGACCATATCTTAATAAAGCAGGCCTTGGAGAACCTCTTTGATGGATGTAAGAGATTTTGGAGAGGTGCCTTTACAGATCACTTATTACTGATCAAAAATAAAAATGAAAATAAGAAAAATATTTAAAGGCACGAACTAAAGAATTAAATACAATATATCCGAACTAAAAAACAAGGATACAAAAGACAAATATAAAGTAACATTAAAGAATAAATATGGAAGTCTTAGAGAACAACATAAGGAAATAGACATTGAAGAAAACTGGGAAAAAGTAAAGAATATATTTAATAGTAACGCCGAAGAAGTTCTGGGAAGGCAGAGTAATCACAAACAATAGATCTCTGAAGAAACCATCAAATTATGTGAAGAAAGGGAAGCTTTATGGAATACACTTCTGTAAAGTACAGAAGAAAACAAAAGAAATAAGATAAATGAAAGATACAGGCTTAAAAATGGACAGGTAAAAAAGTGCAAGGAAAGATAGAAGAGTTTTCCTGGAGGAGATGTGTAAAGAGGCTGAAGAAGCGGCAAGTAAATTTCACCCAAAGAGGTTGTTTGAGATAACGAGAAAGTTAGCTGGGAAGAGTTTTAAAAGAGAAGGGATTGTAAAAACTAAACAAGGAAAGTTACTCACAAATGAAGCAGACATAGAAAAAAGATGGGTAGAACATTTCCAAGAAATTTTAAATGGAGAAATAGAAAACCTAGAACAAGAAATACCAGAAGAAGAAATACTTAAAATAAACACAGAAACTATAACTAAACTAGAAATAACCCAGGCAGTAAAGAAAACAAAAAACAATAAAGCAGCCGGGAGTGACAATATACAGGCTAAACTACTTAAACCAGTTATAAATACTACTGTTGAAATGCTACACCTGCTATTTAATCAAATATGGGAAAAGGAGGAATGGCCGGATGACTGGAATACAGGACTCCTGGTGAAACTGCCAAAAAAAGGGAGATGTAACACTTTGTAAAAATTGGAGAGGGATTTCACTTCTAAATGTTGTAAGTAAAGAACAGACTGGGTTCAAGCCAAACAGATCTTGTATTGACCAGATAATAACATTAAGAATAATTGTTGAATAATTAATAGAGTAGCAGAGTAGCCTATATTTGGGATTCATCGACTCTGAACGTGCATTTGATAGCACAGACAGAAAGACTATATGGAAGTTAATGAAGCACTACAGGATTCCTCAAAAAATCATAAATATAACAAAGAAAACTGATGAAAAATACAAAATCCGAATAATAAATAATGGCAAACTATCAGAACCATTTGCAACAAACACAGGAGTAAGACAAGGATGTATCCTTTCCCCGACCATCTTTCTGATTGTTATTGATTGGGTGATGAGGAAAACATCTGAAGAAAGAATGGCATTCAACGGTATGGTCAAATAAAATCAGTGACCTAGATTTTGCAGGCGATATATACCTTTTGGCACAAAAACATCAACACCTACAAAAGAAAATAGATAATTTAAACCAGGAAGCAAATAAATATGGATTGAAAATAAGCCATAACAAGACTAAAGTAATGAAGATAAACCCCAAACAAGAATTAGTCTTTGAAATAGTAGGGACAACACTGGAACAGGTAGATAACTTTATCTACCTGGGATCAGTGATCAGCACACAAGGAGGAACCAAACAGGACATACAAAATAGAATCCAGAAAGCACAGATTGCATTCAGTATGGTAAAGAAAATTTGGGGGTCCAAAGAAATAAAATTAAAAACCAAAATTAGGCTCTTCAACACTAATGTTAATCCAGTTTTACTATATGAAGCTGACACATGGTCACTAACAAAGGAAAACATAAATAAAATACAGGTCTATATAAAGAAATGGTTGAGGAAGATACTAGGAATATACTGGTCAAATAAAATAACAAACATAGAACTTTGGGAGAGAACATATCAAACCAGCATCAGAAATGAAATCACTAAAAGAAAATGGAACTGGATGGGTCACACAATCAGCAACCCAGATAAAGAAATAGCAAAAACTGCACTAAGAATGGAATTCCCAAGGTAAGAGGAAAAAGAGGTAAACCCAGGATAACATGGAGAACATGGAGAAGAGAACTAGAAACAGAATCAAGACAGCTGGGATGTTCCTGGAAAGAGATCAAAAAAGAAGCATTGAATAGAGTCAGATGAAAGTCAATGGTTGAGGCCGCAGGGAGCGAAGAGGATAGGTAAAGTAAGGTAAGTCAGAAGACGAATTCCGGATGATTAGAGTGGAGATCTCATAGCTCCGATCCCATAAAAATGGAAATGAAACTTAAATGCGAGAATGATAGAGAGGTTTCTCTACTTGTTCCAAGTAAGATTTACGCAAGTATACCCCAGGAAGAAAGAAATAAAATGTAGAAAGAAACTTGGAGATGAACAAGTTGGATTTAGGCTAAATAGAGGTTGTCAGGATCAGATTTTCACTTTAACAGAAATAGTTGAGAAATCATAGGAATATGACAGGATCTGTATTTAAGTTCTGTAGTTCTTGAAAAGGCATACGACAAGATGCCAAGAGAAAGCTGTTCAATTATATAATGTAAATGAACATTATATCGAGCAAAGTCTATATGAGTTGCAAGTCAGCAGACAGAACTGAAGGAGGTACAGGAAACTGGTTTGATGCTAAATGAGGTGCGAGACAAGGGTGCATATTATTACCCTGTTATTCATCATCTATATGGATCACATATGAAGGGAAGTGACATTAAACCTGATATCGAAACCAGAAATGTTAATCTCGATTATGCAGATGATGTTATAAAATAAATCCAGTGCGAGTCTTCACGATTCTTTAAATAAACTGAATAACTGCTGTAAAAAATCTAATATAAAAATCAGCAATATAAGACAAGCTACGAAAATAGGCAGGAACATCGAAAACACCAACTGCATCCTGAATGGAGAACCTATAGAAAAAGTAAACCATTTCAGACAATTAGTAAATAATTTTTAGTGAAGATAGTAAACTAAATATAGAAATAGACAACATAATAAGCAAAGCATATATTGTGGGGAGTCAATTGAATAAATTGCATGGAATATGAGAGACATCAGTGAAAACACTAAATTTTATACAAGAAAATATTTCATCAATGCATTACCAAATTATGGTTGACCAACGGGTGAATAACAGATGACCAACTTATGGATTAGAAAGAAAGGGTTTAGAAAGAAAATAGTCGATCAAAGACTACAATTGAGAGCCTCAGACCACAAACATGAGAGCTCTGAGAAAAATTAAGAGGAAACAGAAGCATTAATGACAGAATAATTAAAAATGAATATGAAGGAACTTGATATTATTAGCTTTCAGGAATGTGTGAGCGAAGCTTACTCAGACGTCACGATGGTAGACAAAAGACCCCGGAGGAAGATCAAGATCTAGGCGGATTGATGGTGAGGAGTGCGTTGAAAGACCTATATGTATGGTCCCACGATACTGGTGTCTTTGCAAATAACAGACTAACGTGGAGGAAAATTGTCGATAGGAAGTTAGAAATAATGATAAATTATCATGTAGTGCCATTATAGTATGCTGTCCCCCCCACCCACCCCTGTTGAGGAAACATATTAGGAATTTGATAATGGGAATTAATAACACTTAAATGCAACCAGCTTGTTTACTATAGCGTGTGCTTTCTGGCTGGTATGTATGTTTTGCAGAGAAAATAGAGTTTCTAAGAGGAAATCCCTTCCACCTTGAGTCTGGATAACTCATAATCGTTTGAAAAGTCCTTACAAAGGTTCCTCAGATACTGCAACGAGAATCGGATGTAGGACGACTTTCCGACTAAAAGGCACCTTTGCTGCTGACTGCGCGACGGAGACTCGAGTGTCAAGTAAACACATAAAATACTTCTTACTGTATGCACGACTTACCGATAGGCGAGGCGTTTAGACGACCGTCTCAGCGCGTCACTTGTTAAAGACACGGATCTGCTTCGGCACTCTTGTAAGGTAGCGTCATTTTGTCTTAAGACAGCAGAATGTCTATAGTTTCGGTCTTGATTGTATGTAAGACATCGAAATTAAGACCAATTACATCTACACAAGTCATTATTGCTTTTATTATTATAACACTGTAACAAAAAGTATATGAAATTTTGACATTTCAAAAACTTAGATCAGTTTGATAAGTAAAGTCGATACCGGTGCAGATATACTGACTGCAATCATTCTGAAGTCGGCTCTGAATTGCAGACCAGTTTAAAGATCCAACTTTTTTTTTTCGTGTGTGTGTGCATGTAAACAATTATACATAAATATAGATATCGTATAATAATCAGCAAAATTGTGTAAGACAGAAGAAAAGAACATAATTTTTAAGTAATAATACTCTACCATCACATGCAGTGAACAAGCAGAAAAACTAATAACAATTAAATTGCAAACGCATAAATTAAACATAACACAACATAGCTTACTGAAAAGACTTTTCTACCCAAGTTGATCAAAAGATTTTTAAAATAAATAAATATAAAAATCTACCCCTGTAGAACTTTTCAGTACTATTTATACGTAGACGAATAATGCAAACGAGAAAAATCCATGCTGGTGGTCATTAATTAGATAGTCTTATTAATTGATTTTTCCATTACTTTAGAATGAGGCGAAGGATGACGTGAACAGTAACAAAGGTGTGGAATAAGTTGAGAGGACTCAACTTCAAAACATTTCTTTAAACTGATATTTCTTATACTTTAAAACTATTTTAATCTATTTGGCACACGTGTACGCTTTAGTCATTCACAAGCAACCCTTTTAAAAAGGAGCAATCAACTTCAGTATTATCATTTGGAATTATAACTTCTAATGTATCGCAGATAGCACACTGGGAATGTTGACAATATATCTTCAGATATTTCACGATCCCTAACCCTCTCTCTCTCTCTCTCTCTGTGTGTGTGTTTGTGTGTGTGTGTGTACGTGACAAAAAATCAAAAAATCAGCAGCACCAGTTTCATGGTGATTTTAGTCTCCCCACCCTGCAGTGCGGTGACTTTCTCGCCTGCACTGGTACAGTAACCTATCTAACACCCCTACTGCCCTCCCTCTCTCCTCGTCCGTCTACGGATCGATCAGCCGGCACGAGGAACAACAGATCGATGCGGGTAAGGACAAAGACCTTCCGAGTTTAGCGAAACGTGCGGCACGTGCTAGCTTTTGTTGCTGCTTTTGGCTCCAGCAGCAGAATCAGCAGAAGGGACAGAAATACAGCCAAGATACTAAACCGGTTTGTTTTCTTTCTAAAATATGTTAATCGTGGAAACATTTCGGTAATCGAGTACACAAAACCCTCGCGGAAACATACCAGCTTCATATAAAGCCTTATGAGTCCGATCTAGCAGAAAAAGGGAAAAAAAAAAAGGGGGGGACACATATTGGTAGATGCGCAAAACATCTCTCAAATGTCAATGCGTTTCCTGGATATTTTACCACAACATGAAAAAGTAATGACTGTATTTATCAATTAGTTAGGCTTATAATCAATCCCAGTAAGATATGTGAAAAATAAGAAGTAGAGTCTACATTTTTGAAAGTTAAGAATGCAAGAGAATCATGCAACGATAAGTGTAATGAGACGTTAATAATGCGAGCACAGAGCTGGACGAAGAGTAGGCGACGATTTAAATTACGCATTTTTCTGACTTTTAAGATCATTCATAATACAAGATCTGATATCAAATTAAGCATTCTTTCAACCGAGCGTAATATCCTATAGATATTATACTCAGCTGATAAATTTACATCTCGTTAAATAAGGAAAGTTCTATTGTGAAATCTCCTATGTATGTAATTGTAAGATACAATATACAACTTTAGCTCGTTCTTAACTCATACACTAATGCTTATATCGTAACTAAAATATCATTTCGAATGGTTTTTCTGGGTGAAAGTTCGGATGTAATTTTTAAACTTTGCCCAGGATTTGTTCTGTCTCTGACCGAATATGCTCCCCCCCCCCTTTGAAAAAAAAATAAGTAGTACATTCGCTCACCCACCCTCAAATATAAGTGATTAACCAGGTAAAACTTATTGTCTGTTCGACATACATGGCACCTGAACGAAAAAATCGAAGTTGAAATTGAAATAATTTCGATAATCCAAATGGTAAAAATCAATACATGGCGCATTTTAAAGCCAAATAGCACAATTAATTTGGTTTTTCGGGTATCACATAAAAATTCCTGGAAATAAAATTCAGTGTGCAATGTTCCAATTTATTTGACATCGTAGGCTTCTCGGCCACAGAAGTTGCACGTAAATTATGAGTAGACAGTATCTCTCGACGCGGTACTTGTAATCGATAAACAGGATTATAAAATACAAGGTTTAGTAATGGTAAAAGAATATTAAAGTGCCTAATAGATGAAAGTGACACGTTTACGAATATAAAAGTTGCTGTATTTTGTACAAAGGAAAAAATGATGCAATAGACTGCAACCAATGGAAGTATAAACAGGCGTGTGTAGTACGGTTAACGGTTACGGTACAGAAAATATGAATATGTATATTCGATTTTAGAGTCAATGAACTTAAATAATTATATGGGCTACAAGAATCAGGTAAATAATGCTAATTACCGAGTGAAGAAATTTAATTTATTTTGTATTTTTGTATTTATAAAGCACAAACAATCCATAAAATGTAAACAATGGAAAATATATGAGACACACACACATATATGAGACACACACACATAGAAGAGCGTAATTTAAAAAGATCGCTGCCCATATAATCATTTCAGTTCATTGGCTCTAAAATTCTACATCGTGAAAACCGATAAATGGCTTGTCTGAAGAGACTTTGGATTTGATTTTTATGCCAAAGATGTCAAATTTCATACTGCACCAGGACACATGTTACAACAGCATATATGGTAAACGGTTAATAAGACAATCATAAACATTCCTGCCCGTGGCAAGATTCGAACGGGTAGCCTCTTGGCTCAAGAGCGGATATACTAACGACTCGGCCAACCAGACCCGCTCTGAAGAGCCAGTGGATTCCCGAAAATTAGCAATGGATGGTAGCTTATCGAGGAGTAAGGGGGAAGAGTTAATCTCTTCGTAAAAAAGAAAGTTTAGACATTCGTATATTTTGAATTATATTTTAGTTTTTATCTATACAAATTATTATTATTTTTTAAATTATATTTCCTGTTTACAAATACTGCCCATCTGTTGTCAGCTAGTAACGAACGTGTATTCTCACTTTCACGAACACCTGCCGTGCTCCACAAAGCACTAGCATCTGAGTGTACTGTATGTTTAGTAATGAGTGTGTGAGAAAAATGGCAAAGTGAGTCAAATTTTTCTCGAAATATGATACTCTCGGAGGCTACAAAGCTAATGGCCTTCACTTTCCGAACTTGAGATAATTATAAAACCAAGGTTCGTTTATCCTCCGTATTTAATACGATAGTGCCTTTTCAATCGGTTACACTTACCTTCATTTGAAAGGTAAGTTTAGACATCTCGTATAGAGGTGACAGTGTTTTCACTCCTCAAAACATGCAAACTGAAAATCCACTCAAATACGTTCGCCTCGTACACTTACTTGCCTCTATGTAACGTAAACAACCTATATTTTCTCACCCGTCTGTACATCTCTTTGAAAATTAATTTCTCTGGAAGGGATAAACTATTATTTTCTTAAGAATCATTATTACTCTCATGTAAAATAATGATACAGTGATGTAGATATTTTTTTAAAATCAATAATGAATAAAAAAAAATCAAGTATACAGGTATGTCAGCTTGTTACCCTTATAATGTTTCTCTCTCTCTCTCTCTCTCTCTTTTTATTAGCTTTTCCCAACCCTACTAATTAAACAAACATCTGTTGCTTCAATTCTCTTCAGTCAGCACCACTTACAGTCTTTTTTTCATCTTCTTTTTACCTAATATTACATAGCTCAGACTACTTGTTTTCACGAACTGTTAAAACAAAGAACTAGATTATCAATTTTATAGCGTGAGAGCAAGGATCAAGAGTAGCCACAATCCAAATGAAATGTGTGGGGAAAAATCAAAAACGAAAAAATATAATTGAAATAATTAAACTGAAAACTACGTTTTCTGCAAGGACATATTTTCCAGCTTGATATCCTTGTATGCTGCTCTGAAACACCATAACACAATTTTAAAGCTGCTTAAGTACTTCTGCATTTTTTTAAAAACATGATTAGTTCAACAGAAATAGGAATTACGATATAAATCATACAAACGTTTTAAAATGTTTTAACTTAGATATGTTTGCATATAAAAATATTATTAACTACTGAAAGCCTTTAGCTGCCAGAAAATACTAATATAAATGTGCGAATCAGAAGCCTAAATGCTATTTCTCTTTAGATAAAAATATTCATTTTCTAAAAGGATTTTCATTTTCTTTTACCAAAGAACGCAAGGCACTGTAACATATAAACAAAATGAAAGGAGCTAAATCAGACGTCCAACCTCTTGTGATGTAGCGTTATAGTAGCTTAGATTTAATTAGAAAATGATTATTTTAATTACCCGGAAGGGTTCTGCCGATGAACAGCTCATGGCCATTTCAGCAACGGTGTCTGAACCGATTCAACGTGTGATATCAGGAACAAACACGAGGTTTCAAGTTTTCCGCTAGCCAGGTGCCTTATATGGAAGGTTTATCGTTTGTAGCAGTGTGTGTGTGTGCTCCTCAGCAGGGATAACGTACTTCCTGGCATCGTACCACAATTCTTTACATCTTACAAACACGGGTTTGGCTGCTGGCCAGTCAATAGTGACTGTCAGGCATTTTAAAAGAAACTATAGTACAAAGTTTTGCTTTATAACTGCTACTATTAGGAGTTGGAGGGGGGGGGGGGAGAACAGAAGTAAAAAAGTTTATTTGATACTTAACAGACGTCTTTATAAATCTGAATGTATTTCATATTTAGTATGAAAATGTACCTTTTCATTCCTCGCATGATAAAGTTCAAGCACATCAAATGAGTGATGATTATTAGTTTCGAAAAACAGGATTGTTGTTCCTTATTTAATAACAACAAAAACCGTCTTTCATATTTAATGATACCTTATTTCACTATATTTCATTCTGAATCATAAGGTTATCATTGATTAATATTTATAACATAGTATTTCTATAGCGTTAACAGAGTTGCGCAGGCGAGTAGTCTTCAACGAAAGAATCGAGGTTTTTTAGAGGCTGCAGATTGTGGATACGATGCGTTTGCGCGAAGAAAGGCTGTAAGTTAGCCCAAGAAGAGAATGTTGACCTTAACTTGATTATTATTAAAAGAGTGAAGCGAGATATTCCTTATAAGAAATAAGATCGTACTATATTTTGGTATCGTTGAAATTCACTAGACTTACCCACTAGAGCAAGGAGATCGCTGTTTAAGACTGATTATGGAGGATCTTGATGTTTGAATCATTTGAGCACTGTAAGATGGATCAAATGTAAAAGAGGCATGCAGTGTACTGTCATCAGCAAAAAATGGATAGAATTTCTAAATTTAAATTAGTAAGAGAAGGTCACAATGTATATGAGTGAACTCATAAAACTCAGGCACCCCAGCAATGATAGAAAAATCCGAAGAGAGGAAACATTTCCCCATAATACGCAGTAAATGACCAGAAAGGACACTGATGAGCTAACTGTAAATGGCAGACCATAAAATGGTAGCTAAGGTCTCTATGTAAGGCCTGATCAAATGCTTTGAAAATGTTAATATATACCAAATAAGTTTCTCCAAATTTTTCAATGCGTGTGTCCGAAGTGGTTAAAGTTTACTAGAGGATATGATGTGGAATGAGAGTGGCAAAATCCATACTGGAGATCATTGATTTATTGGTAGACCTCCAACTGGTGAAAAAGTTGGTCGTTGATGAACTTTTCCGTTGTTTTCGAGAGAGTTGAGATAAGCAATGGTGCTTGATGACTGACTTTAATCTCTTTTTAGACCGGCTGGATATATACTTCCTTCTGTGCTGTTTGGTAGTTGCCAGGAGAGCATGAGAACTTAGGCGATATAGAATGGGAACTCTAGAGGCAAATTTTGAGCACAACTGATGTAATAAATCCTGCGCAGAGAGACATTCATATCCATATCACTTAGAACTGTTTGATGTCATTCTGGCGAGAGTCAGCTGTTTATGGTATAGCGGGAGATGATTTTCTTCGGTCGTCTATACAAGAGATGGAAGAGAAACTGATGTCATGGGACCTGCTTCATCGTGGGTGATGTCAGTATGATACTATCAGGATGTGAGAAAGGCGAAAACATGGAAGTAGAAGTTGTGCCTAACAGCCGTAGCGAGATTTTAGGATGAGGGACTGCAGTTCGAAGAGATGTTTTGCAGCATTTGGCTATTTTGAAGTCTGATTTAGATTTGTTTTTAATTTTATTACAGGTGTGGAAGTACTGTAGGCTGAGTGCGAAGCTGGGATTTTCGATTTGAGCCACTTGACATATGCTGAATTTTAATCTTGGATTATTTTGGCACACTTATTGGAGAACCAAGTTATGAACAATGGTCGGGAAGTTGTGTGAAGAGGTCGGATGAAAGAGGTCATTCTAGTAAGTATTATTTCAGTTATCCGGTCAGAGAAAGCTTTTGGATCAGGAGAATGGGAACGGTAATCCGACACACAGAAATACCCGAAATCATTCCAGCTGGTACTGTTGTAGTGCCAAAGGACATGACGCTGAAACTTTGGCTGGGTAAAAGTCAACTTGTAGAAAAGGAAACATAGATAATGTGATGGTCAGAGGCCAACCAGGAGGTCTGGTTTGGTAAGCGTATAGGATAACAGCAGACCTGATTCTCATATCTGAGAGATGAATTTCATCAGCCAATGTGCTACACTTCCCTGCTTAATGGAAGCATTAAAGTGGCTTGGGAAAAAAGTGTCTTTCATCTCTAGAGCAGGGTTTCAGAATTATGTAAAAAATAAGAAGAAGGGTGTCATTTTGCCTCTTTACAAGGCGTTGATAACAGCGCACTTGGACTATTGTGTACAGGTCTGGTCTCCTGGTTTCCGTTGTGATTCTGATATATTGAGAGAGTGCAAAGGAGAGTGTTAAAATGATATCAGGATTGTGGAATATTGATTATGAAAACAGGTTGAGAATTTGTAGACAGCAGACACTAGCAAACAGGAGAAAGAGGGGTGATATGATTGAGACCTATAAACTTTTGAAAGGGTCATACAGGATTTCAATTGATAGAATTTTTCAATTTATGGAAGGTGAGGAAAGAACAAGAGGGCATCCTTGGAAGCTGAGAATGAATGCCGCTAAGAAAGGGATGAGGCTAGATTTTCCTCTCATGTGGTGGTGCGTGATTGGAATGGATTGCTATTGGATGTTGTGAGTGCAAGCAGTGTGAATGAATTCAAGAATAAGTATGATAGCTAGTGCGTGTAGTACGTGGCCTCTCTCGATGAGTTCCTGACTCCCTGGAGGTCTTAATAATAATAATAATAATAATAAACAAAAATAAAATAAAAACTTAGCCCATCCACGATAGTAATGTACGATGGGTTTTTAAAAAAAACATATATATGCATATAACGTGTCATCATATCCTGTGCAAATTCGAAATTGAATAAAACTTATAGTTAGAATTAGTACAGATACGTTTAATGTGTCATAAATTACAGAAGTTTTATATGCTCATTTAAAATTTTGCCTCCACAAATATTTTCCTTTGTGGAAACACATATTCAGCAACATTTCAGAATAACATTTAATTTAATTTAATTTCAGAATAAAGGGATCTATTACCGTGGTTAAATCGAAAAATTGCAGGAGGTTCATGCGCCTAAGATAAGAAGCGCTATGGACAGCGGGACTCAAATGCCGAAAATGAATGCGATGGTCGATCGTTTGAGTGCAGTCCGGGAAAATCGATTCCAACAGCAACTAGTTAGTTACGACTTCGTTCTTCTTCTACAACTCATAACATGTTATACAAAAACAAGGTGCATCTTGTTGCAGGCATTACATCCAGCATATAAATCAAAACGCTGCTATTTACCGTGGATATCTTTGAACGCCTGGACAATGGACAACATTTTTTGTCAAGTGTGATGTTTTCTGATGAATCAGAGTTGACTAGAGAGGTGTAGACGAGATGATCCAATCTCATAGCATCCAAAGTCGCCGGATATTGTCCATTGGACGTCATTTTTTGGAGGGCTTTATAAAGATCAAGAGTATCATACGAAAATGGAAGCATCTCAGATGTTGAAGAACATAACTTGCGATGCAGATATATAGTTACGCTTGCTTGTGAAATTTGGCATTTTCTAAACATAGTATGTATATTATTTATTATTTGAATTAAAAACATAATTCGCTAGTAGTAAATTTTTACGGCTCAAACTTTTGACTTAGTTCAAGCCTTCATCGTTTTTCAAAATTACCATAAGTATTAAACATGAACAAGAATAGAAACTTTCTTTTTATCTCTTAGATAGTGCCACAAACAATAACTGTATGTCCAAACTTGCTTATATTAAATTAATTAATATAGAAGCACAACCAGTTTTATGTTCCTTTATTTTAGCATTTTAATATATGGATAGAAAAATGCACATGAATTCATTATCTATCTACAGTGCAATCCTTATAGCATGCTAGGTGAAGCCAAGCCAAATTTAAAGGAAACAGGCTATAAGTGAACTTTTCCATATCACAACTAACGGTTCAACAGTGCAGACTCTAAAAAAAGAGAGAAACAATAAACAGCAATGCAAATACTGCATAAGAGGTTGGCCACATTTAAGAAGTTCTTAAATATACTTCAGAGATATTATGGCTACAATTTGCAGAGTCTGCATAGTACCTAATTAATATGAGAGAAGCAGAATAGTGGACCTTGTGGTCAAAACTACTGAAATGAAAGTTTTGTAATATACACCAGTTGGTGTTACTCCTTATACTTCAGATACCATTCAGTTTCCAGGAGGAAAGGCTTTTTGTTGTTTGTGAATTATGACTAAAGCAGCTAACGCTGAGGCAAGTGTGTGTGTGTGTGTGTGTGTGTGTGTGTGTGTGTGTGTGTGTGTGTGTGTGTGTGTGTGTGTGTGTGTGTGTGTGTGTGTGTGTGTGTGTGTGTGTGTGTGTGTGTGTGTGTGTGTGGCCAGTTTAGCTGTCTGTGAGATGATAAATCCTGTCCTCACTCAATATGAGACCAACTTCCTTTATTTAAAAATAACGTGAAGAACCTTATAAAGGTTTATCGCACATTCCATATCAGGGATCACTAATTAGTTTTTGAAGCTCCTAACTGTATCAGGGGGAAAAAAGTAACTCATTGAAGTCAAAATCTCTTCCATAACCGAAAATAAACATCAAATCCAATTTTTCTGCCGAGTTGGCAGAGTGGATGTTCCCGCTCTCCAACCAACAAAACTGTCAACCGATTTCTATATGCGAGTTCTTACCAACTTCTCTAAAATCTTCACCATCATTCAAGAGATGCTGACAGGCCGGTAGTTGGACACATCGGTTTTTGCATCAGCCCTCGTACTACGAAACTATATATTCTTTCCATTCCTGTGAAATCTTTCTTGAGCTGAGACTCAAGTCATACATACATGTCAAAGGCCTAGGAAAGGCTAGGCCCTTGACATGAATGTTCAGCCTAGCCTAGGCCGACATTCCTTTAACGTACATGCTGATATCCCATTTGTCCCTATTGTTGAATTCTTACTCAGGTTATGCAATAATTTTTAGAACCTCCTTCTCACAAATCTCTACTCCTTCATCCAAGGTAGGGATAGCATTATGCGCCATATTAAATATACGTTGAAAGATCTTAGCAAAGTGAGCGCTCATTATTTGAACAATCTCACCTGCTTCTCACACAACGGTATACCGTCTGCATTCACTAAAGTTATTCTCCGACATTAATTTTTTTCTTTTATTTGAAGCAAAACGATAAAATTCTTTGGATTGCCTTTAGCCTGAAATCTTTTCATATTCCGATTTCGCTATCCGTACAATACTCGTAACTGTTTCATCCTCACTTTATACATTTCAAAAGTCATCTGACTCTTATTTTCAGGATATTACTTTCACATAATCTTCTTCATATGGAATTCTTGGTTAATAAAACTGCACATCGATTTTACCCCAAGTCCATTTGTTTCTCGAACTATAGAAATACATAGATACGTAATCATTTAAGTAATTTTCTAATTTGTAGTAGATATATGTAGAAACTTCGAAACTGAAGACGAAGGGTCACTTTTTGTCCATTACCGGAAAGTGAATGTTTTTTTAATAGTTTAAAATAAACTATTTTCAAAAATGTTGACTTATAGTGTGCGCAATTGATCATACATTATTCTTTATTTTTTTTTTTTTTATTAACCAGGATGTTGCTCTCGTTTATCACATGAACCAGGTGAATTTCATTAAATGATGCGAGAAACATGCCTTAAGCAACTGCTTAAATGCGCGAACGGCTTATGACATAAGCCTTATGTCATAGATCAAAATAAAAGGACCCACAGAAATAAACCAAAATATATACTTTGTATACAAATGATTGAATTTAGCTGAATATATATATATACCGTAGCCGCTCGTGGCTTGAAATTGTGGGGGTGCTGCAACTTGTTTGGATAAAATACACGGGTATACGTGTTTGGATAAAATATCAAAATTACGGTAAAAATTAAAAAAAAAAAATTAAACATGAAAAAAATTGTTTATTATCGATAGAATTATATAGTTTGGTATAATTCAAAAGTACTTAAAAATAAAATATATTCTTCTTGTTTTGTTTCATGAAAAAAATATTGTTCATTATCGATAAAATCATACAATTTAGTATAATTCAAAATTACTTAAAAATAAAATGAATTATCATAACCCCAATAATGTTCTAAAATAAAAACTATAACAAATGTTATGTCTTTAATTGTAATGTCCAAATATTTAAAGAGACGGAGTAAACACGATAAGTACTACGACACTTTACTACTGGCGCAAACTGAATATAAACAACAGTGGAACTTGCATTAGCTCACGCTAGTAGTCGCCGATACTTTTATAGTTTACTGCTATATTCGGCATGAAACTCTCTAATTCCAATCTTTGAATTTCTTATTCGGTTTTAAAACAATGTGGATTTAATATCCCCTTAATTTAAATAATATACAAAGAATTATTTTACTCTGACTAGATGGAATTCGATAAAATATGAGATTTAGGATTCCATTAAGATACACTATGTTGGCAAAAATATTTGGACACCTTACGTGCCATGCCCATTTCGGATCCTACCACATGCAAATATTCAGGGAGTGTCTGCATAAGTCTGGTAATAAAAGCTGGTATGTGCTGCATGTTTTGCACTGTACTCGATGTCAAGATGCCATGTGCAGCTGAACTGACAGATTTCCAATGTGGGATGGTAGTTGAGTGCCACTTCAGTGGTTTTTCTGTCCAAGATATTGCTATCCTTCACTGTATACCGATATCCACCATTGCTTATGTCATTCGTAGGTGGTAAGTTGGTGCTACCACAGCAGGAAAACGCCCTGGGAGGCCACCGACACTTGCTGACCGAGATCGACGAGATCTATCTCTCGGAATGTTCGAACACTCTGCACGTCATCAGCGGCGGGCCTCGAGGTCAACCTGGATAATGCTTCAGGGACATCTGTCAGCACTAGAAATGTCCGAAGAGAGTTGCATGCCTTAGGTTACCACAGCAGAGCTGCTGCGAACAAGCCACACATCAATTTCTCCCTCTCCTCCTTCCCTCAACTCCAAACGTCAGTTGGATTGGCGTCTTTCCCACCGTTCCTGGACCGTAGATGACTGGAAGAGGAGCGACGAACCAGGCTTTCAAAAGTTTCACTGTGATGGTCGCGTGTGGATCTGAAGATTACTCGGAGAACGGTTCTGGCAGGACTGCATCATTCCACCTGTTATTTGGTGGAGGTTCGGTATTGATATTGGGGTATTTTAGTTGGATGGGTCTTGGTCCATTGGTGGACGTGCCCAAAACCATGACGTCTGATGGATACTTGGACATCCTGGACAAATTCATTATTCCGACGCTGTGGAGATACTTCAGCAGTAAGCCTTGCATGTTTCAGCACGACAATGCTCCATTCCATACTGCGTGTCCGAGACTGGTTTTTCCACAAAACAACGTTGAAGTGTTAGACTGGCCGGCTCAGATTTCACATCTCAACCGCCGAATTCACTTCAGACCACAGCGTCCGTCATCAGAATCAGCAATGGGATAGCTTTGTGCGAGGAATGGAAGAATATTCCTGTTGCTACGTGTCAGAAATTGGTTGAAAGCATATCCAGAAGGATAGTTACTGTCATTCGGGAAAAAGGTGGTCCCACTCGGTACTAGAAATGTAATTAAAATGCTATTTTTTACCACAACTAGGTGTGAAAATACTTTTGTCAGCATAGTGTATGTCCATAAGCTTAGTCTACTAAGGTACGATAGAAGCTAAAATATTAAAAATGGTCTAACAGAAGCTTTACTTTCTATCATACCATTTTAAGTGCAACCTACAAACTGCTGGAGAGACTGATTCTGAATAGGATCAGTGGAAAAATTCTAGAATATGTTCCAATAGAACAAGCGGGATTCAGAAGAGATCGTAGCTGCACAGATCAGGTCCTTAGCTTAACAACTTACATTGAAGTAGGATTTCAAAGATGCTTGAACACTATTGCAGTCTTTGTTGACTTGACAGTGGCCTACGATACTGTCTGGAGGGAGAGACACATATACAAATTCCTTAAGACCATCCCATGTAAAACACTGGGGCACCTCATAAACAAATTATTATGTGATCGATATTTCAGAGTGGTAAATAGGGGAAGTATCAGTAAACAGGGTGCTTAAAAATGGGCTACCATAGGGCTCGGAACTAGTCGAGCACCACTTTTCAGTCATTACATCGCAGACATCCATGAAACAGTTTAGTAGAAAGTTTGCTTATGCAAATAATTTAGCTTTGGTAATCAGTGATAAATCTATAGAAAGAACTGAAGAAATATTGATAAATGATATGTCGGCCTTATGACAGTTCTATAAAAGAAAGGAGATTAACACCAAATCCTGGTAAAATTGAATGTTCTTGTTTTCACCTTAATAACAGATTTGCAAATCAAAAACCAGAGATGTATGTTGATGGGACATTAATCTCATTTAACCCGACACCTAAATACTTGGGGATAACCTTGGATAGAACTCTGTCATATAAACAACATATGATTAATATCGCTGCTAAAGTACGTACTAGAAATAATATAGTTCAGAAGCTCTGCGGTACTAAATGGGGCTCAAGTGTCACAACTCTACGGTGCACCGCTTTGGGACTGGTCTACAGCGCAGCAGAGTATGGTGTCCCTGGCTTAATAGCCACCACGTCAACAAATTAGATGTTCAACTTAATCTCACTATGCGCTCAATAACGGGCTGTATTAGAAGTACACCCTTACAATGGCTCCCCATTCTGAGCCATATTTCTCCTCCAGAATTGAGACAACAGGAAGCTCTGCTTCGTGAATATAAAAGAATCCTAAATAACCAAAATCTCCCAAAACATGAGTTTATTCCAGATGCTTTATCTGATAGATTAAAATCCAGAAGACCTGCTATTAAAACCGCTTATAATCTTCTCAGTCAGAATGCCAGCTTGATGAATAAGTGGGTTGCACTGTGGATTCAAGCGGTATCACCTGAAGTCCGTAGCTACATAAATATTCTTCAAAAACTATCTGGATTTGACCTGCCAGAAATATATGGAAGACTGCTAACAGGATCCGTATAGGTCATGGTGTATGCAGAGACTTACAGATGCGAGACCCTTCGACACTTCTGTGCATGTCAAAAGAAGGAGAATCCATTCCGATATTAGGGTAATCAATGCGTTTCGTGGGATGATATAATGTTTATAATTATACGTAGGGATATTAGCTTTCCTTTTATGAAAATTCTAGTTCTTAAACTGGTAACTATTTTGCTTGTACAACAGTTGGATAATTTACATATAACCAAATTCGTACAACCTTTATTTCTTTCTCTCCTTCAGCAGGAATTGCCTATTTTTGGCACATTGTCAAACTCGGTTCTATGAAGTGTGGGCGTACAATACTACCAAAATAGGGGAAAATACCGAATCCCCCCACTGCCCTTGTGCAGCCGAGACCCAAACCATTCGTCATATAGTTCAGGAATGTAAGTTAACGGCATATCCAGGTGAATTAAAGGACATTTTTGACTTATCCCCAGAGGCGATCAATTGGATTAAAAATATAAATGTAAAAATATGACTAAATTTTTGCTTGATGCTTGTCATATATTTAATACCTGCATTTTATTTGTTTGTTTATGTTTTACTTCTTATTTATAATTTTATATATTGTATCTTATCTATATTCATATGGATTTTATTTTATTTCCTTTTAATCATGTGTATATGCCATACGATAAATAAATAAATAAATTGTCAATTTTAAATTAGCAAAATGATTTGAAATGACAGTAATAATTCATCCTTGCCAGATAGTATTCAATGAGCTATGTTAATAAGAGCATCAAAAATTGCCTAGTCACTCATTTCTGGTTTCAACTGGACCATTTTAGTTGCGAAATTGGTCAAAACAAAATAACGCCTATGTATTTCCTGGCAAGAGTGAAAGAAGGAAGATAGATGCATTTGAATTATGGGTTTGGAGACGCTTACTAAGAATACCATGGACTGCAAAGCAAACCAATAAATTAGTGATAGACAGAATAAAGCCAGATTGCTCCCTTGAAGCTATGATCATCAAGCAAAAATTGTCATACTTCGGACATATTATGCGAGCAAATTACAGTCTGGAAAAGATGATGATGATGCTTGCTAAAGTTGATGGAAGCAGGAGAAGAGGAACACCAAGAATTAGATGCGTGGATGGAGTTAAAGAAGCAACTGGAGTGCGCTTGGAAGTTCTGAAAGACATGGTCAGGGACAGATCGGAATGTAGAGTGTATGTTCGTGGAGTCGCAAGGAGTCGGAAACGACTCAATGGATCACAACATAACATTTCCTGGCATGTGTACATATACCGAAAATTACCCGTAGATTTAACTGTTGTGAAGATAAACAGTGTTACTGATACAAGATACGATTACGAATCTCACATTTTCTCCATTATCTTCTAACGTTTCTTTCTTTTTTTTCCTGGGATTACGGTGAGACCCAGGAGAGTGCATTATGTGAACGTTCTCTGTCCGTTTGTCTGTTTTGTGGTAGGAAAAAAAATCCTGAAGAACAAAGAAACAAAAAAGATTATGGTTATTAAATGGATAGAAATTTCATTTGCATCCGCAGAAGACAAAATGTAATCTGAAACTCAAATAAGCCGTTATTTATATTCACCCATTGGCTTAACTTTTCAGTTGAATGAACGAAATTCCATTGAATAGGGGTGTATTCCTAGCTCGCCTCCACGTGGTGCACCCTAGGTAATGCTAAATGAGCTAGAGCGCCTACTGGCAGCCAGACCTATCTTAACGATCTCCTGGATATAGACACATGAAATTACAAGCTATGCAATCACCAAACGGTCCTTTTCAGAACCACAAGAAAAGAAAACTACGTGCTAATTTCCGGATTTGCCAACTCAACATTGAAGGAATCAGCTTTGCTAAAAGTCAATATCTCTCAAAAATCCTTCGAGAAAATGATATAGACATAGCTGTCATTCAAGAGACGCACACATCTAGTGAACAACAATTGAAATCTAGAGGAAAAATTGCAGGGTACGATATACTAGGAGCTACACATTACCAAGCTCATGGCTGTGCAACTTATCTACGCAATAATATAGAAAATACCCACTTAATATCAGCAAATATTAATCAGAATATACACATTATCATAGCCAAAATTGAAGACCTCATAGTGATTAACATCTATAAGCCTCCCCTGGTAGAATGGCCACCTGAAGTAATTCCTATATTTCCACGTCCTACTATTTACATAGGAGATTTTAACAGCCATCACATTATGCGAAATTATAATAATAATGATGAAAATGGTGAAGCATTAACAAACTGGGCTGAGAAAAACAATCTTAGCTTAATATTTGATGCAAAGGAAAAAGAAACCTTTAAGGCTGCAGCATGGAAGAGGGAATACAACCCACACCTCTACTTTGTTACTGAAAATTTGCAAAATCAACCGATATACACAACAAGACAAGTCCTTGAAGATTTTCCACACAGCCAACATCGTCCAGTATTGGTAGAAGTAGGAATACAAATACCAATAATACGGTCTATTCCACGACCAAGATGGAATTTTAGAAAATCGAACTGGCAGGATTTTTCACAAGAACTGGATAAAATAGTAAGATGGATACCTCCTGTGAGTGAAAATTACAACAGATTTATTGGAGCAGTCATATCAACAGCGAAGAAGTATATTCCAAGGGGTTTCCGAAAGAAATACATACCTGGCTGGAATAAAGACTGCGAAGAGCTATACCAAGTCTACTTAGAATCTGGTGACTGTGACATAGTTGACGAATTACTCTAGAAGCTTGATAATGAGCGCAGAGAAAAATGGATAAAAACTGCAGAGGACTTAGACTTTAAAAAATCAAGTAGAAAAGCATGGAGCCTATTAAAGAAGTTAGGTGGAAGTAACCCAATCACTCGTAAAGATCCTTTAGTGACTCCAGAATCAAATTGCCTATCGAATAACCTCGCTGTCTAGAGTCCCTCGAGATCATCAACATGCATGGGAAGTTAAACGAACACTCAAAAACTTACGACAAAGTGAAGATGGCAGTTCCCAATTTTCAAGAGAATTTACCACAGACGAAATAACTGAGGCCTTGAAGGAGGTGAAAACTGGCAAAGCACCAGGCTTTGATGGTGTTCAACCTGACTTCTTGGTAAACTGTGGGAAAAGTGCCCGTCAATGGCTATCAAGATTCTTTTCTCAGATTTTAAGGACCGGAAACCTTCCAACAGCCTTTAAGAGAACCAAAATAATAGCCATATTAAAACCCAACAAGCCTCAAAATCAAGTAGAGAGCTATCGCCCAATTGCGCTCCTCAGTTGCTGTTATAAGCTCCTCGAGAGACTCCCCCTTAACAGAATTGGGCCAAAATATCTGAAGTTATCCCTGTTGAGCAAGCAAGCTTTAGTACTCAACGTAGTTGTACGGACCAAGTACTAAGCCTTACTACCCATATCGAAACAGGCTTCCAGAGATGTTTGAAAACCTCTGTTGTGTTTGTACCTTACTGCTGCATACGACACGGTATGCAGAGAGGGGATACTATACAAGCTGATACAAGTCATACCATGCCAATCCATCATAAGACTTATTGGTAACATGCTTTCTGACAGGTTCTTCCATGTGGTACTGGGAAACAAAATGAGCAAACTGAGAAAGCTGAACAATAGGCTCCCACCGGGCTCAGTATTAGCACCAATTTTATTCAACTTATATACATCTGATCTACCGACAACTAGGTCAAAAAAATTTGCTTATGCTGATGACATAGCCCTCGCTATCCAACACAAGAGCATTGAAGTAACAGAAGATATTCTCACAAATGACCTTAGAACTATTGGGGGAATACTTTCATAAATGGAGACTAACACCAAACCTCAATAAGACGGAGGTTAGCTCTTTTCACCTAAACACCAAATTGGGAAATAGGAAACTTCAGGTTTAACAACACAATGCTGCAGCACCAAGATTTCCCTAAATAACTGTGTGTTACCCTGGACAGAACACTATCTTTCAAAAGCCATCTGGAGACTCTCTCTTTAAAGATCAGAACCCGTAATAACATCGTACAAAAACTGTGTGGTTCTACATGGGGTTCTTCTGCTATTACATTGCGATACTCCACGTTGGCTTTAGTCTACTCTGCGGCAGAATATTGTTCACCAGTATGCTAAACAGTCCTCATATCAAGAAAATCGACACACAAATAAATGCAGCGATGAGGACAATAACAGGTTGTGTCAAATTCACCCCCCCCCCTCTACTGGCTTCCAACTTTGAGCAATGTTGCACCACCGAACTTACGCAGACAAAATGCTCTAGTAAAAGAATACAAAAAAATAAACAGCAATCCCCTGTTGCCGATACATGACCTCCCATATATAAACATGAATCGCCTTAAATCCCGACGGTCTCCACTAATACTGGCTGAAGAACTAGTCAATAGCAATTTCAATGTTAATTCAAAATGGCTAGAAACTTGGGAAAAAAAATCGCCACCAGACTTAAACAAGTATATCCTTCCCAACCAAAATCCGAAAGGGATTGAGCTTCCACGTCACCTATGGAAAAGCCTAAATAGGATACGCACAGGACATGGTATCTGTGCAGACAGCGTATACAAGTGGGGAAGATCACCTACACCCCAATCTGACCGTGGGGCCATAAATCAAACCATCCGGCATATTGTGGAGAACTGCAGCATAAGAGCCTACCCTGGTGACCTGAGAGACTTTTTTGAGGCAGATCCTTCAGCTCTTGATTGGCTATCTGAACTAGACTTAAAATTTTAGATTTTTATTTTTTTTACCTGATATTTGTATACAGGGTGTTCGGGATAAATTTGACATATTTATAATTAATTATATTTTTCCGTAAGTTACATGTATTAACACACACTTCTCTTCATTTAAAAGTTTGGACCCTTCTTCATTCATATACAAGATGTCAGAAAGGATGGATAGCTGGAACCCACCTGAATCATGGAAGAGAATAACTTGTATCATGATGATTCGTGCCCTCCATCAAAATAAGGATATTACGACTGCTTCCCAATGCTCCCTGAATACAGTAAAAACAATCAGGCATGAACTAGAGACTTGCAATGGTGACTACGAGGATGTAGCAAGAAGAAAGATCCCTAGCAGACGATCTGATTGCGTTCGTACAGCAGAATTCCTCGCAAATCTGCAGGAACAGGTGTTGAAGAACCCTGGCATTGGAATTCGGGCTTTGTTCGTGGAGTTGCTAACTGTAGTCAAGCCCTGGATAACAAGGGTAGCCAATGGTAGGCCGTATGTATGGCAGCAGGATTCGGCCCCTTGCCACACCTCTGGGAAAAGTCAAAAATGGTTGTCTGAAAATTTCTACGACTTCACCAGTCCAAATGTTTGGCCTCCAAACTCCCCAGACCTTAACCCCATGGATTATTTTGTATAGGGCGCAGTTGAAAAAGACACCAATCGCACTTCCAGTAATACAAAAGCCCAGTTAATGGATAAAATTAAAACAGTTTTTGCGGCCCTTCCCAGGGAGACTGTAGCATCAGCTTGTTCGAGGTTCCGAAGCAGAATTGAAGCTGTGATCGATGCTAATGGTGGTTATTTTGAGTAAATCTTGTTGATAGTATTGTAATTAACTCTGCCTGTAATGTTTTTTTGTCAATTCATTAAATTTAATAGATACAAAGAAGATTTTCTTTTTCCTTACGAAACTGTCAAATTTATCCCGAACACCCTGTATGTGCATTACTTGTTTCATTTTTATTGTCTGCACAAATATGTATTTATATATTCTGATGTCATGTGTCTTTATCATGCCATACACTAAATAAATAAATAAATCCATTGAATAATGAAAATTAATATTATATTATCTGATGGACAGGGAATGCCTCCTGTGTTGCAACAGCAATGATTTCATTTCAAGAACTGAATGCTTTGAACATTTATGACAATATACGCTACGTGCCTTGAGATAAATCATGTAACGTGTTTAGCATATGTTGTCTGCCAGAGATACTAATGTAAAGAGATAATATGATTAGCAGTGGATCGCAGAAGTGCAATTTGTGGTTGCACTGAGGATAACATAAGGTAAATGTCCTGTTTAAGAAAGTGAGGAAACAGAATACTGTCAGGTTGATAGAATGTCCGCTTTCTCTCAAATATTTTCAACATAATGCACTAAAGTTGCAGTATTTCCCGTCATCCATCCAAGATGTAGTTCAATGATCAAACTATCGAAATGGCTCAGGGAATTTTCTGGGTGTCTTCTCAGGTATCAAAAAAAAAAAAAAATCACTAAAATAAGTGTCATGGACACTAAGAAAATTAGCATAAAAAGATTTCTTATATTGCAACCACATTTGTGAGGGAGAAGGTGGGGGGCGGACAAAGATGCCTTTCAGCTGTTGATACAATGAATTTCATTCATTCTTTTATTATTTTTTTTTCTCTGTAAGAAATATTCCGAGTGTGATAGACAAGCTAGCTGAATCCGAGAGTGCTATGGAATTTACTGTTTAAGAAAGCAATGAGTTGAACTCATTACAGAGAAAATACGTATGAAAGAAAGTAGAAATTACATACAATAGACGGGAAGAATTTGTCTCTCGTTTTTCAAAGGTCATAAAAGACGGATAAAAGAAAAGGCGATAACAGCTGGCTCAACAATTAAAAGGATATTTTGAAGAACATTTACCAGATGTGGGATGAGCTAATGACGAAGAAAGGAAATAAAATTAGTAAGTAACGAACTTATCAATGCTTTTGCAGCTCTTAAATTGGACAGCAAAAAATTCAAACTGTTTAAGAAAACGAAAGAAAAAGAATTTAATTATAAATGTAGGCGTGATTGCTTGCATCGTGAAAAACAAAAGTATTATAAATTGATACATAGCGACCAACTATTATTTTCGAACTGTTTATCCTGTCATAATTCAGCACTCCGCAATCTTATGATGTATAATTGGCATGATTGTAAGAGATTGAACAACAGCTAGAATATAGAAATGCACAGTTTTTATCCTCTGGTGTCTAAAACCTAAGGACAAACACTATTTCTGAAGATTACAACTGCAAATTCAGACGAATCAGCTTGCGGCAATTTGTCTGACAATTTCGAGTAGAAAGCGAGTACACATTCAAAATTTCGAATCGCAAGGAGGGGGGGCGTCACGTGGTAGCATTCAACAGGATAAAAGACACGTCTGCGCTAAGCGAATTGTGTTTGAAAGAAGCTCTTTTCGTGAAGGAATAAAGTTGAAAACTTGAATGTCTTGTAATGTCTCAAAGACATCTAGATGATTTCTAGCGGGGAAGAATTATATTAGAAAGATTGAAGAGGGCCGCAGAATTACTGATTTTTGAAATTTCCCCTCCAAAAAACAACCTAACCTAACCTTGCTCTGAAGGAGGAGTGGGCCAGTTTGCATCAAGAACTCCTGAATCACTTGGTGCTAAGCATGGTAGGACGTTGTGACAGCTGCATCGCAGTTCCGGGTGGACATATTCCATACTGAAATGTCTCTCCGCATAGTTTTCTCTAAACACTGTACATTAATTCCTTAACTACGTCATTAGGAAATTTGTAACTTTTGCCAAAAACGTACTGCAATTTAATTTGTACGAAATTTATAACACACTTTTTTGTGTGTAATATAATTTATTAGTATGCTGGCAATAAAAATATAGGCAACTAAGATTAACTTCATAGAACACAGTATGAACGAGTATTTTTACTTGTAAAGTATACTGCATTTTTAAATTACATATTCTGGTCATCTGTACATCTATTACGGGAAAATGAAAGTAAACATTTTAATTTTACCACTTGTCTTCCTGCTTGAGACGATCAAAACAACAAATACGGACACAACAAATACAGATAACCAAGGAAGTTGTTATTCCTCTTTATAAGGTATTAATACGTCCACATCTGAATTACTGTGCTCAGGTGTGGTCGCCTGGATTTCCCGGAGATAAGAAAGTGGTGGAGAAGATTCAGAGACGAGTGACCAAGTTGGTGAGGGATCTGTGGAATGTCCCTTATGTTGATAGATTGAGAGTTTGGGCTGTAGAAGTTGGGTGATAGACGGAGAAGAAGGGATATAAGCGACACTTTTAAGTTATTAAAAGAGTTTTATAGCGTGAATGCATGGAAATAATTCAGCAATTGGCTAAAGCTAGAAGAACAAGATATCATCATCCCTGGAAACTGAGTAACGATATGGTAAACACGAGTGTGAGGACTAGATTTTTTGGCTGGAGAGCGGTGAACAAGTGGAATGCCTTGCCAGAGTCAGTTGAGTGCTTCGTCTGTCAGTGAATCCATGGAGAGATACGATAGATTGTGTGGCTAGTTTGTCTCCCGCGATGAGTCTTGACACCATGGAGATGCCCATATAATAATAATATACTACTTAGTAATAACATGTCGCTGATAACTAAATTAATCGGTTAATCAGTAGTTGTTTGGATTTATGGCCGAGGAACTAAAGCCAGTGTATTATGTTTGTTAGCTGCGTGTGTTCTTAAGCTGGGTTTGCCTGCTTGGGGAATGAGTTTCCGGGAGTAAAAACCCTTCCACCCATTACGTGACCCGCTAACGCACTTTTAAAAGTCCTATGAAAGTTCTTCGTATCCTAGGACTTTTAAAAGTGCGTTAGCGGGTCACGTAATGGGTGGAAGGGTTTCGAAATTTACTGCTACTGAAGTCAACAGCAGTAAATTTGAAGTTTGATAAGCAAATTATAAAACAGCATATCACTATACTGTACTTGTCTTTCATTTATAACATAATTCTTATAGCTTATAAGTGTGCATGATTTTAATTCACTTTAATTAATTTATACATAAAAGTTCAAAAACGTCAACGAACAATGCAAGAAAAATATATATATTACATTGCGTATTTATGAGAGATGATAAGATCATGCTTTTAGGCAAGCGAAGGGAAAAGAGAGACCTTGAATAGTAACATTTTAGCAGAGCGGAATGAGACATCACCATGAGGTCAGAGCATTTTTCTTAGAAAAAGTTTTTTTTTTTCTAAGAAAAAAACCATTAGAAAAGCTGCTATTTGTTAGAGGAATCTACAAGAATAGAAATATTTAGGTAAAATTTTTAAAGTCAAAATATTTTCCTTTATTTATTACTATCATTATTACTATCATTATTAATAAATACTGAGTAGCTTTGTGACAGGAGACCTATGACAACGGGAAGATGATCAAAAAAGCACACAGCTGTGATATTTAAATAAACTTCGTCATATTATCTGCGTGATAGGAATTTACTGTTTATACTGGTAGCGAGAACCACAGTGGATTATTTTCCAACAAAGGAACACGTTAACGAGTCAAAAATAAAGTCCGATGAGTGGGAATCCACACATGTCTGTTTTTTTTTTTTCATCAAGTAAGATAAACAGCATAAGTCCATATATTCAGATCACACTATAAAATGTTTCGCTCATAGTACAATATTCCATTCAGGCAGAATCATTTTATATTTGTTGGTATTAAAAATCACGTTTATCATTATTACATGGTGTGCAAACAATTAAATGACTGGTCAGAATCTATCTATTGCACGCCTTTGATTTTATCTCAGTAAAGAAAAAGTATCCCACTTCGTCAAGTGTTATTCATATGCATGATATAACACACACACACGCGCGCGCGAAACAAATTAAGCTGAACACTATTATCGCTTTTCCCTCCTCCTGAGAGGCAATGCCCTTCTCCCTTACTCTCTGGCACCTATCCAGCAGTCAATCTCACACTAAGAACGGATGGTCTGCATAGGAATAGAAATAACTACAAATCCGTTAAAATATACTCATGATGTATATTATTTCTTAATATTTTTTGAGTTGTTATATTTCTCTTTTTAGTCAGAAAAAAAAAGTAATACAATTAAGTGTTTCCCAATCTGTTGGTGAATTTTTTCTTATGAAAAATATATTCTGTGTCTAAAATTGTTACATTTGGCAGTCATTAGATAAGATTTCGTATGAATGGAAATGCCGAGGTACCAAAGATTAATTGAACAAAAGAGTAATCGTCATACATCTGAAAGGCAGAATCAAAGGTGATAATGATAGCATTTCTAATAGCAGTATGAAACGAGGATTTCTGGATAGGACTCTTATACAGAAATCCTCGTATCATATTGCACTGTTTGCAGTGGAGAGCGTCAACAACAGATTGTATTCTGTGTTTCCTTATAGAAACAAGACACCCATTATAAATAACTAATTTTAAATAAATGTTTAAAAGAAACACGTATTAACCACAGTGAAAATTATTTAATTGTAAATATTTCATCCTAAGTATCTTAGGACATCATCAGTACAGTAGTTTTAAACAATAATAGGAATAACATACAGTTAGGGCGCATGATTACAATAGAATCTCATTAAACGTGCATAACGGCTACAGTAGTACAAAAAAAAATAATAATAATTATTTAACACAATTTTATATGACAATTTCCCATACTTTAGGAATAGTAAGAACGTCATTGCAGTTTAAGTTTGGTCTGTGTAGTAGGGCTTCAGAACTTTCTTTATATAAAGATCTATGTAAAAGTTTAGACTTTTCCTAATGGATCCTATGGTTTGGATTTTCAATTCCATGTTGAGAGAGGACAGATTTCTGCGGTTTAAAAAGACGAATGTGGTCTTGATGTTCCGAGATGCGTTTCTGAACAGACCTACCTGTCTGTCCAAAGTAAGACAATTTGCACGAGCATGGAATCTCATAAACGCCAGGCAACATCAAAGGTGAGAGTGTGTCCTTAGGAGAAGGTAACAAGTTGTAAATTAGGTTGATAGGTTTGTAAGTAGTGGCAAAATTGTATTTCTTCATAATTTTAGAAAGACGTTCTGAGATGCCTTTGACGTATGGTATGGGAATCCTATGGACTTCTTCCTGTCTGGTTTGATGTGTGGAGAAGTGACTACTGATGATTTTTTGAGTTGTTTTAGGATTATATCCATTTAGGACGGCTGTATTTTTGATTACTTCTAATTCCTAGTTTAAAGATTCTTCAGAGGAGCAGAATTTGTGTGCTCTGGAAACTAGTGATTTAATAATGCCAGATTTCTGAGATGGATGATGAGCAGAAGAATTGTGAATGTAGCGATCTGAGAATGTAGGCTTGCGAAAGACAGACGTGGCGATGGAACCGTCTTCTTTTCTTTGGATGTGTAAATCCAAAAAGGAGATACCCTGTGGAGATTCTTTTTCTAACGTAAAGTTGATGCGATGATGAAGGTTAATTTTATCGAGAAACAGTTGTAATTCATGTTCGGGATGATCCCAGACTGCAAAGACGTCGTCGACATATCTTAACCAAATTTTTGGTTTGGGTTCAAAAGTGAATATTTTTTCCTCAAGGTGTTCTAAAAACAAGTTTGCTAGGTTATGAAGAAATACAATTTTGCCACTACTTACAAACCTATCAACCAAATTTACAACTTGTTACTTTCTCCTAAGGACAAACTCTCACCTTTGATGTTGCCTGGCGTTTATGTGATTCCATGCTCATGCAAATTATCTTACTTTGGACAGACAGGTAGGTCTGTTCAGAAACGCATCTCGGAACATCAAGACCACATTCGTCTTTTTAAACCGCAGAAATCTGGCCTCTCTCAACACGGAATTGAAAATCCAAACCATAGGATCCATTAGGAAAAGTCTAAACTTTTACATAGATCTTTATATAAACATGAACGTTTATATAAAGAGAGTTCTGAAGCCCTGTTACACAGACCAAACTTAAACCGCAACGACGTTCTTACTATTCCTAAAGTATGGGAAAGTGTCATATAAAATTGTGTTAAATAATTAATTAATTTTTTTTTGTACTACTATAGCACGTTATGCACGTTTAATGAGATTCTATTGTAAACATGCGCCCTAACTGTATGTTATTCCTATTATTGTTTAAAACTACTGTACTGATGATGACTTAAGATACTTAGGATGAAATATTTACAATTAAATAATTTTCACTGTGGTTAATGTGTCTTTTAATTATGATCGCATCACAGGTTTCGTTATTTAAAAAAGTTTAAATAAATATACTGAACACTTTTCTATAACTGGTAATGTTAATTATGTTTTTTACTCAGACTTCCTCCCCTCCCCAAGTCATTTGTAGATTTAGAAAGAAAGGAATTATATGTTCACCAAAATATTCTTGATAAGTAGCAGACCATATCAAAACACACAACTTCATGAGAAATGACTGCTGCGAAACCATTTATAGACAACTTTCATCATAACAAAGTGGTGATTCAACTATTGCGGAGTATTCCAGTTACAATTTATCAAACTGGCAGAAAACAATAGAACTCTAAGTATTACAACTAAATCTTAGTATTTAAAAGAATTACCTTAAAACATAATTATTTCTAAATATTACAGCTAAATCAGAGTATTTAAAAGAATTATCTTAAAATGGAATTGTAAATCTCTCTCTACAGGGCCGTTGCCAGATTAAATCGCGCCCTGAGGCAAACAGTTAAATATCGCCCCTGATGGATTATAAGACAAAAATATAAGAAAATCTCCAATTGCTATTTTGTTTTCATTACAAGAGAAACATTAATTCAAAACGATTACATAATAATATTAATTAAATGTTTGCTCTAAGGGGATATCGCACAATAAAACCATTTTCAAGCTCTTCTAAATTTAAATTATAAGCTATGTCCGCCTCTATCGATATAGTTGCTAGACCAACCAATCTTTCTTGGGTCAATGCTGTTTGCAAATAATTTTTAATCAGTTTAAGCGTGGAAAAATATCTTTCCGCACTTGCTATGCTAACAGGAATTGTTAACAATATCCTTAGGGGATAAATTTCTACAAGATTTTGGTTATATATCTCATCTCATCTTCCTTTTTACCCTCTTTTACCTTGCGGTGTGGAGGGTTTGTTAATCATCGACTTCAAACCGTTCACAGGATACGGTGGTCAGTCCTACGCCCCCGTGTATCCTATGTCCTGTAGTGTTGAGTTCTCAAGGCCGGTTTGCCTGCTTTGCAGGATGAAAAGACCCAGGATAAACTGGGGAAAAACCCTACTGTCCACGCACAAGACCGGCTAACTTGGCTATGGCTGAGGAAGATCCTTCACCTCCTCACGTCATCGACGGGGAATCGAACCCAGGACACTCCTTCCCCAGGCATATGGTTGCGAAGCGCACAGCCACTAAGCTAGCCGCGCGGCCACCTTGATATTTATATTCTTACCAAAGTCTTCCCATGACTTTAATTTAGCTAGTTTTACAGTGTTTAGCTTTCTTACATTTGTCTCTGTATTCTCTAAGTGCACAAGCTGACTTATTTGTCAGAAACTTTCGATATGTTTTCTTCTTTTCCTTCACTGCCTCTTTAACATCCTGTGTCCACCAGGGGGGTTCTGATTTTTCTATTCTTGCAGACAAACTTACCACATGGTTAGGACCACTTTTCTCTTGTATTATTTTTGAGAGAATTTTTAATTCTTGAAATAAATCTATTGCATCTACATCAGATGTTGTAAAATATCTTGTTGCCGTAATAAGCGGCGCCGTGAGGCAGGCTGCCTCTAGGCTGCCCCTGTCGACGGCATTGTCTCTCTATATCTATATATAATTAGAAGGAAAATCTCATAATCTTCCTGGTCTCGGATAACAGCTTGGAGGTATGCCATCGGTCTTCAAGTAGTCATTCGTAATGTCTCGCATGTGTTCCTGAAATCGGACAGTGAAATTAGAGAGGTAAATATATAACTTTGAGATGTAAACATTCAATGTGTGGCATAATTAGCGAATAGTTAGCGTATCCGCTTTCCAACCGACAGACTGTGGGTTAGAATCGCTCCTTGAGCACGGTTTTTAAATGCCATTAAGTGTGAGATTAATTTCATTGTCCGGTGTGAGACCACTACCCTACTTATTCGAGATTTGAAGTGTCTTGGAAAAAGTTCCATGTTTAGTCTCCGGCGCGGAGCGGAGATTCCGGCTTATCTAATTCTTAGTCCACTCATGGTTGTTAATCAGCGATAACTGTTGTTGATCCATGACAAAAAAAAAAAAAGTTTAATTATTGAACAACCGTTGGTCAGTAATGTTGGTGTTAGCAAGAAGATACTATCATATCATGAAAAGAAAAACCTTAGCGATGTAAATATTACCACTACCAATACAATACAGAATCGAACCTAGGACATTCCTTCCTGAGGCATATGGTTGCGAAGCGCACAGCCACTAGACTAGCCGCGCGACCACCTTCTTGATATTTATGTTCTTACCAAAGTCTTCCATGACTTTAATTTAGCTAGTTTTACAGTGTTTAGATTTCTTACACTTGTCTCTGTATTCTCTAAGAGCACAAGCTGACTTATTTGCCAGAAACTTTCGATATGTTTTCTTCTTTTCCTTCACTGCCTCTTTAGCATCCTGTGTTCACCATGGGGTTCTTATTTTTCTATCCTTGCAGACAACCTTACCACATGGTTAGGACCACTTTTCTCTTGTATTATTTTGTAGCTCAGTTGGTTTCGATGGAGTCCTTTGGTTGGAAAGACCTCGGTTCGAATACCATCTATGACGTGAAGAACTTTATCGGGCTTTTCAATCAAAGGTGAGTTAGCTGACCTTTGAATCTTCAAAATGCTTCAAAAATAGATAAGTGATAAATTCTCCACAGGTATTAACATACTATAGGTTGACCAATCAATCTCCCACGTGTGGAACCAACATAAAAAAATAATAATCTACAAGTACTTCAAGAAAGAGCCTTCGTAGCTCAGTTGGTACAGCCGAGCCGTTTGGTTGGAAAGACCAGGGCTTGAATTCCTTCTATGACGTGAGGAACCTTTATCTGATGTTTTCAATCAGATGGTGAGTCAGCCGGTCTCATATGTAACTGGCGGTGTTTCTCCAGAAAACTTGGGTTTTTCATCCTTCAAAACAAACAGACTCGCCACCTGAACACAGATCTATAGATAGATCTGTGTGCTCTATTGTCAGGTAGGATATGCAGCAGAGGAGAGGCATACCGGTTGCATTAATTTGCCTAGAAATCCATAATTATGGGAACTTAACCAGCTTGGGTACATGAGAATTGATGATGACTTCAAACAATCGATATAAAACTAAAAGGGCTACACACTGTATATGCCGAGCAGGTTGGTTAACGACCTTTCATGAGTGGGATTCACATGAAAAAAATATATACAGAAGTTAAATAAATTCGATTTAAATCACATTCTTAAGCAACAAATTTTATGCTTCGTCTCCTCCCGTCACATTTGCAGTCCCAAAGACGACGCAACATATCTCCTGAGGCTGGAAAGAACTGGGTTCGAATGCTGTTTAGGACAAGGAACCTTTATAAAGGTTTTTGAATTGAAGCCGGTCTCAATATGGAGTGACTGGATTTTTATCCCAAACGCGCCAGAATAACACGCAATTAATATACTGGCCTCATAAGCCTTAGTCGTTCGCTCTAATTCCAACTAAACGAAACCATACGTTACCCATTACCAGGCATGAAGATAAGTTAAGACTAGTATTTGTATTAGCAGTCAATCCACTGCAAAGCTCGTTACAGCATCGATATATTAGAACAAACAGAATATAGAAGATCAAAGTGTCCTTGATGTTCTCATACATACACGTTGTCACTATATATGGACTAAATACTGTTAACAATCCCATTATTTATTTATGCCAATTATTTATCAAAGGCCACCTGGAATTTATATACGGTCAAAGAGAATGAAGAAGCTTCATATAAATACGCATATCCATCGTATAATATATCTGATCAAATTTCTCCTTTGAATATTTGGATTTTAAATATTTTTTCTTTATTTACTTTTTTGCAGTTGTGTGGTGTGTAGAAATACTGCATAAATAAAAAATAAGTATTTAAGTATTTAAGCATTAATATTCTTTCAATGCAGCTTGCACACAGTTTTCCTTCTTGTATTATCAGAATTAAGTCATTGTTGATCTATAGATAACCTATTTCTTATGCAATGACGTTAATTATAATTAACGTCAGTGCTTTCCGATAGAGAAAGAAAACAGCTCGTGTTGTGAATATTTTGTTTTAGACTTTTCAAACAGGAAAAAAAGAACATATGGTTTAGCGCGAAACATTCAACTGTTTGGTGATGACGTAAAGTTGGGAAGAGTTGTAAAGAATAATTCTGACGTTAAGTATTTTTTCATGAGGATTTAATAGGCTAGAGCTGTGCGCTGATGATTGGGTAAGGGAAATATTTGTTGAAGGTTTGATGGAGTTTTTGGACTAAGGAGACTGAAAGTAGTATAAGTGGAAGACAAGTTTTGTAGTGGATGGAACCTTCTGGAGAAACATAGCAAAAGCAGTGATGACAGAAAATTGCTGGAATAATAAAAGGATATTCGCAAAATCTCCACAAAGAAATGAATGTGACGTTGCATAAGATTTTGATCCGACCGCATTTCTGCAACTCTGTACAGATGAGGTAGCCTAGATTTTAAGCGTTGTTTGGAATTAAAGCAGAAGCAAGGATGAGGCCAGTATATTATGATGTAAATGCGTGTGTTCTTCGGGGAAGGTTTACCTAGTTTACGGGATGAAAAACCCTGCCACCGCCATATGGATTCTGAGTGGATGAAGAATCATTTAAGAGACCAAAGGTGAATTACAAATGCTAATATCAGGACTATGAAATATTGATATGAGGAAGTGTGGAATGCCTTAAGAATGAGACAAGGGAAAGAAGGGAATATAGCAACGTTGGGTAAGTTCATGGCCAGCTTTATGATATTTATTGTGGACATCAAAAGGTGTTACGCGATTCAAAGAAGTCCTGAAAAAAAAATAATATCTAATTAATCGTAGAAAGTATGCATGACCTAGTTTGCATGAATTAGTTCAATGCCGCTTGTCTTTTTCTTTAGCCAAGAACTGTACATACTGCACAACCGTTTGGTTTTTCATTTTTGCCATAATACGCATGATGCAAATAATTTGCAAATTAAACAGTTAGTGTGGGAAATCTTAACAGAAAATAAATGTCCTGGGAAAGAGAGATCTTAAAACTCAAATTAGTCATCATGCCATATGAGATGCAAGACTGCAAGCCGCATTTTAGTCTTTATCTCTACCTGGTCACCGCTTTATTTCGAGAACACAACTGCACGACCACATGGATACCAGGCTGGCAGTACCTTAATAGACAATAATTACAATTTAAAAGTGCCTTCGATTGACTTGTTGATTATTGCTGTAAAAACGTTCAGCCATCGATGAGTTAAATAGTTGTTGGGGGGGGGGGGGGTAAAAGAATCCCAATACAGACGGGTGCTTGAGATAATACACCTCACATGATGAATCATTTGGTCTATGACTTGTACATTTAAGACTTATCGAGAGAGTGTGGCAGATAGTAAATTAAATGATGAAGAAAGAGCAGACAAAGCAATACTCGGGACTCCTGAGCTATAGATAAATTCAGAATGAATATTTCCCTTTCCTGTTTTAAGACAGAATGTATAATTTCTGTTGACTTCAGATAATACACAATACTTTTTGGCTTCCAATCAGATATTGTACATTTTTCTTCAAAGCTATAAATACGTACAGATCACTTGTACGGTTGTTTTTTTTTTTCACACAATAGTGTAAAAAAAAAAAGAAAAGAAAGTAATGTCCTCACAAAAAAAAAAAAAGCGCACTTTTTTTTTTGGGGTGAGGACATTACTTTCCACTGCATCAAATTAAAAGCGCTTAGAGGCAGTGCTGACCACCTCAAAACGTCCGTCATCAAGGGTCTGACTTTTTATCCAAGTTGTAGACCAAAATGAAATAATTTTGGTCTACTGGCATCCCTCCACATCAATTAAATGCAGCTTCATTTAATTGAGTTGTAGACCAAAATGAAATAATTTTGGTCTACTGGCATCCTTCCACATCAATTAAATGCATCTTCATTTCATCGGTTCAAAGATAGCAAATTATTGTTATTGGTTAGAATTAGGCAGAAAAAAGCAACTACAGGCAACTAATTTGCGACCAGTATATTAGTATTTGTTAACTGGATATATTGTCCAGTTTCATCTATTTTGCAATAAAAAAGACCGAATTTCCAGCCCAAAACCCTGCTACCTATATATGAGCCAGACTAACTCAAAGGTTCCTGGTATCCTAGAGATTCGAACTTATTTTTTTTTTACCAACAGAAGGATGATGTTCACTGTTCGCTTCGCAATATTGCTGAATTGTATATCACTGCATATCGCTGAAAGAAGAGATCCCCAACTGATACTCTCTCTTTCACCAGTAATCAGATATGAGCCCAAGGATGGATGCTCGGCGATTTTGTTTACTTATTATTATTAGCAATACGATGAGCCCTTTGCAAGCGATTGTTTGTAACCAGATATTTAAATCACTTTGTTTCTCGCAGCGTGCTTTATGGTTTTCGTCCGTGTCTTCTTTAACACCGGCAGTTATAATAGTCATAATTGGTTTATGGATAAAGCTGGAGGGAGTTATTTATTTTTAGAAGGGAAAAACGAATAGCTATGCAAAGTACAGTCGCTGATTCAATAAACTAAAACAATCATATTCAACTGATATAAGATTGTGTATCTTCTTTCTTAATTCCAAGACTGAATATGATGAAAAACATTCCTTAATAAATAATTTGAATAGACTGAATTAAAAAAAAAAAAGAAGTTGATAATTAAAAAGTAATTTAATATTCTTCCGATATTTAAGTTTCAGACACTGGATTCAAGGGTTGACATCTTCTGTTCACATATACTCGTAATAAAGAACTATTGAATAGCAGCATAATAGTGAATAGTGGCTGCACTGCATAATTCAGAGGGTCTGGTCAGAAGGTCAAATTCTAGATAATTGGAGGAGAGCTATCATAGTTCATATATATATATAAAGGGGGAGGGAAGCTGAATGTGTAAATTACAGAGGAATTTCTCTACTAAGTGTTCCAAGTAATATTTATGCAAGCTGAAAAGAGGTTTAGAAAAATTGTTGAAAAGAAACTGGGAGAACAAGCTGGATTCAGGACAAATAGAGATTGTCAGGATCAGATTTTCACTTTATGACAAAAAGTTCAGAAATCATGGGAATATGACAAGGATCTGTACTTAAGAGTTTTGTAGATCTGGAAAAGGCAAACGTCAATTGGTTTGATATAAAATCAGGTGTGACACAAGGATGCACATTATCTCAACCCTTATTCATCATCTATATGAATTGCATTATGAAAGAAAGTGGTATTAAACCTGATATTAGAATTGGAGATTCCAGTGCAAGTCTACAGGATTCTCTAATTAAATTGAATAACAGCTGTAACAAATTTGACATGAAAATCAGCAATAAAAAGACCAAAACGAGGAAAATAGGCAGGAGCACAGAAAACTTCATCTGCATTTTGAATGGAGCCTACAGAACAAGTAGAATACTTCAACTATTTAGGCAGTTTTTTAGTGAAGATGGCAAATGAAATTTGAAAACAGACAATAGAATAAGCAAAGCGGGTATGGTGGGGAGCCAACTGAATAAATTTAGTTGGCTCCCCAACTAAATTTATTCAGTACACATAGAATAAGAGAGAAATTAGATAAAACACTAAACTAACAGTATACAAGACGGTGTTCAAACCAATTTTAAGTTATGAATCTGAGAGCTGAGTTAGAAATAAAGCACTTTATAAAAAATTAGACACCACAGATATGAGAGGTCTGAGAAAAAATAGGGAAATAAACAGATGTCATCAATAGCAAAATGAAGACATTAGGAAGAAACTTGACATTGTTAGCATTCAAGAATGTGTGAGTAGGGCTAATCTAAGGTGGTATTATCACTTAAACAGAATGGGAGAAGAAAGGTTAGCAAAAAGAAGTGTTTGATGCCAAAATGGTAGGAAAGAAACCCAGAGGAAGACAAAAGTCTAGGTGGATTGATTGTCAGAAGTACTTGAGAAGAACGAAATGTTAAATATGACAATATTGGAGTGCTGGGAACTAGTTTAAAGGAAAACTGTTGAAAGAAAATTACTAATAGTGTAAAATTATGCATATAGTGCTGTCATAAGTAGCCTGAACACCCCTTGAGGGTACATAACAGGAAATTGATGATGATGATGAATAGCTACAGTCATTGCAGTAGTGATGCAGGAACAATGGGAAATTTTATTTATTTATATTTTAAGAGACCATACAAGCTTTACTTTATCGTACCTTATTTTTGAAGTTGTTTCTATTTTAGCTACTGCCTGAGCAGATAAGCAAGCCAGAATAGAGTAAAATATAAGCATCTTCACAAGCACACTTGCTATCCACTGCCACAACGGGGAGTACATGTCAGGTGTAATTTTAGCCACTCTTGTCCCTCCCGCCCTCTCCCAACAATTAATTAATAGATTTTGCATTGCGCGTTCAACAGTATGTGCAGTGGCTGACAAATTCAGAGAGCAAAGAGAGAATAATCTCCAAGAAACAACAAAAAAATTTTAGTTGAATAGCAACATAAATTCAATTTTGAAATAAATGCTAATAGCTATCTGGCCTGGTGGTTGGCCGAGTGGTTTAAGATACCCCCTCTACAACCCACAGGCTGAAGATATGAATCCCGTCATGGTCATGGACATAGATGTTTGTGATTGTTCTTAGGGGAAAATGAATTTCATCGCTTGGTGCGAAACCACCACCCCGTTTATTAGAACTTCAAGTGCCTTGCAAAATTCTATACTGAGCCTGTATGGCAGGATTTTTAGACTATGTAAAATATATATATATATATATATATATATATATATATATATATATATATAGGGTGTCCCAAAATTCACGCAAGTAGTAATTTTGATAGAAAACACAGGTTTTTAATTAAAATTTGTAATTTGTTATTGATTCATAAAGTATACAGTATAGGGTATGCATGGAATAGCATATCGGGTAAATGGCCATCACGGCTTTGCTGGCAATACGCACTCTTTTGTCGAAATTTTCCATGACCGTTTTGCATAAATGTGGCTGAATTTCGTTGATGTTTACTCCTTCAAGGTGTGGGTGGTCGTGGGCGTGTTGGCATAAACCTTAGACTTAAAAAAACCCCAAAGAAAAAAGTCCAACGGCGTTAAGTCATATAATCTGGGCGGCCAATTCTGATCACCAAAACGGGAAATTACACGACCAGGAAATGACTCATGCAGTAATTGAATTGTTTCTCGGGCTGTATGGCATGTGGCACCGTCTTGTTGAAACCACATGTCGTCCACATCCATATCTTGCAATTTAGGCACAAAAAACTGGATTATCATGTCGCGATAGCGAGCACCATTAACTGTTATTGCCTTACCAGCCGCATTTTCGAAGAAGAATGGACCGATGATGCCTCCAGCCCAAAATTCGCACCAAACAGTGACACGTTGTGAATGCATTTGTTTCTCAACAATCACTCGTGGATTTTCTGAACCCCAAATGCGACAATTTTGTCGATTAACGAAGCCATCAAGATGAAAATGAGCCTCATCGCTGAAGATGATTTTGTTCGAAAAATAAGCATCCACTTGTTGTTGTTAAATAATCCATTCAACGAACTCTCTTCGCTGTGTGTGGTCATTTTTAATAACCCTGAACTGTCAGCTGTCACGCTGTCTTTTTTTTTTCTCGTTGGCAACACTTTACCGCACAAATGGCGCTAAATTTAAATCTTGCGTGAATTTTGGGACACCCTATATATATATATATATATATATATATACAGGGTGTTCGGGATAAATTTGACAGTTTCGTAAGGAAAAAGAAAATCTTCTTTGTATCTATTAAATTTAATGAATTGACAAAAAAACATTACAGGCAGAGTTAATTACAATACTATCAACGAGATTTACTCAAAATAACCACCATTAGCATCGATCACAGCTTCAATTCTGCTTCGGAACCTCGAACAAGCTGATGCTACAGTCTCCCTGGGAAGGGCCGCAAAAACTGTTTTAATTTTATCCATTAACTGGGCTTTTGTATTACTGGAAGTGCGATTGGTGTCTTTTTCAACTGCGCCCCATACAAAATAATCCATGGGGTTAAGGTCTGGGGAGTTTGGAGGCCAAACATTTGGACTGGTGAAGTCGTAGAAATTTTTAGACAACCATTTTTGACTTTTCCCAGAGGTGTGGCAAGGGGCCGAATCCTGCTGCCATACATACGGCCTACCATTGGCTACCCTTGTTATCCAGGGCTTGACTACAGTTAGCAACTCCACGAACAAAGCCCGAATTCCAATGCCAGGGTTCTTCAACACCTGTTCCTGCAGATTTGCGAGGAATTCTGCTGTACGAACGCAATCAGATCGTCTGCTAGGGATCTTTCTTCTTGCTACATCCTCGTAGTCACCATTGCAAGTCTCTAGTTCATGCCTGATTGTTTTTACTGTATTCAGGGAGCATTTGGCAGCAGTCGTAATATCCTTATTTTGATGGCGGGCACGAATCATCATGATACAAGTTATTCTCTTCCATGATTCAGGTGGGTTCCAGCTATCCATCCTTTCTGACATCTTGTATATGAATGAAGAAGGGTCCAAACTTTTAAATGAAGAGAAGTGTGTGTTAATACATGTAACTTACGGAAAAATATAATTAATTATAAATATGTCAAATTTATCCCGAACACCCTGTATATATATATATATATATATATATATATATATATATATATATATATATATATATATATATATATATATATATATATATATATATATATGTTAAAGATACCAAGTTATTTTAAACCTGGTTTTACTCCATTTTCCAAGTAAGCAAACAGACAAACAAAATCAAGTCAAGTTTGCGCCTGCAAGTGTTGCAAGTTCAACCGACCCTGCACATAGTGCAAGACCAAGGCAACTCATGGTAAAGACTTGCAACACTTGCAGGCGCAAACTTGACTTGTTTGTCTGTTTGCTTACTTGGAAAATGGAGTAAAACCAGGTTTAAAATAGCTTGGTATCTTTAACATTTATTATACCCAAGGTAAAATACTTTCTACATTTATATCTCCTCCTGAGATTTTTATTTAATAAGGTTAAAACACCTTATGGTAACTTGTTCTGGTAAAATACTTATAAGCTCTGTATTACTAAAATCTTGGTATTTCTAGCCTGGCTCCCACTGATGGGGACTGGCTTTGAGAGGCTCTGCTTGAGGATAGGTTTTTGCCTATCTCTGAGTAGGGCCACTGCTGAGATTATAGCTCTGGCTGGTGGTGGGGTGAGCCTGCCACTGGGTAGAGCCAACGCTGAGAAGTTCTTCTCGGTGACGGGGTGAGCCTGTCACTGAGTGGAACAATGGTGAGTTGGACGGTCTTTCGGCCACTATGGAGTGGTCTAGGGATAGTCCTAATTTTTAGAGAGGTCTTTACTTAAATACACCTCAATAAAGGTCGAAACCGGTCTGGGTAGTGGCCCCTTGCCTTTAATATAAAGCATCATACAAAGCACATCTCCTCCAGGAGATGTGCTTTGCATTAAGGGTAAATATTAAGATTAGTGATCAGAGCTTATTTTACTTTTACCATGAGTTGCCTTGGTCTTGCACTACGTGCAGGGTCAGCTAGACTTGCAATACTTGCAGGCGCAAACTTGACTTGTTTGTCTGTTTGCTTACTTGGGAAATGGAGTAAAACCAGGTTTAAAATAGCTTGGTATCTTTAACATTTATTATACCTAAGGTAAAATACTTTCCACACACACACACACACACACACACACACACACACACACACACACACACACACACACACACACACACATTATATATATATATATATATATATATTAAAAATAATACGCATGTTATACTACACGGTATAAAATACCTATAGGTAGAGGTTTACAATCTTTCGTGGGTAGGAGCGATATAGAAAAAAAGCGAGATATTATGACGATATCAGTAGCGATCTTTATTAGCCATGCATAACATAGTACAAGCAACACCCCCAATTAGGCAGTTTTTTGCATTAGAAGAAAATGATTATTATGCGCCTCTCCCAAGTTTTTGCGTAGGAAAAAGAAATTTTCCCCCCACCCCAATTGAAAAATGTTTCTTAATTTTTAATTTTAGTTGGTAAAAATAATATATTTATAAACATACTGTGGTCCCGACTTGGCTGCACACAAGGAGATGCCTCGCTAGCTGCGCTCTAGTTACGACGGTATATCACGCCAACCTATATGTAGAGTGGTGAACCTCGTATCATACGTCGGCTTGGCCACAGTTATGATTACTTAGTGCATGGCTCACCTGCTCTGCTGTTCGTTAATTGTTCTTGGGCTGTGATTGTGGAGTCGATTGGTTATGTTATGGGGGAGCAGGACCCATAGGCCTCAGATGTTTCTCTGATCGGTCACCCAATCTAGGTTCTCAAATATAGTATCAAATTTACGATATTTTAGTCTAATTCAGATCCAATCTAGTCGACAAAGACCTTGGTTTTTTCCTCCATCCCTTAAATGTATACTCTACTGTCTATACTCCATCCCTTAGGAGTATAGACTACTCCTACATCCCTTAGAAGTAGTCTATATTCCTAAAAACCTGCATTCAGACTAATGTCTGCTTGCTAACAAAAAAAAAACCCTGTCATATCTGTATGAGAGCTAACTCACGTTCGCTTGAATTAAGTCATTTTATTTTAAAGAAATATTCACCGCGTCATTGACAAGAATCGAACTTAAGTCTTCTACCAAAAGGTGTATGTCGCGTCATTTATTCAACTGCATTATGGAGGAGCTGACTGTAGAGTTGGCTTTCCTCAGGGTGTTAGGTACTGTTGTCACCCCCCCCCTCCCCGAAATATAAAACCGATCGTGAATGCATTAGTAGAAGTTTTCCATTAGGCAGAAAAAGTAAAAACTGGATAATTCGTGGAATTGACCTTGTTTCTGTCAGAGAATTCATAAAGATGGACTTAGGAAGATAATAGACAGTCAATAATAATAATAATAATATCAAACAGTCGAAATTTTATAGTACGGTGGTATCATGGGTGGTACCTTTTCTTACTGAATGTCAGGGTACACATTTTAAATGAAAATTATCCATAATCTTTTACAACCTAGATTTTTTAAGGATAATCTTAATAAATATAGAAAAGGTTTGGCAGATTATATGCTACGATGAGATTTGAATATATAACAGACGTTAGAAGTTGATGCCTTTACCTGCTCTTTTGTTGAAGCCGGCATAAATCCATCACGGAATGAAATTTGCTAAGTACCAGTATTCATTATTTAATATATGAAGAATGTAGTTATATACAACAAATATCCTTCAATGCAATTAAGGATTTTTTTATTATTAAATATTGAGTCAACTATGTCGAATTGTCGTCACCTAAAATTGTTTTACAATTTTCTTTTCTATCTCCTATTATCCCTTAAGTAGTGGTTCTCAAACTTTTTACCTCTGAGCCCCATCTGACAAACGAGAAAAACACTGTCAGCCCCCCCCCCCTCCCCCGCGCCGGCTTTATTTATCAAAATAGAAGTCATACTAAATTTGACGTTTTATTCAGTTTATTTTGTGTTTTCTACATACTATTTAACAGTTTTCGACACAAAATAATTAAAGTATCACAATATTAGGACTACAATAAAAATTAGTTTTAACACTTGCAATTAACCAAAATATGTATTGAAATGAAACAATATTTAACTAACAAATATTTAATTTTTCTCTGTAAAAATAATCAAACATTTAAATGTCAATGTCTAATGCCCCCCCCCCCCCGCTTTCAAGCCTCTTCTTCTCCTCCAATGCCTTAAGCAATGGAGGAGAAGAAGAAGGGATCGTACTTCCCCTCAAGAAATCAGAGCAAAATAACATTGTGGAGTTTCATTAATAACAGAAAGACTACTGTTTGTGTTTTATGAGTTATAATATAAATTAAAAACTTTAAAATGTTATTAATATGAAACTAAGAACACCACATTAGAAATTATAATAATAAAAAAAAAACTTGTGCATTTGTCTTTAGATAGAGACAAAAATAGTAACCTAATATCATAATTTCCATACACTTCATGTTTTAGCGGTTCTTAAACTGTAGGATGTATCCAGAAAAGGCACATGCACGATCTGAATCTAGAGAATATGAAGAAACTTACATAATAATTTATGTAATAAAAATTGTTTTTATTGAATATAGTGTTATTTTAAAATGCGATTTTATATATAGGCTGTTTTGTACAATATATATATATATATATATATATATATCGATAATTAAGTATTAAATTAAATATAACCGATTAGATACTCTATTTGAATTAGGCTGATAATCTGAATTCAATTATGCATCATATTCAAAATATATAAATTTATTATGATAACTTTAATAAGAACGGGAATGGGAATGATGAAAGTTCATTACGTTCATCGAGGGGACATCTCTATTAAAAAAAAAAAAATATATTTGTTATAGACAGATGACTGAAGACTAATTTGGGAATCGGTTGATCGATTGCATGTGGTTTGAGAATTAAATGCCATGTTTTGGAAGTTTCCGAAATAAAAGACAATGGAAAAACAACATTTTGAAAGTTGTTGTTGAACTGTGGCCAAAATCAAAGCAAGAAAGGTGATGAAACCAATGTATTAGGTCTGTTAACTGCATTCCGTTTGTGCCTGCTTTTTCCGAGTAAAAAAAAAAAAAAACACCTTCTGTGGCAGTATGAGACCAGCAAACTCACCTGCAGTCGGAAAAACCCTTATCGGGTTTTTCGTAGACGGGATTCAAACCCAGATATTTCCAACCAAAGGCCAGTTTTAAGGGCAATTTGAATGAAATGCACTTGGAACTTAGTAATCATGAGTTACTGCAACCTACTGGCAATGCTAGAATAGCTGTCAGCAGAAAGATGTTTTTCAGTGGGTTCCGAACCAGTCCTTAAGATACTTTCAGATACTTACAGCGCAAACTTTGTTTGCTTACACTTGGATAAAGGATTAAACTAAATTTATTATAGTCTAACCAAGTGAAAAATAAACTTTCAAGATCATTCTCTAAATCCAGAGTAATTTAATAAAAAGGTGGCACACCGTTTGGCAACTCCTATAGGTAGAGATGACCTTGCTAATGCTTCTGCCTGGTATTTCCGAGGGGGGGAATGACACCGTACTCGACGGAGAGGAGGCAGGTTGGGTGAATGTTTTTGATGAGAACGGACGTGTTACTTTAGACAGAGCCTGTTTACATTGCACACAAGGTTTCTCAGTAATCTCACATTGCACTGGTGCTAACACAGAGTGATTCCTACTGTCTCCCTCTCTGCACTTTTCGTGCAGAGAGGGAGACAGTAGGAATAGTGGAAGAGGTCAAATGGCCGGCAGGCCCCACCCGCAATGAGGACCAGTGGTGGTATTAAGGTTTTATAGGGAGGTAGGTTTCTAACTGTGGTCAAGTGAGATATTGATACTCCTTTTCTCAAACTAGTAGGTTCTAAGAAGACTTTGCTAGTAGACTAACTCAGTCTACAGGACATTTGCTGGCAGGCTTCAAGCCCTGCGGGATCATATATTGCTAGTAGTCCGTCTAAGTCTACAGGATACTTTGCTGGCATGCCCCCGGCCCTGCGGGATTATTATACTGCTTTTATCCCATCTCTGCTGGCAGGAAATCACCACTTTGAGATGGACAACATCAAAGATCACATCCAGTTCCTGAACAAGGAGCGGTCTCTAGAAGTGCTCAAACTTATAATAAGCAAATTAGAAACTGACTGGCCAGGATTTATAAAAGAGTACATTCACTCTAATGATGGAGAGGAGGAGGAGAATGAGATCTCACAAGAGGATCTCATTGCTGCTCTGTCACCAAAATCCCCCTGTCAAAACATCTCTCAAGGGGAGCACTCTTACAAAAGAAGAAGAATCATAGAAGACCAGATGGATGAAGATAAATGTACATTAGAAGTCCCAAATAACACCGAAAAGGTTCCACCAGTAATACTAAGGGACAAGGACAAATGGACCACTGTCACAACAGCCCTTAGGGAACACAAAATTGCATATTCCTGGACAAAAAATCAAGATGAAGGAGTCAAAATCCAACCAGCCTCAGTCACTGACTACAGACAGCTGACAAGACTAATGGATAACAAAAGTCTCCCATATTATACTTTTGCTTTACCCAGTGAGAAAAATCTCAAGGTTGTGCTTCGCGGAATGACCGAGGGTGTCACCTGTGAAGAAGTCACCACTGACCTTATGAGTCGGAACCTAACACCAGTGAAAGTGAGCAGGATGCTTAGGGCAGATAAACGGCCAATGCCACTGATACTTGTAGAAACTGATAAGACACAAAAAGAGATATATGAATTAACAACGATATGTGGCCTCAGAATTTCTACTGAACCACTAAGGAAGAGGTCAACAGCTGGGCAGTGCCATAGGTGCCAAAGGTTTGGCCATGCCCAAAAACTCTGCAAGGCAAATTACAGGTGTTTAAAATGTGGCGAGAGCCACCAGACAGTCATGTGTACAAAACCAAGATCCACTCCAGCTAAATGCGCCAATTGTGGAGGACCTCACCCTGCAAACTACAAGGGATGCATTACACACCCAAATAACCGAGGGTTACAAAAAACTACCCTTCCAACACAACTCAGCGATGCTCAAGACAGCTGTGCCAGTCACACCCCAGCCCAAACTATCTCTAGCCCAACAACTCAAGAAAGGAAACAAATGCCTAAAACTTATGCAGAGGCAGCACGAACAAAGGCTCCTCCATCTCATGATCATATAGGCTCAAATCTAACATCAGTACTAACTGCCTCACTAGCAACCATGCTACAAGAATTCAGTATGACGAATCCTTCGTCGTCCTCCACGAAAAGATTCCTACAAGGCACCCACTCAATTCTGACAGCCCTCAACAATGAATAGAAGAAAATTCCATCCCTACTCTCTCATGATCACGGCATGGAATGCCAACGGACTCAGCAATAAAACTCTAGAACTACAAGAGTTCTCTTACAGGCATAATCCTGACATAATACTGGTAAACGAAACACATCTCAGACCAGCTAATAATCCCAAATTACGGAACTATACTATGTACAAAACAGATAGACTAACCGGAAGCGGAGGAGGAACAGCTATATACATTAAAAACTACCTAAGCCACGATGTTCTGACCAATCCACAAACCAAGAACCTAGAGATAACAGGAATTGAAGTTAATACCGACAATGCTGGCAATATTAAAATCTATGCTGTATATAATCCACCCAGCATTCCATTGCTGGTATCTGACTTGGACTCCATTCTCGGCTTCACTGACTCCATCATCATGGCTGGTGATTTGAATGCCAAACATACAGCTTGGCAAAGCTCCACAATCAACGATAAAGGTCGAATTCTAAATAATTACTCAACGCAAAATTCTATTGTTGTAACCGGACCCACAGAACCCACCCATCACAGCTCAACTGGAAGTTCAGATGTACTTGACATAGTTGTCCTCAAAAACATCAGATACCAATATCAGCTGGAAACAATAAATGAACTTTCATCAGATCATAACCCTATTCTGCTTCAACTTGGTACACAAGAACAATTCTCCCCTCCCCACTCTTTCATATCTTGGGACAAACTCTCCAGAATCCTACCTGATCATATTGGCCCAGTCCCTACTATTCACACTAAAGAGGAGATAGAAATCTGCAAACAACCTTACCAGTCAAATCAAAAATGCAATAAAGTCAATTACCCAAACTACAGTCTTTCACCCTAGTGGACGGATCCCCGAGGAGATTATGGATTTGATTAGACTGAAAAACAAGACCAGAAAGAGGTATCATAACACAAGAGCCCCTCAAGATAAAGCAAACTTGAATCAATTAAACAGATATGTACGTGAAGCCCTCCAAAAGCATCTAAACCAAGAATGGGAATCTAAGCTAACAAAATTAAACCCTGAGGACAACTCCATATGGAAGTTTATGAGAACCTTCCGCACCAAAAGACAACTTTTACCCCCAATTCAAACCTCGAATGGTATAGCTCACACTGATGGGAAAAAGGCGGAGGCTCTGGCTGACAGCTTGGAGAGTCAATGCAACTCCTCATATGAAAATTTGAACATCAATCTCATCTACAAGATTCACCGCCGAGTTAGGCAGGCCATAACACAACAAAAAGATGACCTAGAACCTCTCACACCTACTTCTCCAACAGAAGTTATAAACATTATAACCCACCTGAACAACAATAAAGCTCCAGGCTCAGATGGAATTACAAACAAAATAATTAAACTACTCCCCAGAAAAGCAATTGTACATCTAGTCAACATAATTAATGCCATCCTCAGACTCCAGTATTTCCCTTTAACATGGAAAATAGCAGATGTCACACCAATCAAAAAGATGGGGAAAAACGCTCAACTCCCCGAAAACTATAGACCTATCAAGTCTTCTTTCTAACCTTGGAAAGATCGCAGAAAAAGTAATCCTCACAAGACTTCAATTACAAACGGATAAACTAGATATAATCCCAAATGAGCAATTTGGATTTAGAAAAAACCACTTCACCGTTCAGCAGATTCACAGGCTGATCGAATACATTTCCGAAGGCTTCAACCGGAACCTTCATACAGCTGCAGTCTTTTTAGATGCCGCAAAGGCTTTTGATAAGGTGTGGCATCAAGGTCTTCTCTACAAACTCATCACATTCAATATGCCTATTAATCTAGTTAAAATAATTCACTCATACCTCAAAGACAGATACATGCAAGTCAAAATAAATGAAACTGTATCAACCAGACGCAAGGTTCTGGGGGGAGTGCCGCAGGGCTCACTCTTGCCCCCCCCCCTTGCTGTTTTCTATCTATATTGCTGATATCCCTCAAAACCCAAGCTCAACAATCACTGCATTATATGCTGATGACACTGCATTATTAGCAAGATCTCTCAGCCCCAAACTAGCTATTAAGAGACTTCAAAGCAGCTTTCACACGCTGGAAAGATGGTTTAGGGACTGGAGAATTCAAACCAATCCACAGAAGAGCTTAGCCATACTGTTCACTAGAAAAAAGCCTCAAATCAAGGAAGATATACATTTACTAGGTGTTAAAGTCCCATGGCAGAATACAGTCAAATATCTTGGAGTAATTCTGGATAAAAAACTACAATTCACCAACCATATAGAACACATAAGTTCAAAGACAACCAAAGCAATAGCGCAGCTCTACCCCATGATCAACAGAAAAAGTAAATTCGATACTCAGAACAAACTGCTCATATACAAGATGGTAATACGCCCAGTCATAACTTATGCATCTCCTGCTTGGAGTCATACTTCTAAAACAAATATTCAAAAGCTGCAGAGAATACAAAACAAATGTCTGCGAATGAGTTTGGATGCTCCGTGGTTCATCAGAAACTCCCAAATTCACAGAGACGTCAGCATTCCCTACATCGCATCTCTTCTTCAAGACCTAGCTGAAAAGTTCTTCAATAAGACAATTAGTCATCCGAACCCACTGATCAAACAAGCATCAGACTATAATGAAGCAGATTTCTGCAAGTACAAGAGACCCAAGTCAATTCTATACTCAGCTGAACACAGTTAATCTCACTGCCCTTTCAGGGCGAGCTTAAAGCGCAATAATTCTCCACCCAAAGAACTTTCCTTTTCAGATGGAGGAGAATATGAAAAGCATTTATGCTTCACCCATCAAGTCAGTACCGTTATGCGTTATGCTGGTATCTCCACTTGGGCCTGGCTCCCACTGAAGAGACCTCAATAAAGGTCGAAACTAGTCTGGGTAGTGGCCCTTCCTTTAATGCATAATATTATACATATCCGGAAGGAGATATGTTTTGCATTATGGGAGATACTGAGATAGGAGTGATGCAACGAGTTTCCCGGTGTTGTACCAACTTACCGCCGTCCTGAAGATACTTTCAGGCGCATACTTTGTTTGCTCACACTTGGATAAAGGATTAAACTAAATTTATTATAAGCGTAATTAACCTTTACGCATTTACTGACTGAGGTCTTATTTATAAACTAATGTTGAAACCGAAGTCTTATTTAGACAACGATTTGCTTATAAAATTAACTATAACATTTTTAAAATTAAGAAAGCAGTGTGGATGACGAAGTGTTATGAAATCATAAGAATAGATGGGAAGTTTTCTCGCTTCAAATGCGCTTTGGGTGGTAGTAACCCCCTCCCCCCAATAAACATTAATGAAAAATACTACTAAGAGTAGTTATTGTTAGATTTCGAGGAAATACTGCGAAAAACATTCAGTTTCTCTTGTCAACGGACACCCCTACTTGCGTGTATGTCATGTCTTACTCTTGTTACCCTCTTTCCTTTCGACCTTGGCACATGCGTAAAAACAGCCGGGAATGTCCAAATATACGTCCCGTAAGGATATTGCAGGAACTCGCACTCATCCGTAAAATTAACCTTTCCCGAAACGGAAGAGAAGTGATGTGTGGGTGAAAGAGACATTCTTTGTCCGCGTTTTACACATGGGGAAAAGGTGTTCCGGAAAGAATGGTATACAGAAAGTCAGAAATTTCATAATTTATTTGGACAAGTCAGGGCCGAATCAAGCACTTCTACCGTCATTTGTTAATTTAGATTCTCCCAATATGGGTGAGGAAACTATTACTCCCTGCTAAGAAGGCTAGCCCTTTAATTAGGTTATTGTTCAAATTAGTAATTTTTCTCTTTTGTTAGTGTTAAAATGGAAAGTAAAATTATAACTTCGAAATGAGAAAGAGTAAAACATTCACAGATATAATTTTTTGAAATTATGTAATCAAGAATGCCAATTGAAATGTTTGTAGACATCGCAGTGCACTAGAGGCTCTACCTTAAATGACGTAGTTTTTATTTGAAAGGAGTTTTCTGATCCTCCTTTATCACAAGGTGTTACATGGCATTACTTTTCCTCATTTTTCCCACCTCCTCCCCAACATCATTAAAAAGGGAAAAAATTATGTAACTACAAGAAGTTTTGTCTTTAAAATTTTCAAGATAAATTTTTCTGTTTAACTATAGTAATTACAGATCTCAATATTCAAACTGCCATCTTTAAAAATCAAAAATTAAAATTTCAAAAAATTGCTTGCTGTAAAGATTTTTTTTAAAAAAAGAAAATGTTAAGGCCCATGATGATGGTCTGAAAATTTAAAAATATTTTTCAAAGAAATGTTTTTACTTCATTTGTAAAGTGACATCATTTAAGGATGATGTCCTAGTTCGATGAGTAAATTAGATATTGAAGAGAGAGAGAGAAAGGAGGCAAACGCCAGAAAGTGAACGAAAGATATTGGCTCTAAAGAAGGCAAAACAAAACATGGTCATTAATACCTCCAAAACGTTCTACATTCGAGTCAAATTAATGTCATAAATATGAGTTTGAATATTCTTTTGCAGTATGTTGTCCAAACGATTATGCAGTTCTTTTCAGTTCTTCAAGTTTGTAAGCTGAGGTATTGCCTAAGAGGTTTTTTTTTCCCCTCACCATCCAGAGAGTATAAAAAAATTCTGCCTAATAATAAAAAAATAACAATTACGGTGCAAAATTGACTCTCCTATCTGGCTCTCGATTAGTTTTAATAAAAGTTTAATTGAGAAGGGGGGATGAAATACACTGTATATCTTTAATTGCATAAGTCGAATAAAAAATCTTTCTTAGCGATAACTTGAGATACAATGGCGATAGCTTGGGATACATGCATATAACTTGTAAGCATTATCAGTGATGTCTAATTTAGTCAATGAGTAAAGTAAAAAAATCCGTAAAAAATTATATCTTCTGACCATAGAAAACCAAGCAGTAGAGTAACAATGTTGCATAATATTTCTATATTTCTCAGTTGCAATTCTAAGAATGAGAATAAGATTCAAATATGCTATTTCAGAATGTTTACTCCACCAATATATTAATAAATGAAAGAAATTCTAGATAAGCTCTTATTGGTAAATTATACTTAAGAAAATATTAAAAGTCATCAGGTGGCAGATGATTTTCATCGTCCGATGCGAGTTACAACTTGCTTAATACAGGCCTCAAGCAGCTTGAAAAAGTACAATGCTTGGTCTCTTCAGCCAAGATGATCTAACCCCGAATTCACATATAAGATAATAATGTTTAATTTAAATATATATAAAATATGCATCAAAAGTTTATATATATATAAGGACTTTTTGTGAATTGGTTGAACTGGCTTTTAAACTTTAATTGGTCCTGCACATCCAGGTACATAAGTAAACAAACACAATTTAGCATGCGACCCAAACATATTAATATATGTTTGGGTCGCATCAATATCAATAAATAAATTCTAATCATATCATATCAATAAATAAATTCTAAGTTGGTGAATCATTGGGAAATTGTATTTCCTTCAATCAGGTTTCAGTACTGACTTGACTTAAATTGATATATGGCAAAGAAAAGCTTGATCTAAGAAGTGCTATTGTACTCATTGGCAGATGTGGTTATTTATTTTTATTTTATTTATTTATTTATTTTTTTGGAGGGCGGGAATGGGCAACTTATCAAGCTTTTAAACATTTATTTTTCTATCAATATATAATTTTCTTCAATTTTTCACTTATTACATTTATTTGTAATTTTAATTTATATTTCAGTTTTGGAAAAAAAAATATTATTTCACTGAAAATTCACAACAGCCTTTTTTCTCTAAATTTCTGAACACATGATTCCCTCCCCTATCTTTAAATCCTCCACCATGGTTACTCAAGGTAAATACATGACTAGCTTATTTACAGTTTTCTATCTCTTTCTTGTTCATAAATTTTCATCCACTGTTAACCATTGTAAGTTCCATAACAAATAAAACGGAGGTTGTAATACTCTAGAAGCGTGGTATCCATGTTAAATTTCATAAAGTTTGGTTCACGAGTTCAGCGTTACTGGGAAGGACACACACACGGGAATTGATATGCTTGTTTTCCTTAGCGAAAGTAGGCTAAAAAAAAAACAACAAAAACTTGGAGAGCACTGCTTCGAGAGCTCTGCAAATAATTAAAAGTTTATCATCCATTTAGATAAGCATTACAAACATCTTACAGAATATATCAATGTTTCTTGAAGAATATTTTAGAATTTCTGAGCGAAATTTATTTCTTTAAAATGCATTAACATAGAACAGGGGTGTTCAACCCGTGGATCGCGAAGCGATTTTTGGTCGCTCTCTTGTATATTCCTCCTTACTTACAATTTTAATTAAAACTGAAAACATAATATTTTATTTATCATTATTTTGCATTATTTTTAATTCGCTTTAAGTGTATTGCTACTGTTTATTTATTTTTCGTTAAAATTGTCAAATCAGTAATTTTCTTATAAGTCCGGGTAAATGAATTAATTTGGATCAGTGGAAGTCAAACAGCGAGCCGAGTGAATACGATTATAAGCAAAGTGTAAAAACTCGATTGTAGCTTAAATATTAAATATTCCAAAGCAAATTACGTCGATTTTTTACTCAGGTTAAGTCCCATGTGAATATTCTAAAAAATATAAACTTTGTGTCTCGGTATAGTTTGTATTAGATGTTTTTGTAAATAACTCTTTTGAAGCTAACTGTGTATACTGCTTTAATAAGAATATGTTAGAGTGTTAAAAACAAAGGCAATGTTTTTGTCACCGAAGCTGTACATGGCGGCATTAGAAAGATTGTTATTGAAACTTGTATGTATGAGAAATGCTTGCAGGCTCTAAGTGTAAACATCTCCGAAGTCAGTCAGAAAGAGTTCAAACAACTTTCCGATGGTCGGCAACTTACAATCAAAAGAAAGCAGAGGAGAACAAAAGGCGTGCCGAACTTGAAACTTAACATGAAAGACTCATACCGATTCTTTGGCTGTTGCCAAACTTCATGCGATTTCTCAGAGGAGGCCTAATAAAAAGGGACTGAAGCAAGCAGAAGGGGTCCCGGTTCAGAGTCGCCGTCAGAGAGACTGCCCGGATCCACATTGCTTGAGAGAGGAGCTTAGTAGTAGTATGGGTGCAACTTCTGACAAGATCAAGATAAGATAAGGAATCGTGACGTGATTGGTTGTTGAGATGATGACGTCATAAGTTTGGAATGTTAGGAATTTTTCTGAGAACCCATCTGTGTGCGTGACGTCACGTTGTTTGTTTTGTTCGCGTATGGAATTATGGGTGATGATTAGAGATAAGATTCGTGTCGTGATGGGACACTTTGAACAAGATCAAGATAAGATGAGGAATCGTTACGTGAATGTTTGTTATTATCAGATGTAGATAAGTTACGTCATTTGTTATTTGTAAATCAGTGACGTAATTTGTTAGATTTAAATAAGTGACGTTATTGTTTTGAATTGGAAAGGGAGACATATTAGTGGATAAGGATTCGTGTCGTGATTGGTGGGACACTTCTCACAAGATCAAGATAAGGAATCGTGACATGTATGTGTGTTGATTTCAAATGAAGATAAGTGATGTAATTTGTTAGTAGTAAATAAGTGACGTAATTGTTAGTTGTAAATAAGTGACTTTATTGTTTTGAATGGAAAAGGAAGATATTATTAGTTAAGGTAAGGAAGATAAGGATTCGTGTCGCGATTGGTGGGATACTATGAACAAAATAGGGTTAGGTTTAATGGGGGGAAGCGATGTCAGTGTCTTGGATATGCACTGTTATGAGTTGTAGATAAGTAACTAGTTTGCATATGGCATTATGGGTGATGGATAGTGATAAGATAAATTTTGGAATGTTTGGAATTTCACTGGGGCCCGCTTCTGTCAGGAACATCACGTGGTGTGTTTGGGTGGCGGATTGCATTGTGGGTGTTATTTAGAGATAAGAGATCGTGACGATATGTGTTTGTAAATTTCTGGGGAATATGTCTCTCTGACATCACGTTTTTTGGTTTGCCTATGGAATTATGGGCAATGTTTTTGAGATAAGATATCTTGAAATTTTCCCAGGGTGACAAACATCCATCATTGTCCACATGGTTTGTCTTTGGTTGTCTATAGATGGTTGTACTAATTTTCCAATACATTTTGGTGTATTTCTTTTCTGTTAAAGGGTGGGAATTCTTAGAGTAGAGTCGTGATGGCGGCAGTGATTAGGCTTTTCTGAATAATTTAATTATATGCTGGTGTTCCTCAAACACATACACACATTAAACATGAAAAATCGCTAATGTATCCATGTTGATACTCTAATATGTACCCTATGATTATTCTTATGGAAAAAAAACTATTCAGTATTAGAATCACAATTACCAAAACATACGAGGAGTGATTATTGAGATTATAATTATTAATTGTTATTTTTAAGTTAAAAAAAAAAAACTTACATTTCTTTCCAAAATAGGAACATCTTGGTACTATCTAGGTTTTCTGAATATTCCAAATTGTTGATTTTTAACATATATTCACTGCACAGAACACAAACACAAGTCTGAAAATGCAGTTGACTTTTTCATTATAGGTTACTGGGGATAACATATTTTCACAGCACAAAAACACATAAAACATAGGAGTTGAAAGATATTTCTGTAAATAACCAGAAAAGCTAGATGACTACCTATTTTAGATTACTATCTGATTGGTTCTCTGTATTAATTCCTTCCCACAGTTGCTCATGCTATGTTTTCCCAAGCTTGGTTGGAAAGTCTATGTGCCGTTTTGTTTAGGATAAGTGTTATTTCCTGTTTTGAATTCAGAGTGCTGTTAGAGTATGGAATTCTGACAAGTGAAATGATTTTTTTTTCCAAATTGATTGGTTATATTTTCTATTTTTCTTTTAAAATTCAGTTTAACTACATATTCTAACAAAATAACAGCAAAATAAATAAATAAATAAAATGTATATGAATTTATTTTCCAACACTGAAGATTTGTCACTAAGTCTTATCTTAAAGATATCTCTCCCATCCAGTCGCCAATTTTATTGTATGTAGGTGAGAAATCATGTGTTTAGGTTGGAACTCTTTGTTCCCGTGGGAAATTATTGTTGTAGTAAATTAATGCTTACATTTATTTTTCTTTTTCTAAAACCAATATTGACTATTAATTTTAACTTCGATTCCTTATGATCTTAATCTATTTCTATAACTGACATTTATTTATTTATTATTTTTTTTCTTCAGCATTAGTAATTTTAAGTAACGGATATGAGACAAGGTTTGGAAATTGCCATTGCATTTTCTTTTAGAAACTTCTTTTGCCAACACAACAAATAAATAGTTATTTCTTATTATTTCAAATGAATATTAGTTCTGTAATATATATGTTGTTAATTTCTGTTGCATCTTATTTGACTGTAATATTATTAACAAATTGTATTTATTGAATCTAACATAAAGAAATTAAATAAAATTAAAAAGACAGTTTTTTCTTTCTTTCTTATTTTTCTGATTTAACATTTGCACTGATGTTCATAGTGTATGATGTTCATAGTGTATGATATGCCACAGGTGTTTACGTGCAACTCATGTGATTTTTCTCCATGTGACATTTCAAAACAAGTTGAACTATGGTTTCTACATAGTTCGACTATGTAAAACTCATTTCCGTTAGTCCTAGTTGACTGTTGTCCTCTCAGCCCGAAATTTATTTCACAGCGGGATATTTATATATATATTTGAACACAATTATTATATTAGATATTCTTTCCAATACAAATAAATAATTATTTATTCTTATTTCAAATGAAAATTAGCTCAGAAAGAAACAAAGAAATAAAGAAAAATTGTAAAAAAATCTTTACTCTCAAATAAATATTTCTGATCACAGCAAACAAGAAATTCATCAGCTTTTTCAAAGTTTTGAAATTCATGCACATATTGTTTTCATTATTTGGTGTCATTTAAATGAAGATTAGGTCTGCTATTAAGTTTGTTAATTTTTTTTATTTTTTTCTTCCAATGGCGAGTATTTTTTTATAAATATGCATGTTGATTCACTTATCTTCATGCTACAATGCCCTGTTATTTTTTTGTCACTTTTCAGGTGAAATATTCTCCATTAAAATTATGCCTATTAGATTAATACCCATTTCCTTTTGCTTCCAAGAGTTGACACAGTTTCACTGAGTGGATTTTCAAAAGAAAAAAGTCTCTGGTTAGTTTGTGGCATGACATTTCAGAAGAAAAAAAATGTTATGGTCTTACTTAAATTTGTATAACACATCAACGACACCCAATTTGTTCATTTAAATTTACTCATTTTATTTGAGTGAAATATTATTTACAAATTGTATTTACTGAATCTAACATACAGAAAATAAATAAAGTGAAAAATACAATCTATTTTTTTTGTTCCTTTATCTTATTGTTAAATTTGCACTGTTGTTCAAAGATTCTTCCCCATACTTGAGAATTGCCATCATGTGGTTTTCGACAATGTGCCTCTCATCTGAAAGTTAATTTTCATTTGGTGATCGTTGAGAATTTATTACTGTAGTAAAATTAAGGGTTGCATATTTATTTTTTTGAAACCAATACATATATTTCTGAGCATTATTAAAAGCACAGAATCTTTCGTTATGTTTCCAAAAGCATTTAAAAGTATATGTTTTTACGTTATGTTTTTACGTTTTGGTCATCCAATTTCATTTAAATCAAGAACAGGCCTCCCTATTAACCTCATTAATGTTTTTGATATTTCTCTTCCTTTGGCGAGTAATATTTTTTATGTGCATGTTGATTCTATAATCCAATTTCTTAGTTTGTCCAGGGATAGTGAACCAATTTCCCACTTAAGCTGATGGTTATATTTTATTAACCAAGAATTCTGTTTTTTAACTCTTTCAGGTAATTCTTTTCAATTACAAGGTGATTTTGTCAATGCATATCTTACAATCATTCCATCAGAATTATTGTAAGATATGCATTGACAAATTTATTTAGGAAAGAAATTTGAAGTCTTATTCAAAAGAAATTGTATGTCAATTATTCCAATGATAACCGAAAATTCGAATTTTTCACCCATTGTAGATTTTGCATAATCATTTTCCTTCATTCTTCTTCTTACATTACTTCATTTGGCACCACAAATAAATAGTTATTTATTATAATAATTATTATTATTTCACTGATTATTAGCTCTGATCTCACAAATTAACTTTCAAAGAATTTTGTGGCTCACCCATTATTTTTACATTACTGAACACAAAACACCACAACACAATACACAGCTGCAGTGGATGAACAATTACCTTAAGTCCAAAGTCACACAACTCTATGGTTTTTTCTTATTTTACTGTTTACCCTTACTATGCACTACCCTGACTGTTCCTTCAAAAATGAACATTTTGCACAGATGACTCAACAACATGTTTTCGCATGCTGTTGGATATACTGTTGGTCTGTTTTTATCTTACTTGTGGGGGTAAAGATAAAATTTGTATTTCTGTTATCTGGAGAGTACAAATATTTTTTCTATAGCAAACTATAAGAGTTTAAGTCACGTTTTTGGGTTAATTATCTACTGTCTCTCTGTAAAACAACCGAATTCTAACAGTTCGGATTTTCGATTATGTGAACGAATTGTTTTCAGATAACTCAAAGAATGTCAATAGGTAGCATTAAAAAATTTGTAAAATAATGAATATCAGTTTTGAACACTTTTTCCTCCCATTTCCTGGCATTAATTTCACAGTAGTGATTTTTTTAGAATAATTAAACAGAATGCATTAAGGTATAAACTTATGGATTTAAATATCAAATTCTAATCAGAAAAGAGCCTCGGTTTTTTCCCTCCAAAGTTATCATTATCAGTTGGAGGTGATATCACTAAAAGATATCTGCAAATGAGGAGCTCGCTCATCTCCACTAGGCTGAGCAGACGTTTTCTGGAGTAAAGAGGGATGAGGGGTTAAAGTATGGGGTTGGGAGGCATTGCAGGAAGAGTTTCTTTCTTTTTTTTCACTCTGCATTTATCAGTATCATTTGAAGGTTTTTTCCCTACAAATTTATCAGTATCAGTTGGAGGTGACACCACTAAAAGATATCTGCAAATGATGAGCTCGCTCATCTTCACTAGCCTGAGCAGATATCTTCTGGAGGAGAGGGGGAGAATAGGGGGGGGGGATGATAAGGTTAGAGGTGGGTGGGGTGGGGGAGCATTGCAGGGAAGACCACTATCACCATCTTGACTACCTTTTCACTTATATGAGTGAGAGAATTAATCACATGGTCTAACACGAAACACACTTTTTGAGGATAAAATACTTAACATAATAAGGATAAATAATATAGAATACCCTTTGAGCCACAGAGATAAGATTTGCCCTATGATGACTCAAAGTAAAATAATCTCACATCAACATCATATCTAACAGCATGTAGAAACGCATCCGTGAATCATCTGCGTGAAAGTTTCATTTTGGAAGGAACGGTCAGGGTTAAGGGTCAGGTAAACAGTACTATAAGGAAAAACAAATGAGTCAAGTGTCTTTGCAGTTATGGCAAATTCGTTCAGTCAGCGCAGCTATATCATCGTATTGTGTTGTGGTGTTTTGTGTCCAGTAAAGTAAATTAAATAATGGGTGAGCCACAAAAGTCATTGAAATCTTCTTTCTTCAGGAAAATAGCACAAGACAAAACTCTTCACATAGCTCTAACAGGATGGAAACTGATTATTAATTTAGAAGACATGTACATTGTGATGTATTTATCCAGGACCCCTTGGGAAATGTTACGCAGGAAGATATTCTCGGCTACTTCCAAAGAAGAATTGACTACGAAATGGATCTCGGTGAGTGTTATTTTCTGAAATGCCAAGATGGGGAACTAATAATTGATGATACAGGAGCTGATGGAAGTAAAGTTTTTTCTATTAGTTGTGATTAAGTTGAGAGATTTTCAACAAAATATACGACCTTGATAATCATGTACTATTTTTGGAAACTGAGTAATCAGATATTCGTATCATGGGGAAAATTATTGCTAATCATTTAAATTCATAAATGATAAAATTAGACTTTCAAGATTTTATCCAATTTGATAAAGATTCTTTATTTTGGGACATATACAGAAAGTTTAGGGAGGAATGGTGTCATTTCCAGACTGACACAATATCAAATGTATGGATCTGTGCTTACCATGGTATCTGTTCTAAAAACTCTTTTGCATGACCAGCTATTTTGATGTAATGTAACCAAGAAACAGTGTGCAACGAAAATTTTCTTTATTGAAATCTTTAGAAAATGTCAAGAATGTAAACTAAATATTGTGAAATATTTTTAGGTAATTACATGTTTTGATTTTTTCTCTGTGAATATACTTGTAAATAGTATTTCAGCAAAATAAAATATGCAATTGTAAACTGAAATGAACAAAGATGTGTGCTTTTGTTGTGTTTTTCCACACTGAATTTTTACTCACTTATTCTGATTAGCATTTGATATTGAAATCCATAAGTTTATACCTAAATGCATTCTGTTTAATTATTGTAAAAAAACCACTACTGTCAAATTAATGCCAGGAACGGGGGGAAAGAGTGTTGAAAACTAACATTCATGTAATTGATTATTTTAGAAATTGTCTAATGCTACCTATTGACATTGTTTAAGGTATCTGAAAGCAATTCGTTCACATAATCGAAAATCCGAACTGTTAGAATTTGGTTGTTTTATAGAGAGACAGCATATAATTAACCGAAAAACGTGATTTAAACTCTTAAAGTTTGGTATAGAAAAAATATTTGTACTCTCCAGATAACACAAATACAATTTTTACCTTTCCCCACACAAAGTAACATAAAAACACACCAACAGTATATCCAACTGCATGCAAAAACATGTCGTTGAGTCATCTATGCAAAAGGTTCATTTTTGAAGGAATGGTCACGGTAGAGCATAGTAAGGGTGAATAATACTATAAGAAAAAACCATAGAGTCGAGTGACTTTGGGCTAAAGGTAATCGTTCATCCACAGCAGCTGGTGTATTGTGTTGTGTTGTTTTGTGTTTGGAAATGTAAAAATAATGGGTGAGCCACAAAATTCTTTGAGTTTTCTTTATGAAAAGTTCTAATTGTTCAGAATTTTCTAACAGAAAGTTAACATAAAATATAAGATCAGAGCTAATAATCAGTGAAATAATAATAATAATTATAATAAATAACTATTTATTTGTGGTGCCAAATGAAGTAATGTAAGAAGAAGAATGAAGGAAAACAATTATACAAAATCTACAATGGGTGAAAAATACGAATTTTCGGTTATCATTGGAATAATTGACATACAATTTCTTTTGAATAAGACTTCAAATTTCTTTCCTAAATAAATTTGTATTTTTGATGGAATTATTGTAAGATATGCATTGACAAAATCACCTTGTAGTTGGAAAGAATTACCTGAAAGAGTTAAAAAACAGAATTCTTGGTTAATAAAATATAACCATCAGCTTAAGTGGGAAATTGGTTCACTATCCCTGGACAAACTAAGAAATTGGATGATAGAATCAACATGCACATATCAAATATTACTCGCCAAAGGAAGAGAAATATCAAAAACATTAATGAGGTTAATAGGGAGGCCTGTTCTTGATTTAAATGAAATTGGATGACCAAAACGTAAAAACATAACGTTTACTTTTAAATGCTTTTGGAAACATAAGAAAGATTCTGTGCTTTTAATAATGCTCAGAAATATATGTATTGGTTTCAAAAAAATAAATATGCAACCCTTAATTTTACTACAGTAATAAATTCTCAACGATCACCAAATGAAAATTAACTTTCAGATGAGAGGCACATTGTCAAAAACCACATGATGGCAATTCCACAAGTATGGGAAGAACCTTTGAACAACAGTGCAAATTTAACAATAAGATCAAGGAACAAAAAAAATAGATTGTATTTTTCACTTTATTTATTTTCTGTATGTTAGAGTAAATACAATTTGTAAATAATATTTCACTCAAATAAAATGAGTAAATTTAAATGAACAAATTGGGTGTCGTTTGATGTGTTATACAAATTTAAGTAAGACCATAACATTTTTTTCCCTTCTGAAATGTCATGCCACAAACTAACCAGAGACTTTTTTTCTTTTGAAAATCCACTCAGTGAAACTGTGTCAACTCTTGGAAGCAAAAGGAAATGGGTATTAATTTAATAGGCATAATTTTAGTGGAGAATATTTCACCTGAAAAGTGACAAAAAAATAAAAGGGCATCGTAGCATGAAGATAAGTGAATCAACATGCATATATATAAAAAAATACTCGCCATTGGAAGAGAAAAATCAAAAAACATTAACAAACTTAATAGCAGACCTATTCTTCATTTAATTGATATACCAAATGATGAAAACAATATGTGCATGAATTTCAAAAGTTTGAAAAAGCTGATGAATTTCTTGTTTGCTGTGATCATAAATATTTATTTGAGAGTAAACATTTTTTTCTTTATAATTTTTCTTTCTTTCTTTCTGAGCTAATTTTGATTTGACATAAGAATAAATAATTACTTATTTGTATTGGAAAGAATATCTAATATAACAATTGTGTTAAAATATATATATAAATATCCCTACTGTAAAATAAATGTCGGGCTGAATTGGGACTAACGGAAATGAGTTTTACATAGTTGCACATAGTCTTTTTCACTTTATTTAACTTCTGTATGTTAGAGTCAGTAAATACAATTTATTAATAATATTACTGCGAAATAAAAGGTAACATAGATATTAACTAATTATATATTACAGAGCAAATATTCATTTGAAATAATAAGAAATACTAATCGGATAGTAATCTAAATTAAGTCCTCAACTAGCTTTACTGGTTATTTACAGAAATATCTTTCAACTCCTATGTTTTGGGTGTTTTTGTGCTGTGAAAATATGTTAGCTCCAGTAACCTATAATGAAAAAGTCAACTACATTTTCAGACATGTATTTGTGTTCTGTGCTGTGAATATATGTTAAAAATCAACAATTTGGAATATTCAGAAAACCTAGATAGTACCAAGATGTTCCTATTCTGGAAAGAAATGTAAGTTAATTTTTTTTTAATCTTAAACATAACAATTGATAATGATAATTTCAATAATCACTCCTCATATGTTTTGGTAATTGTGATTCTAATACTGAATAGTTTTTTTTTCCATAAGAATAATCATAGGGTACATATTAGAGTATCAACCTGAATACATTAGCGACATTTCATGTAGCTAATGTATCCAGGTTGTATTCACTGCAACTAATGTATGTGTATGTGTGTGTTTGAAGGGGGATACCTGCATATAATTAAATTTTTCAGAAAAGCCTAATCACCGCTGCCATCACGACTCTACTTTAAGAATTCCCACCCTTTAACAGAAAAGAAATACACCAAAATGTATTGGAAAATTAGTAGTCATCTATAGACAACCAAAGACAAAACATGACGACAATGATGGATGTTTGTCATCCTAGGAAAATTCCAAGCTATCTTATCTCAGAAACATTGCCCACAATTCCATAGACAAACCAAAACAACATGTGATGTCACAGAGCCATGTTCCCCAGAAATTTCCAAACACATAACGTCACGATTTCTTATCTCTAAACCTCACCCGCAATGCTTAAGCGAACCAAACACACAACGTGAGATCCCTGATAGATGAGGGCCCACAGCGAAATCCCCAAACTTTATCTTATCACTATCTATCACCCATAATACCATACACAAATAATTTACTTATCTACAACACATAACAGCACACATCCAGGACACTGACAACGCTTCCCCATTCAGCATACCCCTATTTGGTTCATAGTATCCCACCAATCACGAGACGAATGCTTATTCACTAATATGTTCCTTTTCCATTCAAAACAATAACGTAACTTATTTACAACTAACAATTACGTCACTTGTTTACAACTAACAAATTATGTCACTTATATTCATCTGATAACGACACATCCACGTCACGATTCCTTTTCTTATCTTGATCTGGTCAGAAGTGTCCCACCAATCACGACATGATTCCTTATCCACTAATATATCTTCCTTTCCATTCAAAGTAATAACGTCACTTATTTACAACGAACAAATTAAGTCACTTATTGACAACAACAAATGACGTGACTTATCTACATCTGAAAACAACATGATTCCTTATCTTATCTTGATCTTGATCTGGTCAGAAGTGCACCACCAATGACGACACGAATCCTTATCTCTACCATCACCCATAATTCCATACGCGAACCAAAACACAAGAACTGAAGCCATTGACACATATGCCCACAGGGAAATTCCAAACATTCCAAACTCATGACGTCACAAACACGATGACGCATCTTATTATCAACCAACCACGTCACGATTCCTTATCTTATCTTGATCTTGATCTGGTCAGAAGTGACTACATTACTACTGAAGGGCTGCAAACTCAGGGACCATCCTGGGCGGCAAAGCTCTAGCTACACCACTATCTATGAGTACATGTCGAAACGATGTCCATAGACATTGAACATCTATGGACATCGTTTGAACATCTTTTGACGACTGGTTTATCTACTTCATCTAATAAATAAGTGATATCGCTTAATATACATCCCACACGTTAAAAAAAAAGTAAGCCTATGGAGGAATCAGGAGGTTGACTGCAACTTAGAGGTTATTTAGCTGATATTATTGTTTTAACTATTGAGAATGTAAATTCCCAAAGGAAATTCAAACACCGTAATAATTAAAGTAGGAACGACAATAGCACTAATAAAAAAATATTGCTAACAAACCAACCGCTTCCATACTGCATCCAACTCACTATTTTCTCAGTACTCTCATTTTTTAACACTATGATATTCTTTAGTATATTACTACATGGTCACGAAGTAAAAAAAAAATAAATAAGCAAAATGCTTTATAAGTATTATGAAATATCTTTTTTATATATTTATTTCTAGTTATGGAAACTTCTCTAATTAAAACTAGACTTGCAGTTATCTTCAAAAACGATTTTATAATATATACTCTGCATTTTCGTTGGGTCAACGGAGAACCTCTTCTGATCATTTCTCCGAGAAATAAAATACAAACAAAATATTAACCAAATGTGTGGCTTTTTTTTTCTTTTTTTTTGGCCCCATAGGCAGTTAGGGGGGGCGGGAATGCTTACACTATTGTTAAGTTTCTTCCCGCCAATGACTTGTAGTTTTAAAGAGAAGCAACATAAAAAAGGGGGGGAGGAAATCAGCTCCCTCCTACTCCCCGATTTTGACCTAGAAAATATGATACTGTGGACAGCATTTACAAAGCATAACAAACCGCACGATTTAAGAATAATTTGTCACACTGTTTTGCAATAGGTTACTGTTATTTTCTTGATCACTACAGAAATCATTTGAAGATGATTTTACAAGTATTTGCTATAATGTAACGTAATCGCAGCATCTTGTTCTTTTTTCTAAAAGAAAGAAAAACACCACAGCCTCCATAGGTACATTTTTTGTGACCATGAAAGGTTTAGTATAGTTTACACTTTATTAATATAGGTTTACAGCATTAATACCGTGGATGGTTACGGATTTTTTTTGTCTATTTTTATTAATTTATTATTTTTTTGTATTTGGTTTATTTATTTTTACATAATCTAGAACCATGATCGAAAAGCCAAACATAAAACTTTTTCAAGCCACTGCAGCCCTCAAAACAAGCGGGGACACAGATCTCATACTAGGCGATGAAATTATCTCATAATGGAGAAAAATAACAATCCACAACAAAAAATAATAACAGCTCGCCAAGGATGACGGTCATTCGTTTTTTTTATGTTTATGTACTTTCTTCTATGTAATTTGATATTAAATTAAAATCTCTTGATATCTTTATAGGGCTGGCATTCGATTCTAACTTTCCGTTGGCACATCCATCAGTGTTCAATTATGGAAATGAAGAAATATACTGTGCACTTCTGGTATCTACCATAACTCATCTCTTCGGCTGTGTCCCTTTCCTGAAGTGAATGGGAGGATGTTAACTGTATTTGTCAATTTTTGCGGATTTTGCAATTGCAATAATAAGGCCTTTCCCTGGTCATCCTAAATTTTTGAGAGTAGTCCTGATATTTGCTCTTAAGCTAGTGGATGAATGTCCACGATCAATATCTGCAGTCCTGACATCCGATTAGGATGAATGTGTATTAGGTCATAATATCCAATGTTTCTGAGATCTAAATGTCAGAAAAAGAGATCTCGAAAGGAGTGTGAGTAATGCGTTGTTAAAACGTTACACTTAAGCCGAAGATGCATTTGTTAAAATTATTAACCCCCCCCCCCTTTTTTTTAACCGCCTTAATTGTCTTCAATACTCTTTTAAATCACACTGTCAATACTATCAAAACTAAAAATACTGCTTTCTGTTCCAATCCAAGTCAAGAATACCAGGCAGTTAGTCGGTTGATATTTCAATTATTTATTTATTTATTTATATTTATTCAGCGTACACGTAAATAAGCTGTACGTGTAACTACCATGCAGCCCATATTTTTTATGAAACCAATACAAAGCTACTGGTTGTTGTAACGTAAGTTTTTGTCTGTAAATTGAGTATGTTCTGTGGCTGATTTGCCTGTATGCGGGATGAAAGACGACTTGAGTACAAGCAATGCAAAATAATAATAATAATGATGACGATGATGATTATGTGTGTTAAGTAATATTTTTTCTCACAATGAGGATAGAACTGGTCCATCAGATCTGTTTAGATTTGCAAAATGTGATGAAGTTATCCTTTATACAGTCCTTCTAACCAACGAAGTCCAATTAACCCTAGAAGTATGGATATGAGGCATGTTCCATAAGCCCAGAAGGTTCGGGTGTTCATGGTATCGAATGCCTATTTTTTTAATGTTCCTCGAAGAAGAAAAAGCTTACCCGATTTCTCCAATAAGCTACTGGTATTCCTTAGCATTTATCAGATTTTTTGCGCCTGTGGCTGAAGAGATCTATGGCTCTTCATTGTAAGGAACATGGAACATAAGAAATATTATGAACCAGAAGAGTCTAGGCTTTGAGGGGGGGGGGGGGGAGGAGAAGATACCGTCACCCTCACTTCCAGAGTTCGTTAGAAGTCCTACACAAGAAAAAGTACCTCAATTTGGAATCCCCCCCCCCCTTGTAAGGGATGTTGAGAAACATCACTACATTGTCCAAATCAGAACAGATCCGATGAACTAAGTTTATAGCCATTATAAAAAGTAATATCACTTAACCATTATGGAAATTAATACTACTTAACAATTTTCATAATAATAATAATTATTATTACAACTTTTATATTCTATTCTATTCTAACATTAGGTAAATTTTTCCAACTGTTATACAAGCAACATAGTTAACTACAATAATCATAAAAGAGAAGTTAATTTTCCGACCTGTAATAATAAACAACTCATCCCACAATAAGGACTGATTACCCTATTATCGGAATGGATTCTCCTTTTTCTGACATGCGCAGAAGTGTCGAAGGATCTCTAATCGGTGGGCGAACTATTTTATCCTATTGCATGTTAACAGAAAAGAAATAAATAATGTAAATTGTAAATCAAAATAAGCTGTACGTATAAATTGAAATTGAAAAAAATATATTATTGTTATTATTATTATTATTGATTCAAAAAATAGCAATGTTAAAAACTGAAATGAATCCATTCAGCATTCCCTACTGAAAACAAAAAAATAAACTGTAAATATAATTTGTGAATTAAAATGAACTGCACACTGAAATATAAATGTAAATGATAAAATGCAGAAAAGAATTACTATATGTATATATTGATATAAAATTATTCCACAACCAATATCGTTAATATGAAAAATCTCTCTCTCTCTCTCTCTTAATATATTAAATGAATCATTGTAAATTATATATGTTAAAAAAAAGAGGAAAATATATTGTTAATATTATTATTTATACACATTTAAATAAGATATTCACTTAACATTATATACTGAATATTTGTAGTGAACAAAAACGTAATAGTAATACTTCAATTGTATATTTGTAAATACTCTGCATATGTGAAGAGGATAACAAACTTTGTTCCAAAAAATAAAAATAAATAATATTATTCACATAACTGATACACAGTCAAAACAAGATATCTTTCATGCAACAATCTGACTCAGATTCTGCCCAAGAATCTAAGAATGGACTGTCAAGTAGCGTCGTAAAATATGGACTGCTCCAAGTAATGCCGTTTTTTGTAGATCATATGAAGTCACTTCGTTCATGTTTAATTTTTGTAAATAGTTGGATATATATATTTTTAAAACTGAACCAAGTGCACAACAGTATCTATTGGGATGACTTTGGTGTGTTTAAGCCACAGCCGGCCAACTTCGATTGCCAGATCTTGATATTTAGTAATTTTTTCCAGTTGTTTGTTGTTAATGTTGTTATCACTGATACAGCAATATCAATAAACCAAACTTGTCGATGTTCGTAATTGTGGTATCAGGTCTATTGTGTTCTAAGGTTTGTATTCTAAGGTCCCAGAGAATTTTTCCTGTTTCGTTTTGCACTGTCTGTATTTTATGCTGTCACCAGTTATCAGAAGTAGGAAAGCCATTTTTTGCATACATGCGAATTCTTTTGACCACTTGCTCAATGTTAGTGCTGCAGGCATTGATTAGATGTTCTACAGTCTCATCTTTCTGATCGCATGATCTACATTTGCTGTTATTATTTATGATCAAAATTTTTGCTTTGATTGCATTAGTTTGTAACGCCTGTTCTTGAGCTGCTAGAATAAATCTTTCTGCTTATTTTTTAACGTATCCATATTGTAGCCATTACCACGTCTTGTTCACGTCAATTTTTATTATTTTTCGTCAGTTCAATTATTATTATTATTGATACCTTTTGTATACTGAGCTAATTAATTGGGTTTTACTTTATCTACGACGGTAATGATTTGATATCCAGATACTTTGTTATTATGTTTGTACTGTTATTCTATATTTTAAAATCATACTGAATATACTCGTACTTACGACACATGCTAGAAAATTCCCTGAAATTATTTTCTGCATAAATAATCCGTGTGCAGTTTTTATTTTAGTGTTAACCCACATCTCAATTCAAAGGTTTCATGAATACAGGCAGTCTCCGATTTACGTAAATTCCGACGTACGCATATTATCCTGAAAGGGCTAGAAAACTAGTCAATTATAAAGATTTTTCTTGACCCCTAGATTATTTGCACGCCATCTATCGGCGGTGTCTTTCGCAAGGATGACAGCCCACATAACGCTTATGTACGTTTTCCTGTCTCACGGATATGCTATACTGTATTTTTATAGTGTTCTGTACATTTTTAGCAGTTGCGTGCTATGTATTGTTATTGTTTGCGTGGATCCTAATACTTCATGGTTCTTAAAAGTCCAAAGAGAAATAGACCATATGTTAGCCTCTTGTTGAGAGATTTATTGAAGAGAAGAAACAAGCAAGCCACTGTCCAATCATCTCTTGATGCTTTCAAGGAAGGTTGAAAGACCAAATTCAACATTAAAAAACAATTTTTTTTTTCTCATACAATTTATCCTGTATTATATTAGTTTGCACTAATAATTACATACATTAAAATCCAATTAGTGTGTTAATTCTGTGAATGAAATTAACAGAAAGAGTCTTTAAAATATGTTAATATACACTTCTGTATACACGTACTGTAAATGTATAAGCAATAGGGTGTGATGCGACTTACGTAAAGCTTGTGAAACGTAGCTCTTATGAAAAGACGGGGGGTGGCTGTATATATATATATATATATATATATATATATATATATAAGTTTTTTTTTTATTTTTACTCGACAGATAGTGAGACGGTACTAGCTATTACAGCATTTGAAACAGGGGTGATCTCTGTTGTCCGTGCCAACTCCACAGGAACAACTGAACTCCCATTCCCGGTCCAAGAATGCAAGCTACACTTTTTTTTTGGTGAATCTCACCCACGACAAATTATAAACATATAGCACTAATGTACCGCGACTGGGGGTGGGGACAATCCACCTCCGGTTAAAATAATTACGAATTTAAGTTAAAATGAATATCATGATTAGTCAGTTTTGAATCCACTTTTGATCTCCAATGGTCTCACACCAGGTAATGAAAATCATCTACCACATTAACAAACATCCATAACTCATATAATTCGAACCTATAGCTTGTTTGTTGGAAAGTAGCGTGCTATCCAGTTAGCATACTCAGGCCGGTTAGTTTTGTATTTAAAGGGGTCGAAATAGCAAGTCTATATGTAAATCTCTAAATACTGCCTATTTTAGAGAAATATTCGAGTTTTTTTTTTTTTCCCCGATAATGAATATTTCTTACCAGATCTTTGGTTTCTATAGCTCGAGATTATTATTTTTGACTCGAGATTATGCTGAATTTGATTGCGAGATTACTTGGTCTGGAACTTCAGAATTTAGTTTAGAACTTATTTTTCATAAGACGCGTCTCTGTTAAGTTGCACTACGTATACAGATTAAGCTCCAGTTGTAATCCCCAAATATTTTAACTTAAAAGAAGAGATGGTCATCTTCTCTAACCATTCAAGGGAAGGATGCTGGAACAAGAATTACGATCGTCTTTTTAAATTAGAATATAGGATTAGCTTGTCTCCTACAAGCAACATTACCCAAGGGAGAAAACAGGTTTCTCAAAGGGAGTGTTATGGGCATAAACGGTTTCATCGTCTTGCCTTGTATCGCGATCATATACAGATTTTGTTCAAGCATATAGTTCAGGATTACTGAAAAAAATCAATATGCAAACGTTTTCTTGAAACTATGTAATACTTCACCACGTAAGAAATAATGAAAAACGGATTTAGGATGGAAGCCGTTTAAATCTAGACACAAGAACTTAGTCACAAGGGCTTAGATATGATACAGGCAAGGCTTGACTTGTTTACACTCGAAACAGGTCGACTTTTGTGTGTGTGTGTGTGTGTGTGTGTGTGTGTGTGTGTGTGTCAGATGAATGCAAAATTTATCTGAGCTCAGCGATCCAGGGAGACGTTAATTTTAATTCAAAGACTTCCTCTCCCTTCTATTTTAATTTAAGTAAGTAGTTTCTAAAGTTTATGTATCTTAGGAACATTTGCATTGTCCAATTTCTTTTCATCGAATAACTATTTCAAATAATTATCTTAATAAGTATTTAATTTATAGCATATATATTAATAAATTCATGAATAAATTTTAGGAACAAAGTTGGGTTAAGATATACAAAGATTATTAATGCAACAAAAATTAATATATCAGATTTCTAATAATGTGACTGCAAGATTAATCGCATTTTGTCATTTATATCATTTAAAAATATATTAATATTCCAGTTTTTCAGTACTGTTTTAAGGGCCACTGGTAATGCCCTCCGTGAATCAAAAAAAGATTGCCCATTTCAACGTTAAAACCACATTGGACTGACATTCAGCATGAGATATGGAAAACCAGTATTGCTGTTCAAAAGGGTGCCTGGTAGAGTAGACTAATAGCAATACAGTAGTTCGCCATCTGAGTTACTTGACAACGACTTACAATATCGGCCGACCCAAGCTCGTCCTCACACGTGCTTTGCTGAGTATGACAGAGCCATATTTATCTCCAGGTTCAAATGGTTTTTGAGAGATCTGGAGACCTTGTTATGAAATCATTGTTGGTGATTTGATGAGGATGACATCCTGACAGGATTAGAGGTGAACGGATATGATATTTTTCGTGAAGACAGGCAGGTAAGAAAGGGAGGAGGAGCTATTAATGGTAGCAGATGAGTTGTGCTATCTAAGGTGGATTTGCAAGGTGCAAATAGTGGCCACGGTTCTGAGGCAGTATAGTGTGAAGTGGAGGTGAACAGGATGAAATATTTAGTTGGATGTCGCTATAGACCTGGTAATATGGAGAGTAATGAGAAGAAAAAGTAATGTATAGACAAACTAGCCCTACTAGCAAGAAACGAGTGATCATTATGGGAGATTTTAATTATGGTAATATAGCTAGAATCAAGAGACTGCATTTGGGGACAAAGAAAAAGAATTTATGGAGTTTTTGAAAGATAATTACCTTAGGCAGTACGTAACGGAGGGTACACGAGGATAAAGGGTATTGGATTTGATCATCTCATCAGATGATGTTATTATAAATGGGGTGTCAATTCTTCCACCAATTGGCAAGAGTGACTATGAGGTGATCACTTGCAGGGGGGTGACTAGCCATTTGAGGACGTCTGTTAGAAAGGGATATATGTGGAATTATAGGGCTGGTAATTATGAAAAGCTCAGGAAACAGCTCGCGGCAATAAATTGGAAAGAGGAACTGGATGGAAAGGATATCAATGCTGTTTAAGCCCAACTCAAGAACTTTTGGTGGAGGCAATATCACAATATATTACAAAGGTTAAGAGGATAAATAGAGCAGGTGTGAAATGGATGAATCGAGATATAAGGTATGCAATCTGAAAGAAGAAGGTATTATAGAAGAAGCACAAGATGGTTAGTTATAACAACCAGTTGCAAGAGAAGTACAAAGAGCAGGCGAGGAAGGTGACTTGCTTGATAAGGGTAGCTTGATAAATTCATTAAGGTACTTCAGAATGAGAAGCAATCCATTAAGGTACTTCAGAATGAGAAGCAATTCATTAAGGTACTCCAGAATGAGAAGCAATTCATTAAGGTACTTACATTCGTGTGAATGTGACATCATTCAGAACTTGAATGCAGTGGGAAGGAAGGAGGAACTGTTAGTAAGTGAGTAGGAGGTAGATGAGGAATTGAAAAAACTTTATGTAAATAAGGCTGTAGGACTTGATGCTTGAGGGAATATTCCGGAAAGTTAACAACAGCTTTTACATATCTTTTTAACATAAGTCTTACACTTGACCAAGTTCCAAAGGAGCGGAAAGAGGGTAAAATTGTTCCGATTCATAAGAAGGCCAGTCTGTGTGTCTGGAATTGTGGTTAAGGTGTTAGAGAGATTAGTTAGGAACAAGATTCAGAATTGGGTTGACAACAGAAAAATATTCTTTGGTGGCCAGCATGGATTTGTTAAAGGAAGGTCGTGTTTTAGCAATCTGCTTACTTTTTATAATAAAGGGACAAATGCATTGGATGTGAGGGTGATGCATCCACAGTGGTATATTTAGATTTTGCAAAAGCTTTTGATGAATTGCCATATGACAAGCTGGAATTAAATTGGAACAGATGTGGCTAAACAGTACATTAGTTCGCCAGATTGGAAATTGGCTGTCTGATAGGTATTAGTGAATTATTATGGTGGAGGGATATCCCAGGAGAGGAAAGTTACTAGTGGTTTACCCAAAGGGCCTGTTTTGGGTCCATTGCTGTTTATTTTGTATGTAAATGATACTGGGAGAAGTCTAAATGGTGATATGCAGTTATTTGCAGATGATGCAAAGTTGGGGGAGAGCTATCAGAGGTAGAGTGGATGCTGTGGCTTTGCAAGAGGACTTGAACACACACATGAATGGGTAAAGGTGTGGGGATGTCAATTCAATGTAGCAAAGTGTAAGGTTTTGAATTTGGGATACAGAGATGAGATGTAGAATTCTGATAACTCGAAGTTTGAAGACTCGAAAGGGCGGAACCAAACCCCCACGAGTTCCGGACTGGTAGGCCGGATCTCCTTGAATTCCGATGACTCGAATTTTGAAGACTCGAAAGGGGTTCCCCCCCTGGCGCCTACGGCGCCCAATCCCCCGAGTTCCAGACTGGTAGGCCGGATCTCCTTGAATTCCGATGACTCGAATTTTGAAGACTCGAAAGGATTCCTCCCCCTGGAGCCTACGGCGCCCAACCCCCCCGAGTTCCAGACTGGTAGGCCGGTTCTCCTTGAATTCCAATGACTCGAATTTTGAAGACTCGAAAGGGGTTTCCCCCCCCCCCCCCCCCCCTTGGCGCCTACGGTGCCCAACCCCCCCGAGTTCCGGACTGGTAGGCCGGTTCTTGAATTCCGATGACTCGAATTTCGAAAACTCGAAAGTGGTAGTTCCGCCCCTCCCTGGCGCCCAATCCCCGAGTTCCAGACTGGTAGGCCGGTTCTCCTTGAATTCTGATGACTCGAATTTTGAAGACTCGACACTCAGGGTAGCCCCTAAGTTTCAAAACGTTTCAAATAACTTGACAAAAAACGTGACACAAAAACGTTACATTAAAAAGCTTATCATTTTATATATATATATAGAGGTAGATAAGAAAATAATAATAATTAATATTAATCATTATGTCATGCACGTTGCACGTTTTTTGTTAACCATAAAAGTGCAATACCACGCATAATGCGTGCGCGCGCGCGCGTGCGCACGCACGCACGCGCGCGCGCACACACACACACACACACACACACACACACACACACACACACACACACACACACACACACACACACACTCTTTTAACATTTTCAGAGATAATTCTTGGTAATTTCATTTTCAGTGTGCATTTGCGTGCTCGCTTTACCAGAATTATCGAAATAATTGTATCACAATGTTAATGACTTTCCTCTTCCTGTTCCACCTTCAACCCATCAACGACGATGCTGTACTATAGGTTTTATTTATTATTTAAGGCATTAGATTACTACAAAAGGTATTTAATGATCTACAAAAAACAGGGCCGATTTTATCATTAGGTGAACCTAGGGCGATAAGACTTCGGATTTTATGTTTGTGTGAGTATGCCAATATATATATATATATATATATATATATATATATATATAGAGAGAGAGAGAGAGAGAGAGAGAGAGAGAGAGAGAGAGAGAGAGACAATGTATAGGGACGCCTAAATTTTCTTTGCCTAGGGGCATCAGATACCCTCGGACCGGCCCTGACTAAAAATAAATATAAGCCTGTTCTCCCTCGAGTGATAATGACAACGTTTTTGTCATAAGCTGATTGATGTTCACTAAAAAAAAAAAAAAAAACCCAGCGACACCCTATCCTTAACTTATCTAGTAGAAGCAGGAGTGCTGTTGGAGGAAACGAAGGATTAAGGAGATGAAAACAGTACCCTCCAACAGATAGTTGAAAAGGAACTGTAAGCACACGTGGAGAATTATACATTTACTTCCACTACGATAGTGTACGGTAAATGTGCGGCCTTGGCATATTTCCCGCCCGAGGGCATATTACCCAACCGTTTGTTTACTTTAACTCTCACGTAGAGTTTCCGCTTTACAGAATGACCTCACATGTTCGTTGACCTTTTTGTCTCTTTGAGCCCGTAAGAATGTCTCCATCGACCTTGTTCCTCGGGGGTTTAAAATAAATCATTGCTTACTTCGAAATCCGTCACACTATTAATAGAGTGTCACGTGATAAATGCACGTGCCGACATGAAGGCCTGTTTACGTATGTTTCCAGCTTCTATCAAATGACGGAATGAAAAGCTTAACACAGAAAAGTTTTCCACACTAACGAGCACCTGAATTTTTACAACTTATACCAGACAAAGCCTGGTATGTACTTGATCAAGCTAATTAAAGAGTAAATAAAAAACTGCACCAGGTATCATGTTTGGAGAGCATAAATGGTCAGACCGGATGAGAAATATCACAAAATTTCTTGAATGTTTAATTACAATGACTATAGCAGAGTATTGATGGTATTCTGTGAAGTATACAGGATTTTCCTAAGAGTCAGTTCGTGGAATACAATTAAAGATGAAAGAGTTTTTTAATTACCCATTATAAGACATTACACTTACGCATTGTGTCATGAAGTGGTGTGAAAAAATGATTAAAAAATACATTGGCAATGACCTATTAATACTATTATCTATACATGATGTGATACACAGTTTTCGTTGCTTGGTGTGAGAATCCTGCTTATTAAAAGAGTGAAGCGGCTTGCAAAATATCCATATTGGTTTCCAGAGCATAACCCCCTGATTATCTAACCTTTTGGATCATACACAATAATGTACTATAGCTTTACAACCTTTTATGCGTCTTATACATATATAAAAAAGTGGTGTGTGTGTGCGTGTGTGTGTGTGTGTGTGTGTGTGTGTGAGTGAGTGAGAGAGAGAGAGAGAGAGTATAAAAAGAAAACATTTATGGTGTGTGTTATTCACTTCAGTCATCGAGTCCAATAGTGGCGTAGCTAGGGGGGGGTGCGGAGGGGGAGATCTACCCCTGGCGGCACTTTTCACATGAGACACAATTTTATTTTTCGACGATTCTTCTATTTATGTTAACTTAGTAATTTTATTACTTAATTAATAATTAGTTTTCAACAACTATACTTACAACTAAAATAAACATAAACATAGTGTTTTAATTTCTTTCCCTACGTCGTTTTGACTTTTTGTAATATTTTTGGTGTGTATTGAGAGGGGAGCAAACTCAGGGATCGCCCCGGGCGGCAAAAGCTCTAGCTACGTCACTGAATAGTTCAAAACACAAAGATGATATTTTTTACAAAATTCTCGTGGAAACTCCTATGTTTCATCCCTCAAAGCAGGCAAACCGCTCGGAGAACACGCAGTTTACAAACTTAGCTTTTTGTTTTGGCCATAATCATAACTGCCCAAATCCAATTTATAAGACTGCTTTCGCCATCTTTGAAAAATGAACTTCTGCTAAATGCTTAAGCTCTTTTCAGAATAAACTTAGGTATGTTGTCCTACCTAACTAAACGTAAGCATACTCGCACACTGAACTGTACTTTCATAGTCTTTTTTTTTTTAAATTTCAATTTCATTTTCATTAAATAATATAACTAATTTTGTTATTTATTTATTTTTATTTTTTGTTTTAGTAGTGACTAATTTTTTTTTTAATTTCTTATTTTCAGTTATTTCTTTCGCGACTCGACTAACTTTACTGAGTTGGACATTTGACCTTGTGATTATGACCAATATGTTATGTGGAAATGCGTATCTTTGCGAGGTGATTTGCCTGCTTGTGGAAACAATAGCTAGGGTTTCCAGTCGCTTCAGCCATTACCATCAGCTGTACTCGAAAAAGACCGACAGTTTCTCCACTTGAAATATGAATCAACAGACGCAACAATTAGCGTACTTACAAGCATCTTGTACTAAACAGATTACCAATTTTTTTTTCTTGGCCTGTAATTAATTAATTAGAAACAGCTCGCAGCTGTCCATATGTCAGAGAACAAATTTATCCGGTTTGCATGATTTTGCGAATCTGTGTAAGCTGTACGAATCCGATTTTTAAATATAATTTTAAATATAATAAAAAAAGTAAAAAAAAAAGAATCAGGGTAAAAAATGCCATGATCTTGGTTAATTGTTAGTAGACAAATCTAACATATAAAATAAAATAAACTCGGGTAAGTGATATTTTGAAATCATTATTTAAAACAATTTAATCCTCCAAGAGGGAGAATTAATACAACAAGAAAAAATATGCAAATTAATAGTTTCTTTTTGTCCTTCGCTTATTCTCCACAGATAGAAATGAGTTATAATTGAGAGTGCAAGAAACGGATCAAGAAAGGACGATGGATAGTCTCCTCCCTCCCAAGAAATCAGTAAAAAAAAGAAGAAAGATATGGATTGTCATATAAATAACAAAAAAAAAATGCTTATGATAAAAACAAATAAATTTTTGATTATAATGCAATTAATATTTTGAAATAAATGTTACTTGTGAAAAACTAAAGTATACGGGGGGGGATGGAAAGCAGTGGCGAATTCTCCATGCTTGCTGCGCAAGCTCATTAATTGAGAAAGAAGTATTTATTTGTTACTATTTATCATAAAAAACACGTTTTTTTAATTTTTTTTTCCTAAAAAGTTATCAGTATCAGTTGAAGGTGACATCATTAAAAGATATCTGCAAATGATGAGCTCGCTCATCTCCACGAGGCTGAGCAGACATCTTCTGCAGGAGACGGGGGGGGGGTGAGGGGAGTATTGCTGGGAAGACCTCTGTCACCCTCTTGAATACCCTTTCACTTCCACCACCTAATGCTTTTTTTTCCTCCAAAGTTATCAGTATCAGTTGGAGGTGACATCACTAAAATATATCCACAAAAGATGAGCTTGCTCATCTCCACTAGGCTGAGCAGACATCTTCTGGAGGAGAGGGGGAGAATAGAGGGTGATGGGGTTAGCTGGGGAGCAATGCAGGGAAGACCTCTGTCACCCTCTTGACGACCTTTTCACTTCCACCTAATGCTATTTTTTTCCCCATCGCAACAATTTCAGACATATGAGTGAGAGATATAGTCACATGGTCTAACATCAAAAACACTTTTTGAGGATAAAATACTTAACATAATAAGGACAGATAATATAGAATACCCTTCGAGCCACAGAGATAAGTGCCCTATGATGTCTCAAAGTAAGATAATCTCACATCAACATCATATCCAACAGCATGTAGAAACATGTCCGTAAATCATCTGTGCGAAAGTTTCATTTTGGATGGAACGGGCAGGGTTAAGGGTCATGTAAACAGTACTATAAGGAAAAACAAACGAGTCAAGTGTTTTTGCAGTTACAGCAATTCGTTCATCCCATTCAGCTATCATATTGTGTTGTGGTGATTGGTATCCAGGAGAGTAAAGTAAAATAATGGGTGAGCCACAAAAGTCGAAACTTTCTTTCTTCAGGAAAATAGCATGAGACAAAACTCTTCACCTAGCTCTAAAATGATGGAAACTGATTATTATTTTAGAAGACACATACATTGTGATGTATTTATCCAGAACCACTTGGGAAAAGTTACGCAGGAAGTGGTCTGATATCCTCGGTTACTTGCAAAGAAGAGTTGACTACGAAATGGACCTCGGTGAGTGTTATATTCTGAAATGCCAAGAAGGGGAACTAATACTTGATGATACAGGAGATGATGGAAGTAAAGTTTTTTTCTATTAGTTGTGAAGAAGCTGATAGATTTTCACCAAAAATGTACGACATTGATAATCATTTACTATTTTTGGAAACTGAATTACCATCTATTCGTATCATGGAGAAAATTATCGCTAATCATTTAAATTCATCAATGGTAAAATTAGACTTTCAAGATTTTATCCAATTCAATAAAGATTCTTTATTTTGGGACATTTACGAACATTTTACAGAAACTGTTTGTATATTTGCTGACAAAAGAATACACAGAATGCTTAGAGAGTCATGGTGCCATTTCCAGACTGACACAATATCAAATGTATGGAAGTGTGGTTACCATGGTATCTGATTTAAAAACTCTTTTGCGTGACCAGCTATTTTGATGTAATATAACCAAGAAACAGTGAGTAACAAAAATTTTATTCATCGAACTCTTTGGAAAATGTTAAGAGTCTAAACTAAATATTGTGAAATATTTTTAGGTAATTACATGTTTTTTTCGAATTTTTCTCAGTGAATATACTTGTAAATAGTATTTCAGCAAAATAAAATATGCATTTGTAAACTTAAATGAACAAATATATGTGCTTTTGTTGTGTTTTTCCACAGTGAATTTTTTACTCAGTTATTCTGATTAGAACTTGATATTTAAATCCACAACTTTATATCTTAATGCAATTCTGTTTAATTATTTTTTTAAAAAAATCACAACTGTGAAATTAATGCCAAGAATGGGAAAAAAAGTGTTGAAAACTGATATCAAGGTATTGATTATTATAGAAATCGTCTAATGCTACCTATTGACATTGTTTGAGTTATCCGAAAACAATTCGTTCACATAATCGAAAATCCGAACTGTTAGAATTTGGTTGTTTTACAGAGACAGAACAGATAATTAACCCAAAACGTGACTTTAACTCTTAAAGTTTAGTATAAAAAAATGTTTGTGCTCTCCAGATAACACATATACAAATTTTACCTTTCCCCACACAATGTAAGATAAAAACACACCAACAGTATATCCAGCAGCATGTGAAAACATGTAGTTGAGTCATCTGCGCAAAAGGTTCATTTTTGAAGGAACGGTCAGGGTTGGGCATGGTAAGTGTAAATAGTACTATAAGAAAATACCATAGTCCAGATACTTTGGACTTAAGGTAATTGTTCATCCACTGCAGCTGCTGTTTTGTGTTGTGGTGTTTTGTGTTTGGAAATGTAAAAATAATGGGCAAGCCACAAATTCTTTGAAAGTTTCTTTGTGAAAAGTTCTAATTGTTTAGAATTTTGTAACAGAAAGTTACCATAAAGTATACGATCAGAGCTAATAATCAGTGAAATAATAATAATAATAATAAATAAATAACTATTTATTTGTGGTGCCATATGAAGTAATCTAAGAAGACGATGAAGGAAAACGATTATGAAAAATCGACAGTGGGTGAAAAATACGAATTTTCAGTTATCATTGGAATAATTGATTGCCAATTTCTTTTCAATAAGAGTTGAAATTTATTTCCTAGAGAAATTTGTATTTCTGATGGAATTATTGTTTTTATGGAATTATTGTAAGATATGCATTGACAAAATCACCTTGTAATTAGAAAGAATTACCTGAAAGAGTTAAAAAACAGAATTCTTGGTGAATAAAATATAACCATCAGCTTAAGTGGGAAATTGGTTCACTACCTCTGGACAAACTAAGAAATTGGATGATAGAATCAACATGCGAATATCAAATATTACTCACCAAAGGAAGAGAAAAATCAAAAACATTAACGAGGTTAATAGGGAGGCCTGTTCTTGATTTAAATGAAATTGGATGCCCAAAAAGTGAAAAACATAACATGTACTTTTAAATGCTTTTGGAAACATAACGAAAGATTCTGTGCTTTTAATAATTCTCAGAAGTATATGTATTGGTTTCAAAAAAATAAATATGCAACCCATAATTTTACTACAGTAATAAATTCCCAACGATCACCAAATGAAAAATTAACTTTCAGATGAGAGTCACATTGTCAAAAACCACATGATGGCAATTCCACAAGCATGGGAAGAACCTCTGATTTATTTGTCAATTTATTTATTTTCTGTATTGTTAGATTCAGTAAATACAATTTGCAAATAATATTTCATTCAAATAAAATGTGTAAATTTTAATGAACTAATTGGGTGTCGTTGATGTGTTATACAAATTTAAGAAAGAGGATAACATTTTTTTTGACTCACTGAATTAAAAGTCTTATTTGTTCATGCAAGCCCTTAAATATTTCAAGAAACTGTCAACTCTTGGAAGCAAAAGGAATAATCGGGTATTAAATTAATAGCCAGAATTTTAGTGGAGAAGATTTCACCTGAAAAGTTACAATACTGTAAGAATTTGGCTATTTTACAGAGCCATTTGTTAATAATATTACAGTCAAATAAAAGGTAACAGAAATTAACAAAGTATATATTACAGAGCTAATATTCATTTAAAATATTCAACTCTTGGAAGCAAAAGGAATAATCGGGTTTTAAATTAATAGTCAATATTGGTTTAAAAAAAAATGTAAGCATTAATTTACTACAACAATAATTTCCCACAGGAACGAAGAGTTCCAAACTAAACACGCGATTTCCCACCTACATACAACAAATTGGCGACCAGAGAAGAGAGACATCTTTAAGATAAGACTTAATGAGAAATCTACAGCACTGGAAAATAATTCACATATATTTTATTTATTTATTAATTTTGCTCTGCTATTCTGTTAGGATATGTAGTTAAACTGAATTTTAAAGTAAAATAGAGAAAATAACCAATGAATCAATTTGAAAAAAAAAATAATTTCACTTGTCAGAATTCCATACTCTAACAGCACTCGAATTCGAAACAGGAAATAACACATATCCTAAACGAAACGGCGCATAGACTTTCCCACCAAGCTTGGGAAAACATGACATGATCAACTGTGGGAAGAATTAATACAGAGAACCAATCGGATAGTAATCTAAATGAAGTACTCAACTAGCTTTTTCTGATTATTTACAGAAATATCTTTCAACTCCTATGTTTTGTGTGTTTTTGTGCTGTGAATATATATTAGCCCCAATAACCTATAATGAAAAGTCAACTGCATTTTCAGACTTGTGTTTGTGTTCTGTGTTGTGAATATATGTTACAAATCAATAATTTGGAATATTCAGAAAACCTAGATAGTACCAAGAGGTTCCCATTCTGGAAAGAAATGTAAGTTAATTTTTTAACTTAAACATAATAATTGATATTTGTAATTTCAATAATCACTCCTCGTATGTTTTGGTAAGCGTAATTCTAATACTGAATAGTTTTTTTTTTCCATAAGAAAATCATAGGGTACATATTAGAGTATCAACATGGATACATTAGCGACTTTTCATGTCTAATGTGTGTGTGTGTGTGTTTGAGACACCAGCATATAATTAAATTATTCAGAAAATCTCGAAACACAGCCGCCACTACTACTGTAATCTAAAAATTCCCACCCTTTAACTGGAAAGAAATACCCCAAAATGTATTAGAAAATTAGTACAGCCATCTATAGACAACCAAACAAAACATGACGACACTGACGGATGTTTGTCACCCTGGGAAAATTCCAAGATATCTGATCTCAAAAACATCGCCCACAATTCCATAGCCAAACCAAAACACCATGTGATATCACAGAGAGATATGTTTCCCAGAAATTTCGAAACACATAACGTCACGATTCTTATCTCTAAATATCACCCACAATGCAATAAGAGAACAGCGAAATTCCAAACTCTATAATAACAAACATTCACCTCAGGATTCCTTATCTTATCTTGATCTTGATCTTGTCAGAAGTGCCCACCAATCACGACACGATTCCTTATACACTAATATATCTCCCCTTTTCCATTCAAAACATTAACGTCACTTATTTATAACTAATAAATGACGTCACTTATCTTCATCTGATAACAACAAACATTCACGTCATGATTCCTTATCTTATCTTCATCTGATAACAACAAACATTCACGTCATGATTCCTTATCTTATCTTGATCTTGTCAGAAGTGCCCACCAATCACGACACGATTCCTTATCCACTAATATATCTCCCCTTTTCCATTCAAAACATTAACGTCACTTATTTATAAGTAATAAATGACGTCACTTATCTACATCTCATAACAACAAACACTCACGTCACGATTCCTTATCTTATCTTGATCTTGATCTTGTCAGAAGTGTCCCACCAATCACGACACGAATCCTTATACACTAATATATATCCCTTTCCATTCAAAACAACAACGTCACTTATTTACAACTAACAAATGACGTCACTTATCTACATCTCATAACAACACACACCCACGTCACGATTCCTTATCTTATCTTGATCTTGTCAGAACTGCACCACCAGTCACAACACGAATCCTTATCTCTACCATCACCCATAATTCCCAAAATTAGCAAAAGAGGCCAGAGAACTCAACCAAGAAACTCATATGATAACTCTTGCTGATGCCAATGCACTAGCAAAAGCTAAACTAATTCCACTGAAATCAGTGATACAATATCAAATTCCCGAAATCAGGGCTGACAGAAGGACCTCCACCAGATAGCCAGACTACGAACAGGACATTATAGAGGAATGAAGATCAATACAGAACTCACATGTTTACCTGTCCAGCAATTACAGCAGCCTTGCAAGAAATATATCCTAATCCTGAACAACAGCTCTATACAAACAAAATCATCGACATAGCCAAAGCAGTACAAGGAACACACGGAAACATCTAAGACTCTTCAAAGGACAAGACAACAACAACAACAACCCTTATTTCCATACGCGAACCAAAACACAAGAACTCACGTCACTGACACATATGCCCCCAGGGAAATTCCAAACATTCCAATCTCATGACCTCACACACAAAGACGTCATCATCTCAAAACGTCACGATTCCTTATCTTATCTTGATCTGGTCAGAAGTGCTACCCCTATTACTTATGTAGTATAACCTACTGAGCTAACTCCCTGTTTTTTTTTTTAAATTATGTATAACTTAAAAAAGTTTTAATATAATTATAACGTTAGAATAATTAAAACTTATTAAAGGTATATAATAAAAGTTAAAAACTAAATTTTATTCAACATTTTGTAAAAATCATGCTCTATATATAGTAAGAGACATATGTACAATAAGAAGACATAATACAGTCATAAAAGAGACACTCAAGAATAGGCTACAACTGAATGTCTAGGTTGATTATCCACTCGACTGCACTTTGTGTAGCATGGATGAAGTCTGACAGGTTTCCACTGTATGCACGTTGGACACATTCTGCTGTAATATGATTAATTGTCTGGAGGGTTATCTACAGTCGCACCTGGGTGAGGCAATCATGCCCCATTTGAAAAGGTGGTCTGCACATCTGCCATGGTTGGTGCAGATTCGGTTAAGGGCAGACCAACTTTTCCGAGGTAGGTCAAAACCCGAAGGTTGGGTTGTGTTGGGTCCACTAATTCATGGAAGATCCCGGTTGAAGTGTTACACCAGGACTCTTTCCACTTCTCCTTCATGTTGAAACTTGTCTCTGCGAGATTTTTTGCTGATAAGATTGGAGGGTGACTTTAGCCTGTTTATTTCTAGGGGTGGGATGTCTTCATGGAATGGAATGGAAGATTTTGGATTTCCATGATTTTGCTGTATTCATGTAGAAGAAAGTTGGATCTGCGGATGTGTGGAGGCGGGATGTTGCTTAGCACTGGGAGCCAGTAGGTTGGGGTTGATTTTAAAGTTCCAGAAATAAGGCGCATAATGGTGTTAAGCTGGGCATCAACCAAATACACATGGACGCTGTTCAGCTACATGGGTGAGCAGTATTCAGCTGTACAGTAAACGAGGCCAAGAGCAGTGCAGCGAAGCGTTGTTGCTGAGGCACCCCAAGTTGTTCCACATAGTTTTTGCACTATATTGTTTCTTGTTTTTAGCTTGGATGCTGTGTTAATGAGATGTGGTTTAAAAGATAGTGTTCTATCTAGAGTGATGCCCAGATATTTCGGGAATCTGTTGTAGCATAGCAGTTTGTGGTTGAATTAGACCATGAGTTCTTTGTTAGCCTGGTTATTGTTCAGATGGACGCATGAAACTTCTGTTTTGCTAGGATTTGGGCGTAATCTCCATTTGCTGAAGTATTCATCTATGACTGCGAGGTCGTTTGTTAGTGTATCTTCCATTGTAGTAAAAGTGGTGTGTCTGGTGGCTAGAGCAATGTCATCAGCGTAGCAAAACTTCTTGGAAGCGGTATTAGGCAAATCTGTTATGTATAAGTTAAAAAGGAGGGGAGCCAGAACTCACCCTTGTGGTAGTCCATTATCCAGTGTTCTTTGTTTACTTTTGTTATCGTCCATATACACACTTGGAACAGGCGGTTGCTTAGCATATTATCGATTAGTTTTGCTATTGTTCTGCATGGGACTGCACGGAGCAGTCTGCAAGTTGCTCCGTGTCTGTATCATAAGACTGCATCATAAGCTGCGGTAAGATCTACAAAAGCTACAGCTGTTTTCCGGCATTGTTGGTAGTCTGCCTCTATATGTGTGGTGAGTGACAGAACCTGATCACAGCAGCTTCGTTTATGTCTGAATCTGGCCTGTTCCACTGGGACTTGTTCTATTATCTTAGGGGAATTCTATTAAGGATGAGCCTTTCTAGGAGCTTATAGCAAGTGCTAAGCAGGGAGATTGGTCGGTAGTTTTCTGGTTTGTTGTTGGGTTTTCCTAGTTTTAAGATGGGGATAATTTTTGTCCTCTTAAACTCTTTTGGAAGTCTACCAGTCTGGAGGATGTCAGAGAAAAAGCAAGCCAACCACTGTCGAACTTTTTGGCCTGTCTTCAACAGGAAATCAGAATGGATTCCATCGAAACCTGGAGCCTTGCCTGGTTTCATATCCATTAGAGCAGTGTTAATATCTTCAAGAGTGAAGGATCGTGAATATAAGGGTCTGATGTCTGTTATTTTTCAAATATGTAAGTTCTATTTTTATTTGAAGAGTATGTTGTTTGTCCTTGGTGGTATATCTTGACGTGTTGACAATATGTGATGCATATCGATTAGGAGAAATAGTTGATTGTTCCCGGGCAGTCAGGGTGTCACTACCTAGTTTTCTTAGAAGGCTCCATGCTTTTCTAGTGGAGTGCAGAAAATCGAGTTTTTCTACTGTTTCAGTTCATTTCTTCTGTCGGCTGGTGTCAAGGCTGTGAATGAGTTCATCTGCAATGTCAGGATCGCCACACTCTAGATATTCTTGATACAGTTTATTACTATCATCGTCCCATCCAGGGATATACTCCTTCCGAAAGCCTCTTGGTATGGTCTTCTTACCTCCAGCTAAGACAGCTCTCCCACAAATCTCTTGTAACTGTTTGTTGGAGGGATTCAACGGACATATTTGTCATGACAGGCAGCAAATATATGGACAGTCTATTACTATGTCCATATATATTAAGGATTAATGTAATGTAACTTTTCATGTGTGAGCCATATGGTAAATAAATAAATAAATCTATATATATATATATATAAAGATAAGCCAAAATTTGAAACGTTTTTTGAAAGGTTTTGAAACTCAAGGGCTATCCTCTGAGTATCGAGTCTTCAAAATTCGAGTCATCAGAATTCAAGGAGAAACGGCCTACCAGTTCGGAACTCGGGGGGGGGGGGCGTAGCGCGAGGGGGGTAGGAACCCCCCTTTCGAGTCTTCAAAATTCTAGTCATCAGAATTCAAGGAGAACCGGCCTACCAGTCCGGAACTCGAGGGGGACGCTGTAGGCGCCAGGGGGGGCGTAGTCCCCCCCAGTAAAATATAAGTATAGTACGCCCACAGTTTCGAGACCCTTCGACACTTCTGCGCATGTGAAAAGAAGGAGAATCCATTCGCATTATAGGGTAATCAATCAGTCTTGTGGGATGGGTTGTTTATTACTACACGTCGGAAAATTAACTTCTCTTTTATGATCATTGTAGTTTTTAAAGTGATAAGTATTTTGCTTGCGTAAGAGTTGGAAAATTTTAAGTATAAAGCACGTTAATTCGCGTGTTGGTAACCAACTCGTGCAAGCCTTATTTCTTTCTCCCCTTCAACATCAATGGGCTCTTCTTGGAAGCTTTCCAACGACAGCTTCTATACCCATGCAATGTAATTCTCTATTATTTATCCTTAGTTGATCTATATTAATACTAACACACTATAGGTTTACAACTTTTCTTGGTTATTATTCATATAATGTAATTCCAAACACGGAACTTTTTCAAGTCCCCAGAAAGCAGAGAGATGGTCTCACACTGGACACTGAAATTCACCTCTTACTTAAAAGGCAATTCAGAAAGTTATCGCACGTGCACCTGTATCAAGCTTGAGATGTCCTGCTATGGAACACAAAACTCTTTCATTCCCATTGAATGTCGATAAAATGGCGCGGAAGAGTGCAGTTTTCTTATCTAATGCTACTAAGTGCTAACATAAAACAATTCAGTATAAACTAAGGGTCTCATAAGTAGATGACAGGGATTTTCATCCAACATTACAGGCAAATCGGCTGCACACAAACACATACACAGTTAAAAGACATGATGCGCGGTCTCATAGCCTTAGTTGCTTTGCGTTCTACCTTTAGTGGATACCTGAAGAAGGCTGTAAAAGGCTGAAACTAGTTTTATCATTATCATTAAAATTTAATATTTTATCTCGGTTTAAAGTCATTTAAAATTTATTCTTTAAAATATATCATTACAACCGAGTAGAAGATCAAGAATATATACATATATATATATATTAGTTCTTAGGGGAGTTTAATATCATGTTTCAATGTTGTCGGTGACGATGATATATTTCTCTCTCTTTCTCTCTCCCCTCCTCCCCTTTATAAAATGCCTGTGTAATGCAGCCCAGTAATTTGTATTCGTTAAAGAGAGAATAACTGAAATGAAGGACTGTAATTATAAATTAATTTAATGTAGGGTCGGGCTGTTAATTTCTCCGCATACAAAGGATCGTGGCCTCTTTTAAAAGCTTGATTAGACGTGAAACCGTTTATTCCAGGATGACATTAGAAATAACATAAGGCTCCTCACAGTCGGGTTCCGTCATGATTAAACTTGAACTACCCTTATATCAGCGAATTACCTTATTTTATTCTATTCTAGATTCAATATGAAAAGGTTCAGATTATTTACTAAATAAAACAAAAATTAAATAAAAAAATAAAAAAGACGTCCTTTTTTATGCATCCTTAATCATCAATGCTTAAGAATATTTAAAACAATCTTTTAAAGAAGGCAACTGTCATTGCCGGAATATTGCAAAACACTAAATTACTTTTTCCCTCGCAGCGTATTAAAATATAACTTGATTTTTTCCTTTTCAGTTCTGTTGCATTTCTCGTCCTCTTTTACTAAGTCATTAATATTTACTTCTCTCACCATCTCTCGATTTATTCACGTACTTTAACATGGAAACAATAGTCGCAGTGTTTAGTTTTTCTAACAGCAAACTTTTGGACGAGGAGAAACCCCCCCCCCCCCCACCCTAAATGTGTTGCAGAATTTCGCTGTGGTATGAAGTTGTGCCACTTCAAGCGAAATCAAGTGGAATTATGAGTTTCCCCGCGTATGCATTTATATTATTTGCCTACTTCGCATCTGCACACACCCTATAAATAACCATATACGGTGGTGACAGAGTTATTCCCCCCCCCAGGATACTCGGGTTTTTTCATTCCGTAAAAACAGACAAACCGGACAGAAGAACGCAAGCAATTAATAGACAATACACTACTCTCACCGCCTTAGTTCCTCTGGCTATCATTCTATACTCAGTCTATAATAACACCTGTTACTATAGAATGAGCATAGAATTTTTGCACTCTAGTCGGCCCTTAGAGTTAATTTGTTCTGTGGAACAAGGATTGTTTTCGTATTAATCATGTAGAGATATCCTGCCTGTCGCGTACGGATTCATTCAATCTCGTTTAAATATTAAATACTATTACATATGGCTATTTTACCTATTTATGAAAATAGGCAAAATAGCAAAAGTATATTTTAAGGAAACACCTATACCTACTATTAATAGAAATGAAAACAGTCATGAGTGATCATCGCAAAAATTCACGTTTAAATTAAGCTAACAGTGAATCTTTCGTACCTGAATGTTCTCTGATGAGTCTAGCCGAAATTCATTATCTCCAATAGTCATTCATCCAGAAGGTTGGTCATGGCACTATTTACTTACATTATCAACTTTAACCAAATATTAACCACTTAAGTTTGTAGTAATCATTAAGGACCATTTGTGTGACGATCGTTAACCATCTTGTCCACTTCTCGTCCTCAAGCTAATGCTTTATTCTCTAGTAAAATCTCACTTGAACTACTCTTTCTCAGTAAACATAAACAGAACCAGTTAATCAGGATTGTGTCCAGAATAATTTAACAAACAGGCTGTCCACACTAACACTACTGTGCGATATAAATATTCTAGCGAAGTGCATGCTCTTCCTTCACCATCCATTCCCCAATTAAAAAAAAAAAATCGGTGTCGAGTTTAATGTTGTGTAATATTTCGGGAATACTATACTGCAACATTAAATTATTATTATTATTATTATTATTATTAAGAGAGACCTCCAGGGAGTCAGGGCCTCATCGAGGAAGGCAACATATTACACGCACCAACTATCATTCTTGAATTCATTCACATTGCTTGCACTCACAACATGCAATGGCAATCCATTCCAATCACGCACCACCCTGTGAGAGAAAAGTCTAGCCCTCACCCCCTTCTTAGGGGTATTCATTCTCAGCTTCCAAGAGATGCTCTGTTGTCCTTTCCCCACACTCCATAAATTGAAAAATTCTATTAATTGAAATCCTGTATGACCCTTTCAAAAGTTTGTAAGTCTCAATCATATCACCCCTTTTCTACTGTTTGCTAGTGTCTGTTGTCTACAAATTCTCAACACCTGTCTTCATAATAAGTATTCCATAATCCTGATATCATTTTTAACATACTTATTCCAATATATCAAAATCACAACGGAAACTAGGAGACCAGACCTGCGCACAATAGTCCAAGTGAGGTTTTATCAAGCCCTTGTAAAGAGGCAAGATGACATCCTTATCTTTACACTAACATGTGAACGTTAGTTTCAGCATTGCAATTATCTTTTGAGTTGAATTTGCAATCTTTGCTAAATAGCCCCTGAACTTCAACTTCCTATCTACTAACACTTCAAGATCCCTAGCCTCATCAATTTCTTCTAGCACAATTTCACCAATATAATACGACATTGGATATCTAACCACGCCGAAGTGAATGAGTTTACATTTACTGACATCCATTTTCCCATGCCCACAATTCCAATATTCAAATCATTCTGCAAGTACTGCATATCAGCAGCATTCCTGAATACCCTACCTGAATACTATTGCATCATAGCAAATAGCTGTATGTCGCTTGTCAAATCCTTCCCAATATCATTAATGAACAGATTGAATAATAGTGTACCAAGAACTGATCTTTGTGGTACACCACTGGTTACCTTAAATCTTGCAGATTTAAGGTAACCAGTCAGTCAGCCATCCTCTTATCCACGCTAATATTCTATAATCCAAACCCATATTCTCCAATTTATGCAACAGTCTACCATGCTCTATTCTGTCAAAAGCCTTAGCACATCCGAAAGTATCATGGTGTATCCATTCCTCTTGTCTAGTTCAGTGATAAAATTGTTATAGAATGTGAGCAAGTTGCTAAACCATGACCCTCCCTTAGTAAACCCGTGTTGCTCACTGCAAAGTAGAGATTCACTATCAATCCATTTCTGAATGCGAGCCCTAACCAATTTTCCCAAAATCTTCACCACCTTTTTCAGTTTCACCAATTTTCACAAAATCTTCACTCTTGAGATACTAATTGGTGGATGGTTGGATACATCGGTCTGTGTACCACCCTTGTGTGCAATGGAATTACCATACATTCTTTCCATTCCTAGAGAATCTTCCCTGCTCTGAGACTCATATTAAATAGCCTGGTCAAAGGAATACCCAGTTCAGCTGACCACTCTTTTAGCACAAGCGCTGATATCCCCATCAGTCCATATTGCTGAATTCTTATCCAATTTGTCAATAGCTCTTATACCTAATCCTCATACACCTGAGTTTCGTCATCCAGTGAAGAGGTAGCAGTGAGCTGAATGTCGCATACACCAGGCTGATAGCTTTTAACAAAATGGGCACTCATTAGTTGAACAACCTCTTCTACATCTGTAACCATCACGCGATCTGCATTTAGAAGTTATTCTTTCATGTTCATTCTTTCTTTTACTTGCGGCATATCGATAGAATTTTTGTGGGTTGGTTGTCTTTAGCACAGCACTCAACGCCAGTTTCTTTCATGCCAGCAAAGGTTGGTCGACTGGTAGAGCCTCTGCTACTAATGGCTCACACAAAAAATTAAGCAAGTTTGAGAGCGGTTAGTAGTTGGAAGGGCTGAATCGTTCAATGCTGTTGGCACACTCTCCCTCGATGAGTTTTTGGTCTCCCTGAAGGTGTCACATAATAATAATACTCAGACTTTGCTTTCCGTACAATAGTTGTGACTATTCTAGCCTGTTGCTTATAATTTTCATAACGGACATCATCCTTATGCACACGGTATTCCTTCTACATCATCCTTTCCTTACGAATCTCTTGCTTAATAAGATTACGCATCCATTTGACTCCTACCCTAATTATTCTTCAAACTCTCGGGACACACTCTGATATCGCATCATTTAAGTATTGTTTAAATGCTTCCCATGCACTGTCGATATTCCCACCCATCAACCGATCCCATTCCACTGAACTCAGTATACTCCTCAGTTGGTCATAATTTCCTGCTTTGTAGTTCAGCATGTAACCTTTTCTGAATCGAACATTCATAAAACTCAGTCACTTTCCAAGTGAGTACCGCGTGATCACTCTCACCAACCGGAGGCAGAATAGTTACATCTTTAACTGAAACACACTCTGACACTATAATTAAATCTAACACTCTTTGACCTCGAGTTCCTTCTGTCACATGCTGCTTGAGGAAGTTGTCCCGCAACAGCTCAATAAATGCATTTTCATTCTTCTCATGAGATTCTACTTTAATTACCACAATCAATATTTGGATAATTAAAGTCTCCCAATATGATTACTCTTTTCGTGCTCATCTTGTCTATTTGGTGATGAAATGAAGCATAATGAAATATAATCCGTAAATTTTAAATCAAATACTACAATACGATTGAGAGTATATTAGAATGCTGATATAAATCCATTATAAACAACATCTTCATGCTTTAAAAAGTCTTTTTTTTTTTTAAAAAATAACGAAACCTGTGGTGAGATCATAATTAAAAGAAACACACGTATTAACGACAGTGAGAATTATTTAATTGTAAATATTTCATCCTAAGTATCTTAGGATATCATCAGTAGTAGTTTAAACAATAATAGGAATAACATACAGTCAGGGCGCATGATTACAATAGAATCTCATTAAACGTGCGTAACGTGTTACAGAAGTTAAAAAAAAAAAAACCGAATAACAATTATTTCACACAATTTTGTATGACAATTTCCCATACTTTAGGAATAGTAAGAACGTCGTTGCGGTTTAAATTTGGTCTGTGTAGTAGGGCTTCAGAACTTTCTTTATATAAACGTTCATGTTTATATAAAGATCTATGTAAAAGTTTAGACTTTTCCCAATGGATCCTATGGCTTGGATTTTCAATTCCGTGTTGAGAGAGGCCAGATTTCTGCGGTTTAAAAAGACGAATGTGGTCTTCATGTTCCGAGATGCGTTTCTGAACAGACCTACCTGTCTGTCCAAAGTAAGACAATTTGCATGAGCATGGAATCTCATAAACATCAGGCAACATGCCTCTTGCTAGAATATTTAATTCGTCTGTTGTTAGTGGACGGTTAGATAAACTGACTACCCATTTTTCCGTTGGTAATTTGTTAGTGATCTTTTTTGATCGATTTAATAGATTAAGGTATTTATTGTGTAGAGCACTATTGCTTTTATCAAAAGCTTTTTTTTCTGAATTCTTTGAGACAGTTATAATTAATTGTAGCAATTCTTGATTTAACGTATTTGACAAGTCTGTTTCTAGTTCTGTAATATTCAAATTGTTTGTTGCTTATTCATGTTTAGAAACTAGAACAGACCTACCTGTCTTACTTTAGACAGACAGGTGGGTCTGTTCAGAAACGCAACTCGGAACATCAAGACCACATTCGTCTTTTTAAACCGCAGAAATCAGCTCATCATCCATCTCAGAAATCTGGCATTATTAAATCACTAGTTTCCAGAGCACACAAATTCTGCTCCTCTGAAAAACTGGGTAGTCAATTTATCTAACCGTCCACTAACAACAGACGAATTAAATGTTCTAGCAAGAGGCCATAAATTTGCGATTTCACCAAATTTTTTCCCATAATTAGACTTCATACATAATATAGAAAGAAACGTCAAACATCTCTTCAGTACTGAAGCCAACAGACTTCGTTTTGAGATAGCTAAAGTGATCTACAATGCCAAACCTTCGGAATTAAATATCCCACCATCAGAATTGAAAGCTATTATATCCTTAAAACATAATAAAAACATAAACATTACCAGAGCTGATAAAGGAAATACCACTGTGGTTCTTGATACAAATTCATATGACCGAAAAATGAATTTACTTCTTCGAGATCGTAATAATTACGCCAAATTGGATTACGATCCTACAAAACGTCAACTCAGAAAATTAAATAAGCTACTTAATGAAACTTCCTCCTTAGATGAAGAAACAATAAAAAAATTTAAGACATACCATGCCAGACCTCCTAGAATTTATGGCTTACCTAAGCTACACAAAACTAATGTTCCACTCAGATCCGTCATAGACTGTACCAGCAGTTCAACTTACAAGTTATCAAGATTCTTATCTAACCTTCTCCGTCCTCACATAGGCCACTCAGTCTCTTCAATCAAAAATTCTACAGAGTTTCACTCAAAAATGAAAGACATTCAACTGTCAAATACTGACTTGTTAATCAGCTTCGACATTGTCTCCCTCATCACGAACATTCCCCATAAAGAAACAATACAATTACTAACTCAAAAATTTCCGTCTGATATAGTTGAATTGTTCAAGTTTGTTATTGCATCAGGTTACTTCACCTGGAAAGGTCAAATTTACAAGCAAGAAGAAGGAACAGCAATGGGATCTCCTTTATCACCAAACCTAGCAAACATGTTTCTAGAACACCCTGGGGGGAAAATATTCACTTTTGAACCCAAACCAAAAATTTGGTTAAGATATGTCGACGACGTATTTGCAGTCTGGGATCATCCCGAACATGAATTACAACTGTTTCTCGATAAAATTAACCTTCATCATCGCATCAACTTTACGTTAGAAAAAGAATCTCCTTTTTGGATTTACACATTCAAAGAAAAGAAGACGGTTCCATCGCCACGTCTGTCTTTCGCAAGTCTACATTCTCAGGTCTCTACATTCACAATTCTTCCGCTTATCATCCATCTCAGAAATCTGGCATTATTAAATGACTAGTTTCCAGATCACACAAATTCTGCCCCTCTGATGATTCTCTAAACCAAGAATTAGAAGTCATCAAAAATACAGCCATCCTAAATGGATATAATCCTAAAATAACTCAAAAAATCATCAGTCACTTTTCCACACATCTAACCAGACTGGAAGAAGTCCATAGGATTCCCATACCTTATGTCAAAGGCATCTCCAAACGTCTTTCTAAAATTATGAAGAAATACAATTTTGCCACTACTTACAAACCTATCAACCAAATTCACAACTTGTTACCTTCTCCTAAGGACAAACTCTCACCTTTGATGTTGCCTGGCGTTTATGAGATTCCATGCGCGTGCAAATTGTATTACTTTGGACAGACAGGTAGGTCTGTTCAGAAACGCATGTCGGAACATCAAGACCACATTCGTCTTTTTAAATTGCAAAAATCTAGCCTCTCTCAACACGGAATTGAAAATCCAAGCTATAGGATCCATAGGGAAAAGTCTAAACTTTTACATAGATCTTTATATAGACATGAACGTTTATATAAAGAAAGTTCTGAAGCCCTACTACACAGACCAAATTTAAACCGCAAAGACGTTCTTACTATTCCTAAAGTATCGGAAATTGTCATACAAAATTGTGTAAAATAATTATTATTATTTTGCGCCCTAACTGTATGTTATTCCTATTATTGTTTAAACTACTGTACTGATGATGTCCTAAGATACTTAGGATGAAATATTTACAATTAAATAATTTTCACTTGGTTAATACGTGTGTTTCTTTTAATTAAAAAGTAATAATTATAAGCTGGTTGGAATTTGGACCAAGGTAACTAAGACTACAAAACGGGTGTATTGTGCCTATTAATTTCATGTGTTCTTCAATCATTTACATGATGAAGCTGACTTTCCAGGAGGAAAAATCCAGCTACCTCCGTATAATATCAGCTGACTCACCTTAAGATGATAAGCTCTTATAAAGTTTCCTCATGTTCTGGACAGGATTCGAATCTAGATCTCTCCAACGGAAGGGCAAATACTGCGACGTCCTCGGCAATGCGCTAGAAAAGACTTTCATAATCATGAGTAACTTTGAACTGAATTACTCTTTCGAATCTTATACTTATACCGTACTACAATGGCATGGATACATTGCCGATCACAGCGAAAGATCACGTTAAAACTGATTAAAAGTAACTCAAATCTTAACTAGAAACAAATATAAGGATACTGCAATGTGTAATATTTATAAATACACCATACTAAACATACTATCCCTTAGATCAGGGGTTCCCAACCCTATGCCCGCTGGCACCATGGCACCCGTCGACAAATTTGTGTGTGCCCGCCGCTGTTCAACCATGTGCCGTATAGTTTGAAATAATCAAGCAACAATTCATGGCATGCTATATGACGCATGCGTTAATGACACGTGACGAGTATTAAACGCATACAATGTAAAGTAGACGCGCATTCGAAGTTCATTCCAGTTTAAGAACTGGAATATCATCATATTCTCCTAATTATGAAGCACTGGCCAATGAAATACAATGCCAAAGATCACGCTAACTTACATATATATATTTAAATTTTTATATAATGTAAACTTTTAAGTAATAAAACATTTGATTATAATGTAAACTTTGTATGTATTCATTTAACAAACGAATTCAAAAAATTTGCTTGAAAAAATAGATGGTGCCCATCGCCCTATCGGTAATTTAGAATGTGCTCTAGGAAACAAAAAGGTTGGGAACCCTGCCTTAGATATTTATACGCCTATAGGGTACTATTATTCATAAAAAACTACAACGAATACGTAAATATCAAACAAGATGCTTTCCTTAGTAGGCATAAGGGCCTAAAATATACAGTTCCTAAAGTAAATAAAGAAGCAATACACAGACATTATACTTATTTAGCGCCAAAAACATTCAACACACTACCTTTAACAATAAGAAATGAAACTAACCTAAACAAATACAAAACTCGAATAAAAGAATATTTATTTCTACCCAGAAATGAGGAAGCTCTGTTCAGAATAATAATATAAATGATTGGTTTTTGCATATTGGTATTAAAAAGATCCTGTTGCAGGTGTAAAATGTAAAAAAATAAATGCTATTTGACTACTTTAAACGTGTAGAAAGGTAGAACAAAAATATCAGAACACAAAATTATAAGTAAATAATAATTTATTGACTTATTGCTGATATTTCGCTGGTGTTATAACCAGCATCTTCAGAGCACAAAAATACAGTTTGTCACAATACGCGAGACTACAACAACATGATGTAATCAACGGACTAGTTGAACAAAATTGTAGCAGCAACACAAAGACTAAAGTCCTAATTAGACACCCTCTATCTGAAAAAAAAAATGCAGTTACTACACAAAGACTAAAGTCCTAATTAGGCACCCTCTATCTGAAAAAAAAAAAATTGCAGTTACTACACAGACTAAAGTCCTAAAAAACAGAGAAAAAGCCGGTACTAGTTATGTCTTAAGATGACTGTCTCCCAGATCTTAGGCAAATTTATACAGCCATATTTGTTGAGATTTGGAGTATGTTTCAAAGCTTCTGTTGCTTCTAAGAACAATCTATCCGGCTAGTAAGAGTTTGTGTGCAGTACTTTTGTTTTCTTACAGTTGATTCTGTGTGCAGGGATATCCAAAGCATGGTCTGCAAGGCCTGACTTTCCATAGTGGTAGTGCCGGATGTATCTTTTATGTTCACTGATGCGGATGTTCACAGTTTGACCGTAGTAAGCTTGATCACACGAGCAGGGACTTCGTAGACTCCTGGATGTGATAAAGGAGGGATGCTGTCCTTGGGGAGATGGATGAGAGTTGCTAATTTGACACACGGTCTGAATACTGTGCGTAGTTCATGTTTATTAAGAATTCATAGATATCTTTTCTGCTGTGCCTTTAATGAATTGGATGGTGACTGTTTTGTTGTAGTTCACTGTGGTGGATAGTGGGAGGGGTTTCTTAGGAGCATTTAGTATTTTGTTTATCTTACGGGATTATAGCCATTGGCCAAGAAGGTGTGGCGTAAGTGAGCCAGTTCAGCAGTAAGAGCATTGTCATTGGAACAGATTGCTCTTGCTCTGTGGGTTAGCGTTTTTAAAACACCATACTGTTGAGAAGGGTGATGGTGTGATTGTTTGTGTAAATATCTCCCTGTATGTGTGGGTTTTCTAAAAACTGAAAATGATAAGGAACCATCTGGAAGACGTGTGATAAGTGTATCCAGGAGGGGCAGACAGTTATTAGCTTCCAGTTTCATTGTAAAATGGATTTTAGGATATTGTCTATTTAAATATGCTAAGAATGTTTCCAATGCGCTAAGAATGTTCCAATGGAAATAGCAAATAGCATGGCCAAATAGCAAGCACATCGTCAACATAGCGTAGCCAAAGTGTTGGTTTGAGAGTGGCTGTATTGATAGCTAGTTTTTCCAGTGTTCTATGTAGAAGTTGGCTAAGGGGGGGGCATAGCTGTCCCATCCAATTGTTTGTATATTTTCCCTTTCCATATGAAATATCCTGTAAGTATTGTGAATTTAAATAATTCAAATATATCAGGGGGAAAGTTTGATGACTTTAGTAGATTGAGGGTTTCAGTTAGTGGTACATTTGTAAATAGTGAGGAGATATCAAAGCTCATCATTAAGTCTGAGCTTTTTAAAGTATGGTGTTCTAAAATGCTTTTTAGGTGGGCAGAAAACGCTAACCCACAGAGCAAGAGCAATCTGTCCCAATGACAATGCTCTTACTGCTGAACTGGCTCACTTATGCCACACCTTCTTGGATAATAGCTATAATCCCCATAAGATAAACAAAATACTAAATGCTCCTAAGAAACCCCTCCCACTATCCACCACAGTGAACTACAACAAAACAGTCACCATCCCATTCATTAAAGGCACATCAGAAAAGATATCTAGAATTCTTAATAAACATGAACTACGCACAGTATTCAGACCGTGTGTCAAATTAGCAACTCTCATCCGTTCACCCAAGGACAGCATCCCTCCTTTATCACATCCAGAAGTCTGCGAAATATCCTGCTCGTGTGATCAAGCTTACTACGGTCAAACAGGAAGAACTGTGAATATCCGCATCAGTGAACATAAAAGATACATCCGGCACTACCACTATGGAAAGTCGAGCCTAGCAGACCATGCTTTGGATACCACTGCACACAGAATCAACTGGAAGAAAATAAAAGTACTGCACATAAACTCTTACAAGCCTGAGAGATTGTTCTTAGAAGCAATAGAAGCTTTGAAACATACTCTAAATCTCAACAAATATGGCTGTATAAATTTGCCTAAGATCTAGGAGACAGTCATCTAAAGACATAACTAGTACCGGCTTTTTCACTCTGTTTTTTAGGACTTTAGTCTTTGTGTAGTAACCGCAATTTTTTTTTTTTTTTCAGATAGAGGATGCCTAATTAGGACTTTAGTCTTTGTGTTGTTGCTACAATTTTGTTCGACTAGTCCGTTGATTACACCATGTTGTTGTAGTCTCGTGTATTGTGACAAACTGTGTTTTTGTGCTCTGAAGATGCTGGTTATAACACCAGCGAAATATCAGCAATAAGTCCATAAATTATTATTTACTTATAATTTTGTGTTCTGATATATACCGTCAAAAATAAAACAACATTTAACTATTTTGTTTTATTTTGTTCCTAATTAATGTTATGCAAATCTGTACATATTAGCATGTCTCCTTCGATTTTATTATGTTATTATATTATAGTAATATATAATATGTATATTATATGGATGTACATATGTGTATATAATGAAAATGCATTACATAACTTTTTGAAACTTTATGCATATCATAACTTGGTGTTGCTCTTAGGTTACACATATCATTGTTCAACATTTTGTACTATAATACGAAGCTTACAAATAAATAAATTAAAAAAAAATAATAAAATAAAAAAGATTAGTTAGGATGTGATTAACAATAATCAAAAATGATGTTTGAAAAGAGCTGAAAAACTGATTACAAATTTGTCACTCTAAAAGCAAATAATTATATTATGTATATGATTTTTAAATATCTTCATCTATCTGATTTATCTTCGGTTATCCGAGTAGGAAACAGTTTGATAATTCGCTCATGACCATAAATGACGACATCATTATTTTATTTATATCTGGAGGAAATTCCCTACTTGACTCACAAATACTTTTAATTTTTATCTGGAGATATAAGAATTGTATGTTGATTTTTCATTTTAATTTTTTTTTTCCATTTTAGAATTTCATTTTAATTTTCATTTCATTTTCCAGTCCGCGCGATTAGCCTAGTGGCTGTGCGCTTTACAACCATATACCTGGGGAAAGAGTGTCCTAGGCTCGAATCCCGTCGGAGACGTGAAAAGTAGAAGGATCTTCCATAGCCAAGTTAGTCGGTCTTGGGCGTGGACAGTAGGTTTTTTCCCCAGTTTATCCTGGAGTTTTTCATCTCGCAAAGAAGGCAAACCGGCCTTGAGAAATCAACACTACAGTACATAGGATACACCGGGGCGTAGGGCTGACCACCTTATCCTGTGAACTGTTGAAGGTCTCTGATGATTAATAAACCCTCGACACCGCAAGGTAAAAGAGCGTAAAAGGAAAATGAGTTGATGAGATGAGATTTCATTTTCCAAAAATAAATGCTTTTTCATAAAGCACGAGGTCTCTTGCGAGAGTACACAGAAGATGAATATATGGCTGTCACAGAGCAAGACAAAATGAGACGAGGGGGGGGGGAAGAAGCGAGAATCTAAAAACCCCAAACATTTGTGGATATAAGCCCTTCTTGAGCTTAAGAAATGTTAGATCTCGTCATGATGTCTAATGTAACTCCTTCAGTAGCAGTGATGAAAAGGCAACAAATATTAAAGAAGTCACCATTTGCAGAATAGCCATAGGATTGTAAAACAGCATTAAAGGTTTGGAAAGACAATGAGCCCTTCGATTTGAAATCACCTGATTTCGATTCTCGCCATGAAGAGAGTAATCCTCATATAGATTTGCAAGGTAAATTAGCCGATCTCATACTAAGGTAGTTGGATTTCCCCCTTGGTAATTAGGATTTATTCATTCCACATACAGGTAAATCGGCTTCGGTTGTGCAATTAACAGATAAAAGTATATAGTTAGCGGATGGTTTGTGTGTAAATGGTGCAAAGTAACCTCCCGCGACGATTCCTTAGACTCCATGGAGGTTTCACGTAATAATAATAATAATAATAATAATAAACTGCTTGCTGGAAGAAATATGAACATATTATACCGAATATTTCCTCTTGAAAACAAGCATGCTTTTTTAGCTACTTTTGTCGTCCAATAAACAAAGCGGGATATTACACCAGTATAAAATCTATCTACCCCCTAGTGGTGCCTAGCACTAAATAGGTTCCTTTCTTCTAATGGGAGGGGAAGTCGGTTGAACACTATATCTCCATCCTGCTTACATTAGTCCAGTATGATGGTTTAATAACTGTAGAATATATCCATAGAGTCTAACTGACTCACAGAAGTGAGGACGTAGACAGGGTATTTGCATACAGACTAGACTTTATGGAAGTATGGAAGTTCAGCGTATTCACATCAATTCCTTCAGCATTATAGACTTCAGAGATTTATCCCTAGACGTTGCGGCTCATGTTGACTATCTTGGTTTTTCTAGTGAAGGAAATTAGTCCCATTTTTAGACTAGAAACACCTGGGTTTAAATCCTCCTTCGTCTAGGACCCGAAGAACCTTTATATATGTTAAAGATACCAAGCTATTTTAAACCTGGTTTTACTCCATTTCCCAAGTAAGCAAAAACAGACAAGTAAGTCAAGTTTGCGCCTGCAAGTAGTACAAGTGTGGGTGACCCGCAAAGTAGTGCAAGTCTTAGGCAACTCATGGTAAAGGTGGAATAAGCTCTGATCACTATTCTTAATATTTACCCTTAATGCAAAGTACATCTCCTTGAGGAGGTGTATGTTCTATGCATTAAAGGCAAGGGGTCACTACCCAGACCGGTTTCGACCTTTACAAGGTCGAAACCGGTCTGGGTAGTGGCCCCTTGCCTTTAAAGATACAAAGCACATCTAACAAGGAGATGTGCTTTGCATTAAGGGTAAATATTAAGAATAGTGATTAGAGCTTATTTACCTTTACCACGAGTTGCCTTGACTTGCACTACGTGTGGGGTCACCCAGACTTGCACTACTTGCAGGCGCAAACTTGACTTACTTGTGTGTTTGCTTACTTGGGAAATGGAGTAAAACCAGGTTTAAAATAGCTTGGTATTATACCCAAGGTAAAAATACTTTCTACTTTATATATGTTTTTTTTTTCATATCAAGATAGTTACGTGTTTCATACAAGGAGGAGCGTTTTTTCCTCCAAAAAATTCGGGGTTTTTCTTTCTGCATACAGGAAAACCCTTCAGATGCTATCCTGGAAATTTAAAGACATAATATACTAGCCTCTGGACTCATAGCCTCAACTGCTTTAGACGTTATTCTAAACAGCCTCGACCGCCTCTCCCTTTTAGGCACACGTTTTAATACTGGAGAAACCTCCATTGATCAGTCAATAATGACTGTACTCCTCCGCTTTGAAAAAAAATAACGGGATTCAAATCCCTCTAGGACGCGAGGAACTTTGTAACACTTTTCACTTGAAGGAGAGTTAGCCAGTATCATACTGGGGCGAAAGAGCTTTTTCATATGACAAACCCGAGGGAGAAGAACACATGCAGCTAACAGGCATAATACATAATACATAATGTTATGTCTGTTAATTTCATGTGTTCTTTCTTCTCAGTGGTCTTCAGCCGTTGTTGATTCACGAGTAATTCAGTTCCTATAACCCAATACTGAAATATGTACAATTATTTTTATTCCTTCAGAAATTAGTGTGAAACATTTTTATTGAATGTGTTTTGACTCTAATTTCTTTCAGTATTCGGGGCGATTCATGTTGTCCAAAAACGTCTCTGTGCTGTTTTTAGGAAAATAAGCACTCTCAAAACCAATTAACATTTTCTCAACGAGATGCAAATTTATGAACAACATACACGCTTCCGAGTCGATGCCAGCATTCAGTAAACCTTTCTTCAGGCACCTGGCATTATTGGTTTGAATCTGCCTCATTGGTTGTAGTGGTCTTCAGTTCATTGTCATCAAGCAGGTCGATTGTTCTTGAAGGAATGCGTCATCAAATGACTCCTCACTTTTGCCAATTTTTGAACCATTTCGTTCAATCACCCTATCTTCGCTGAATGCTGTGCATATCATGCTACTGTGTAGCATTTGTGTTCAGTTTGTACGCAAAATAAACATATCGAATAACTGTAACTGGAGTAACTGATTCAATGACATTTGCACTTTCGAAATGCATCGAGAGACAGCGCTATTGACAGTAACTTTCGCATACTTTTTTGTGAAAATATTAATTCTGGAAAATCCGCATGAACGTATAATTTTTTATCATCTTTAATACACTTTGTGCTATGGGTGACTGGAACGCAAAAGTTGGATCAGAGAGAACATCTACACACGTGAGTCCATTTGGACTTTGAATTCGGAATGAGAGAGGACAAAAGCTGATTAATTTCTGTAACAAGCACAGTCTCATCATAATTAACACTTATTTTGAGCAAAAACCAACAGCACGATACACATGGGAAATTCCGGATGGAAGATACAAAAATCGATTAGACTATATTGAAGTCAGTAAACGCTGCTTCAATGGAATACGGAACTCAAAGGTGATGCCAAGTGCTGACTGTGGATCAGATCATAGACTGGTCTTAATGAAGATGAATATTCGCCTGTAAACAATAAAATTTAAAAGAAGTCAACCCCTAAAATGGGATCTGCAAATGATACAAAATACGATAGTAAAATCAAAATTTAATGAAAATATTTCATAACTGCACAGTTGCAAAACGACAATGAACCCTCTCAGTGGAACAGACTACAAGCAGCTAGCATAACATCTGCTAAAAACCACATCAATAAACAAGAAGAAAGAAAGAAAAAAAAACATGGATAACTCAAGAGGTAATCAGCCTTATTGATGAAAGAAGAAATGGAAAAGAGGTGCAAATGAAGAAGAAAGGTTAAGATATAAAACTTTGGATAAAAGAATCAAACAGTTATGTAAAAGATTGAAAGAAAACTGGATAAATAGGCAGTGCACTGAGATAGAAGTATTACAAAATAGGAATAAATCCAGAGAAGCATTCCTGAAAGTGAAAGAACTTAATGGAAAAGCAAAACGTACACAGTCTAATAACATCAAGGACAAAGATGGAAACATACTCATTGATAAGGAAAAGATAAATGGAAGATGGGTGAGTACTTATCAGATCTCTATGATGATGATAATAGTAACATGTTAGATGATTCACGACACCTTAAGTTAAACGTAACAACAGATACCACTCTACCCACAAGAAAGGAGGTAGAACACGTAATTAAGAATATTCCTAATAATAAATCCCCTGGATGTGAACGCTTTGACTGGCTATAACAACTATTTAGTGGAATCCATTCAGGACATCTATAAAACAGTAGAATTACCTGAAGTTTTTACAACATCTATCTGCACACTAATTCCAAAGAAAAATAATGCACAAAACTGCGAGGATTAGAACTGTGAGCCTAATATCCCATGCATCTAAAATTATTTTAACCATTGTTAACAAAGAAATTGAAAGAGCCTTAAGCGGTGAATTGAGTGAACAACAGAAAGGCTTCAGAAGAGGAATGGGAACCATTAATGCTATCCTGAAACTAAAAATATTAATAAAAAGATCACTTGAAAGAAATAGGAACATTTACATATGCTTCATAGACGTTCAGAAGGCTTTTGACCGGGTAAAACATAAATAAAATGTTCAATATATTAGATAAATTAGACACAGAAGATCATGTACTTAAGATTATAAAAATGATTTACACCAAACAGAAAATGCAGCTGTTTAACGATGATACTTCTGCAGTGAAAATAAAAAGAGGAGTTAGACAAAGCTGTTTCTTTTCACCAAATCTATTTAATATCTATAGTGAGACAGTGATGAAAAAGATTGAAAAACAAAAAATAGCAATTAGTATCAATGGTATGAAATACAACAATCTTAGAGATGCTGATGATACCATTCCAATAGCAGAAAACAGAAACAAATTAATCAAATTACTGCAGCTACTAATTGAATAAGGTAAAGAATTTAAGATTAGATATAAATGCAAAAAAGATCAAAATTATGAAAATCTCAAAAGAAAGCAGATCCAAGCCAGAAATATCCATAAACAATATGAAAATTGAACATACAACAGAATACAAATATTTAGGCACCTACTTTACTGCAGACTGAAAGCAAAATAAAGAAATAAAAATAAGAACAGCCATAGCTAAAGATGTATTCTGGAAAAATAAAGATCTTCTCAGAAGTTCTGTGAGTATCGACAAAGAAAAGAATGATAAGAACATTAGTGTGGCCAATTTTCACATATGGAAGGGAGACCTGGATATTCAAGAAGAGAGTAAGGCAACAGATAATGGCCTTTGAAATGTGTCTTGAAAATCCCATGGACAGAACATGTGACAAATACAGATGTTTTACAGAGAATGAGAACACAGAGATCTTTATTGCTGGAAATGATCCAGAGAAAGATGAGATTGGCAGGACATGTACTGAAAGGTTCAGCAGGACAGAGGACACTAACAGTTTTAGAAGGAAAAATTATGGGAAAAGGATCAAGAGGCAAAAAACGAAGGACATGGCTTGAAGATATAAGATCATGGACAGGATCACATGGCTATGCAGAAACAAAAGGAAAGCCACCAACAGAGAGAACTGGAAGTACATGGTGCTGCACCCTCTCACTGAGGAAGCTACATGAAGAAGAAAAAGAATACACTTGAGGAACTGTTTAGTCTTCGGAGTATATATAATGGTATAATCAGTCGGTTTTGAATCAGTCGAAAGTTTCATTTAGTTGTGCAATCAGTTACTAATGAATCATTTCCTGGTTCCTAGAAGGAGGAAGGGAATCATACTGTGTGAAGAGAAATTTGTTTCATTTTCTCATATTCGACAAGAAAGCATAGTGTTCTGCTGTTTTTGAAAAGCAAAATTACTTCGCACGTTTAGTTTCAATCAGTTCGCTTTTAGGTAGAAGCATTCTTTCCTATTAATAATGTGATGCCATCAGGTTTAATTCGTTTTCTCTTCCTGATTCAGTTACCTCTTGAATAATACAGTAGTCCCAGACAGATGATAATATCTCACCTATAACACAATTAAATAAATTCCTAAATTCCTAAACCTAATTCCTAAAATTTGTAACCAACATTCCTTCAAATTAACTTCTATAGATTTGATAGCATTGTGGTTACCTGTTTCTGAACCCTCTTCAAATGCAGACAACCACATTTGAGCATATAGTGATCTAGATGTTGTAGACCATAGGTGGCCAACAGCAGGCCTGCGGGCCGCATGCGGCCCGTAACGTGATTTTGTGCGGCCCGCGGCAGGATAAAAACTATATTATATATGTATTGACATTATCAATTTATTTATTAGTTTCGACTGCAGATTTTCTGATTGATATACTAGTTACATTCATTATTTCTGATGACGAAAACAATTTATATTCTCAACAGGGAACCAAAATTGCTTTAAAAAGATTACTCAATTTATAAAATCTACTGCTTCTCTGTGCGAGTTGTAGTAGTAGTAGTAAGAGTGGTAGATTTCTATGCGCTCCAGAGCAACGCATCGTTGAAAGTCACTTGCTCTGCTCTGGTTACAGTGACAGTTTCAGAGACACAGTTTCAAATATTTTATATTGTTCTCCCAGTAGTAAAATGATTTAACAAATATAGTAATTCAATACATATAACGATTGCCTTGAAAAAATGCAGAGTTTATTTTTATTTAAGTTCTATTTAAAATTGTGCCACCCGTGATGCTACCACTCATCATATATTGGCCCTCGTATAGAATGAAGTTGGCCACGCCTGTTGTAGACCATAATGCATGCTATGCAATCTCTTCAACCCAGACTGCGTAAAGTAATGACACCTGACAACACTGAACTGTTGATCATTCTTATTTACCCACAGAACATCATATCAGAAGAGTTACTGTCGCACTTTTCAAATTAGCATCATCGCCATCAGTAAACAACTGTACATGTGTATATCTTCAATCCGTCTTCAGTATCATTGGCACCTACTAACTTAGTAGAATCAGTCGAATAACAGATAATTCTGGCATATTATTGCTTTTTCTCTTTGACTCCGCTCATCCAGATTTTTTTTTCCTGATACTTTACAGTTAGTCATTCTCTTGTCTCTGTCATAGCACATACAATCATACTTAAATTTATACAGAGATTCCTTTGCAGATTTTAGCATGATCATTATGGTGTTCTTATTTTCCCCATACCAAACATTGCTCCAGACATTCTACATTAGCAGCACTATCTTGTCCTCTTTTCACTCGTTTGGAATCTGACTTTCCAATTCCATTGCACATTCCTTTAAAATATTCGCTGATATTCCATCTAATATTCCGCTGCGTATCGATATCATTGCTTTGCAATATCTTTAGTACCTCCAGCATGTTCATCTCTATTTTCTCATTAAATCCTTTCACAGTATCAAGATAGATGACATATTCTAACAAAATAATTATTTGATATATCAGATATTTCTTATAATCATTTCACATTACCATCTCTATTCATTCAAGTTACTTTTATAATCCATAATGACAAGAATTATGCATTACCGGAACGTAACAAGAATTATTCTTTCTGTTACTGGCCATATATATAAAGTAAGAACTCGGGAATCTTCTTTCGTCTGTTCTGCTGATTTATTTCATAATTTGATTTTACTTTCCTTATCGTACTTAGGCATTCCTTTAACCTTTACTTTGTACTGCCAATGTATGTACTTTGTATGGAACAACGTCCCATTATAAATGAGACGTTGTTCGCGACATTTATACTTTCATTTACTTGGTCGGCTTATCCTTCTACCATTCCAATCATCTTTGTTTTTTTTTTCTTCGCTAGAGAGAGAGATCAGAAGACTCGCTCGTCCAAACTGGATCTAAAAAGTCTTCTTGTCTTGCATTTCTCCAATTGTTGAGGTCTGTGCTCCAGACCTCAACAATTGACACCTGTTCCACGTAGTCTTTTTATTCTCTCCTATTTTCTATTATCTATATCAGCTTGAAAATTATACCATATTTAATCCGTTCCTAAGAATAAAGACCAATCTTAGAATCAAATTACTGTTCAATTCGTTTCACTTATATTCTTTATAAATAATGGAGAAAACCATTAACACTTAACTTCTACGCTACCTCGAAGCCTCTGAACTAGTAACCAACAGGAGTAAAAATCTGCTACTGTGATGAACACAGAATCTTTCTGCCTATGTCGTTGACCTTTAGAAAAATGCCGTTGACCTTTAGAAAAGTATGAAGAATTTAACTGGTTGCTCGTGATATCTCTAAACCATAAGATCGTATTTGACACAAAGTTCTATTAAGTTACCATCATATCCTCTTACGTCTGCAACTGGGTTGCTGGCTTTCTGTCTAAACGCACATAATATGTGATGTAATTGATCTTTATCCTAAAACTTTACTCTACTGATAACGTTTCGTAAAGCTATGTTCTTTTACTTATTCTCTTCTTTCTATATAGATATCAAAGACCTCCGAGTGACCGCATGTCCAGTACACAGTTTTGTTGATAACAGTAAACACAATTGTGTACAGGACATACAGTACACAGTTTAGCAAATGATAAATGTTTCTCATTTGCTAAATCTTGCACTAAACATATCAATTTCTACATCCTTCGATTCTAACCATATTTTAATGAGATTCTACTAACCTTGTTAATTTCGATGCTAATGAAACCTGCGATTTTCTTATTTCTTGCAAAAAGGAATTCTAGACTTCTAGTGTTACTTTTGACGGCATGCAAATATCTGGACGAAATGAGATTTTCTTTCTTCATTAACTCTAAATTCCCACACTTTCTTAGTATAAACAAATTATAAATATGCTTACAACGAGTGGATAACATATCCGTTTTCCAACCAAGCCGTGTTCGAATCCCATAGTGGGCCATTTCATGTCTTATGAGAGACCATTTTTAACTCAATGCCTGAAACCTCCATCCTGCTTATTAGAGTCCTGAGATGCTTGGAAAAAATCTACGTTTGATCACCAGAGCAGTCTTTCTGAGATTATCTAATCTCAAGTGCATGTAAGATACTAATGTACTATAGGTTAATACTCTTTCGTGGATGGGATTCACATAGCATTATATAATCTCCTCAGTATCAATCTCTCTCTCTCTCTCTCTCTCACGTAGATGTTCAGTTTCTGCTGTTTTATTCTGTTTCATTTTTTAATATTTCCATGGCCACAGTTCTTCAGAACTGGTATCGGTGGTATCTGCTAAAACACGAGCTGCAGCTTCTCAACACTCCTTCACATTTCACTCACAGCTCACAGGACAAATTTTTCTTCCTCTTCGTTCATTTTATGCACTGCTGTCCTTTACAATAGTCCTCCTTGCAATGTATTTCCTAAAGAGTACAAACCGCATGATTTCAAATTCATGTTAAGTTAACAAGTCAAATTTCTTCGTTTTCCTCAGGTTTTTATCCATCCAAGATACTAATGTACTAAAATTTGATCAGCCGTCTCGTCTATGGGAATACCATAAAAAAAAATTAAACTAAAAACTGATCAGTTTTTTCCGTAGGAAAATGAGCGATAGTGAAGTCCACAGCAACCACCAGTATGAAAGGTAATTATCATTCAGGAAAATAAAACATTCACTTAGCTGTGATAACAATAATTCTACAGTACTTTCAACGTTAATACGAGCTTGTTTTGATAAAATCTAGGAATAAAAATTGCTGATAAAGTAATGCCCTACAAATCACAAAATACAATACTGACTGCCAACTTAATTGAAAACAAATACACATTTAAGAGTGTAGGTTTATTTCCCGGTATAAAAGCAGACATTAAAGAAGTTTCATTTCAATAAAAAATCCCCCTGTATGTGACTATCTTGTGGCGTCGAGGTCGCTCAGAGAATTTAACAGGAAGCATGATTTCGTTGTCATTTAAAAAATCTGTCCTCCCCCCTCCGAATTCTTTCACATTTAAAGAGTAGGAAGAAAGGCATCACTAGGTGAATATACAGAATATAGAACCAATTCGAATTCCATAATGCTATTACAGCAATTGATAATGAAAGGGCAAGCCAGTGCGTATCTCTTATTTTGATGCATGTCCTGATATTGAAAATAAATTCTGTAACTAATCGTTTGGCCATCGCTAAAGTAATTAGTCATTACCAATTCTTCAAAATCTCAAAATGGCAACTAACAACTTTAATTGTGAACGAATATTAAACATGAAGTGTATTCAACTAAACCCTACCCCCCACACACACATACACACATACACACAAAAAAGCAGTACACAATAACCATTCAAACCTACTTCTACACATAGGTCTAGAAAACTTTCTCACAAGATAGGAAATCTTATTTCCTCAAGCATAATAAAAGTTTGAATCAAAACTTATCTTTGAATCAAATCAAAACAAAACTTTGAATCCATATTCAGCCAACATTTAACCAAATAAAACAAATGGCAAGTTTGTAAGACGCAGCGGCGAATTCTCCATGTTTGCTATGCTTGCTGCGCAAGCTCATTACTTGAGAAAGAAGCGATATTTATTTGTTAATAAATGCATGCATTTATAAGCATTCCATTTAGGCTTTTATTTTTATAGACAGAAGACGTCTAAAGCTTGCGTGGCAATAATTGAGCTTTGCGTTGTGTATCGAAGACCGATACTTGCTTGTCCAGTCAAAGCTACCTTGGCTTGCTCGCTGCAGCAGTGTGATTTCATGCGCGCGCATAGCCATTTCCGCTCCCTTCACGTCGTCTTAAACATAAGGCCATAACTCAGTCAAAGTAGCTCTAGCCAGTGAGCTTCAACCAACCTTTACAAGTGTGCGTGTTGCTTGGGAAAATGAAGTTACAACCAACTTTTTTATAACGATGTTATTGACCAGTTCATAAAGAAGAACTGTAGGGTAGAATTTGTATTCAAGTAGCTAAACTGAAAAATATAGAATATCATTTGTAAAATAAATGTTGTATTTGTATGATTAAATGCACATAAATTTCTAAATATATAGTTTTAAATGGTCAGTAATTCATTATTCCGCTAATTAGACCTCAATCACACCTCTCATTCCCTGAATGATAACAAGAGCAAGCGTGAATTTCAAGACCAGCATTCGCCCCTGGTAGGACTTATGAATGTATCACAGTCATGGTGAGAGGAGATTCTACTAGTCTAATCACTTAAGCAGATTTCAACGCTTTAACATGTTCATTGCCAAACACGCGATATCGCGCGATGCGAGCTCTCACCAAACGGGCGCTCACGCGTTATCGCGTGAACGCCGTTAACTAAATAAAAAAATAAAAAAAAGTTGCCCACCACACGAAATTCCAATTTTTCAGCTTGGCAATGAAAGTGTTAAACGTTTCTATATGATCTTTCTAGATGAATGTTAATACTTATCAGCGATATATAAAATTTTTTAAACATTTTAAATGGCTTATTAAAAATTGTAAAAACAGAATCCGTGCGCGCACGCTTTAAAATAACTGGATTGAAAGCGGTTACACCAAACCTCGCTAGATCTGTCAATACTTATGCAGATCCTCATTTGGAAATGCAGAAGTATAATTAGCCATAATGCTACACAGAAAGCAAAAAAATAAATTTGCCATAAATCAGTAAATTCTCTCAACCATCAGTGGTTTAGAGAATTCATCGGTGTACGTCAGACGACCGCAAAATTCTTTACAGCACTCTACGGTCTCTTTCCCTTGGGAGAGTCAACATGCAACATAAACTAACGGAAAGGCAGAATAGTTATAAATTGCATTTAACTTTTTAATGCTGTCAGTCACAGTTCATTTCGAATACATTAACTGATTGGTGTTACAACTGCATGGAATGATCGATTAGTAATATTTACTTTATTTTGGGGATATGATTAGGAGCAATAGAAAAGATAAAACCTTTTTTTTTTTTTAATTTGTTTAACTGTTTTTTTTTTAAGTCGTTACTGCATTCTTTTGTTTTTGCATTCAATATCAGTATAATATTTACTTTAGTTTTACTGTGAGCTAGCCATGCTTTCTTTGCTTGTAGAACAACTCGAAAAGTTGCACAGCTCACTGTATCAGTAACCAATTGCAATTTCCATTAAATTGTGTGTCATTGTTGCTGTTTAATGCACACAGAACTTTAATGTAGACGACAATCCTAGTTCTCAAACAAAGCAAAATTTACATATGCGGTAATAACATGCTGGCTTTCAGCTGACACAAACGATCTGAAGCAATACAATGATATGCGATCTTGTCGACACAAGCAATAACTCGTCCAGAGGCGTCACTACACGCTGCACTACCAAGGCAATGTGGTTTGCCAAGGAGAAGCAGTGTTTCATAATTATGATCATAATGAACACACGCTGCTACAGTCAAAAATACATACTTAATCTCTCATTAGGAGAGTTCAACCAGTCCTAAGGGCGGTCGGGAATCGGGAGGAATCCCCACATAAATAAATAAAAACTAAAAAAAAAAAAATCTGATCATAATAACGAATATATGATTTCGGCTGTTATTCATTGTCAGGATCTTTAATTTCATTGTGATAACGTGATAGGAATGTTAAGATAGCTCAAAAGAGTAAACAAACATACAATAAAATTTCAGGCGGTATGAAAGGTTTTCTGTATGCGAAGTGTACTAAAAGTTATCCGACTGGCTGGAAGGAACACAAACAGTTCACAGCGCGACTTACCGATACTGGTATTGCAATGCTTCAATATGAGTTAGTCTGATGATATTGTCGTTTGGATTTATGGAAAAAGCCACTAAGGCTATGAAGACAGTGCATTATGTCTGTAAATTGCCTCTGTTCTCGCCAGTAATCTGTGGAGCGTAGTCATTAGAGCTCGAAGTAGTGTCAGTAAATACGCCCGTTTAATTGCACTTGTTTATTGTGTTCTGCGATTTATGAAATAGTGATGTGGAAAAAAAAAAGGCTTGATGTAGTTTTGTTTTACTGAATAAATCTGTTCAGAGAATTTTGAGAGACTGGAAGGTCAACGCATCTAAAGCCAAACAAGTCCAATCGAACATGAAGATCATTATAATGATTTTTCCCATTTGACTGTAAAGAAGTTATGCATCAAGAATTCATTCTGTAGGCAGATCTGCTAATCAACAATATTACTTAGATGTCCTTAGGCGTTGCATACTATTCTACTTATTGGAGATCCTAAGTGGCTTTTAAAAAATACCATGTTTAGTTCTAGTGATTTCGGATTATTGTCACTATTTCACTCGCGGAAACAATGTAATACAGGGTTTTTCAACCTTTTGTAGGTGTAATTCATATTAAAAAGAAATCACTCATAATTAATGGTTTCGCAACGATTCCGTGGCTTATTCAGCCTTGTCTGGAATTACCGCCGAAGCAACAAAAGCTATGAGGACAGTGTTGTGTCTGTTAAAGTTGGCAATTCTGCTGGCCAGTTTTATGGGATGAAAAATCCGAGTTTCCAGGAGTGAACACCCTGTAATTTTCTTTGGAGACTAGACTAAACTCATTTTCATTGAAAAGTCCTTATAAAGTTCGTATCCAAAATGGGATTCGAAGCTATGGCTTTCGAACCAGAGGGCATCATGTCAGCTCACACTGAGCTGCCTGTGCAACAATATTTGGTCAAGAACAACATCAGATCCTGTGTAATTTCCAAAAATTTCGCTGTGTGATTTACTTTAGTTTCACAACATGAAACTGCAGTAGAAATTTGAAGACATTCAAAGATCCAGACTGAATCAAGCGATCCAGACTGAATCAAGCAATGCTGAAAGCGATAGCAAAGTAAGTCTAGTAGCAGTGGCGGAAATGCTGGACTCAGCATATACATTTTTAAGCGAACTACTCTTACACAAACAGCGACCTGTAATAAAGTTAAGCCTACATTTTTTTTTTTTTTTGAAGGAAGTCTGGAAACTCATCGGAAGCCTGATTGAAACTTCATGTGATAACAAAAGTATATTTGAGATAATGTCGCAGATATCTTATTACTGTTGGTACCTATAGCCTCATCAGAATGTCCGTCTTGGATAATAATTTATTATATAAATTATATCAAAATAAATTATCTCTTCTTGTAAAGACCCAGGTTCGAATCTGTGGTGAATCGAGAAGACTGCTCTTAAGGAATAAACGCAGAATAATATTGTAAATTTTTCACTTAAGTAACAAAAATAAACCTTGTTATGTTTTTTTTTTTCAATTATAGTACAAATTAAAAATTGAAGTTATTACTGAACAAATGGAAATAAATTATATTAATAAAACAAGCATTAAAAAAACGTAATCAGTATTTCTCAATTGCCGCTCTGAAAATTTGAGTCTGGATCCGCCAGTGTTTCGATTTCTGTAGAGAATACAAGCATTTTTTTCCTAAGAAAATTGCGGCTTTTTTCCTCGCTTTTTTTTTTTTTTTTGCTGTTTTCCTTTCTTTCCATACCAGTATATCATGCAATGGATGTTTCATGGTTTTAGATGCCTTAACTAGTGCAAATAACTACACTACTGATAATTATAAATAGGGTTGCAGAAATTAAAAGTGATGATGTGCTGCAGCTGAAGGGGGTGGATCATGTGCTAAAGCTAGAAAATGGGCGAGAAAGCAATGCTTGTAGGAGAGTGTTGAATTCTGATTCTCGAAGAGGAAGTGGGAAAGCAAAGCAAAACAGCAACACTTTTTTTCCTTCACTTTCAGCGACTGATCACTATAAAAGACTGCAAATATTTGGTTTAAGGAACCAAGAAACTTAACGACTTTTAACCATTCCTTTTATGTTGGGGATATTCAACAGCTGTTAGACAAAGTGAATAATGTTTTGGAAGTTGTACCTGGCGATGTTTAGCACTCTTCCTGGCTAAGCCTTGCTCGATGACAAGCAGACATTACTCATTGTTTCCCAGCCATTCCCAGAGGCCAACTTCCAATTATACAGAACCACTGAGCCGCAACTATCTATTTCTGACCTTGGCCTATTAACCCCGTCATTACGTCACTGTGAGTAGGGTTTATGACGACAAAACTTTCATGCGACAGTCTCTGGATCAGTGAAATCATTATGAAGACGAAGGATGTTAGTAGCAACAGGAATACTAATCAACGATGTACATCCGGTCTTTTCCCTGATGTACCGGAGTGAGACGAACACAACAAAACAGTCTAGCAAAATAAACATGGCTGCAACGCTGTTAAATAGGATCTAGTGCGGGAAGATAGCACAGTGCATACTAGCGGAAGAAGTGATGTAACCATTGTTGGATTGCTCACAATTAAAAATAAAAATAGTATATAATAAAACTATTTGCTTGAATAAAATGACAAATATTAATGCGATGTCTTTTTCATTTTCTTATAGTAAATTCTCGTACAGTTTTTTAATAAGCCTTTTCAAGGACTAGGGTGCCAGTTTTAAGTGGAGACAACAGTTATATCCATGAAAAAAAGAAACGAAGTTTCTTCCTCTCGGAAGATGACAAACCGAAATGTGTATAAATGGCAGAAAAGACTGGAGATTTCAAGACTTGTGTTAGGTAAGATGAAGGATGGAGAAAATCTCTCGCAATGAGTTTAATGTTTGCGGGCCGAGTAGATAGAGAGCGTTTTCGATCTCTGCCACCAGGCTATGAATTTGAATCTCATCATAGGCATGGAAGTTTGCGAATGTTTTTAAGTGACAAATGAATTTAATCGCCTGGTGTGTGACTTAACTCGAATTCCGATTGTTTTGTCCAGTATAAAATTTGTGAGATGTACTCGTCACGAAAGTTGAAAGATTTGTGAAAGGAAAGTGAAACTGGTGGGCGATTGTGTAATAAATGTTTTGAGAGTGAATACGGAGAGAACAAATTACGTGATAGTAGAAAAGAGAGTAATGATAAAAGACCGGAAAAATGTAAAAATCGGTGATAATACTGAAAGTGCGAGGGCGGAAGAAGAACGTAGAAGACCTGAATAAAGAAATGACGCCTTGCACGCCTTCCACAAGACAAAGCGCGAGATTGAAAGGCTGCAGAAACGTCAAGAGATCAGTCGAAATGAAAATAGAAAAAAAAAAAAAGCGGTTCGAAGCAAAAAAGAAAATGGCAAGACTAATCGAGAGAATGAGTGTAAGCAAATAATTACTTATGGTGATAAGCATTAAAAAATCTTGTTTCCCTATTGCGAAAATTAATAATATTAGTAATGCTGTTAGAATGCAGAAAGGGAAGGTGAAGTAATTGATTGTTTTTGCTGGAATTAATGAACTGAGAGGTGAGAAGTGCTGTATGAGGGAAGACGTGAAAGAGTCATTTTAGAGAGAGAGAGAGAGAGAGAGGAACGGGATAGTCAATTCAGGATATAAATGTCGTTGGGGGCCTAAGGAGATGCTACGGTTTCTGTATACTTATGCTAGAAGCATCAGGAATAAGAGGAATGAGATTTTGGCATTGGTTAGTGCAACCTTGCCAGATGCCATAGGCATTACTGAGACTTGGCTAACAGCAGATGACGTAGTTACAGGAACAGGATGTAATGAATTTAGTATTTTCATGAAGGATAGAGTAGATAGACAGGACAGGGTGGAGTATTGTTGATGATAGCAAATGAATTGCAGCCAACAGGAGCAGAAGTCAGTCGGGCATATGGCAGTTCTTTTCAGTCAATCGGGTGTGAGATTGAGACGAATAGGACAAAATATAAAACGATGCTGCTCTAGGTCAGTCAGAAGGTGCTAGGGATCATCTGGAAGACATGCATCAGCAGAATAAGTGCAATACGAGTCATTAGTATGGGGGATATACTGTAGATCGGCAGGAGGAAAGATCACATGGCAAAAAGGAAATGGAATTTATACACTTATTGAAAGATAACTTGAAGCAAAGTGTGACGGAGGGGGACTAGGGGTACGAGCGTGTTGGATTTGTTATAGGATTAGAAGACCTGTGCATAACTAAGGTGCAGGGGCGTAGCTAGGGAGGGGAGGAGAGGGCGGTCCATCCCAGGCGACACTTTGAACCTTTTTGAACTTTTGCAGTTAATTCTAAAATGCAGTTTCGAAAACTCATTTCCAAATATTGTAATACTATTGCGAATTTTCGTCACAATTGCTGTAAGTGTTGCTAGTTGTGAGAGGAGTTTTTCTAAATAAAATAGATTAAGAATTATCTACATTACTATGAAATAGACTACGCCAATGTCATCGATGATTTTGCTAACGGAAAAGCAAGAAAAATAACATTTTAGAATGTTGAAATTAAAGTTTTACTTCAAAAATAAACATAGTGCTTTAATTTATTTCCCTATACGTCGTTTTGAACTTTTTGTAGTATTTTTGTGTGTATTGAGAGGGGCGGCAAACTCAGGGACTTCCCCGGGCGACAAAAGCTCTAGCTGCACCACTGCCAAGATGGCTACGTTTCCTTCAACTAGGGAAAGTGATCATGTGGTCTTGATTTTGGAGGTAGCAAAACATGTGGAAATTCTAATTAAGAGGGGGGGGGGTATATGTGTGGAACTACACCGCAATGATTACAAAACAGTACCATGGGATAAAGATTTGCAAGAGAAGGATGTCCACAGTGCATACGGGACAGTCAAGGGGGGGGGGGGGGCTGGAGAGAAAGCAATATCACACTGCGTACCCAAGGTCAGGAGAGTAAATCAGGCAGCAGTTAGATGGACGACCAGTATCATTAAGGATGAGCTGCAAACAAAGAAAATGTTGTGAAGAGTTTATATGAAGAAAGGTGACCAGCTAACTCAAGAACAGTACAAGAATCAGGCAAGAAAGTTTCCCAGCATGGTAAGGAAGGCAAAATCGGATTATCAGAAGATACCAGAGTTTTTTCGTTATGTGGCAAGTAAGAGGATGAATGACAATAGAAGAAATTTAACAAGTGCAGATGGTAGAGAGGTAATGGAGGCAGATGAAATTGTTGAGCTACTGAGTGATATCATTTTACAAGGATATATCATCCAGATGAAGATACTGTTATGGACAAGTGACAAGTACTATGCGAGAACAGAGGTCGAAGTATTGGAGGTACTTAGGATATTGTAGAATCTGAATGCAGATACATCTGTGGGATATTGGCTCGCGTTTTAAGAGAACGTGCAGGGAAACTGGCATTGCTATTGACTAGGCTTTTTAATTTAAGTCTCAGCTCTAGCAAAGTTCCAAGAGAGTGGAAGGACAAAATAATTCGTTTTCATAAAGGCAGATCTAAGTCTGTGGTAGCAAATTATAGACCAATCAGTATCTCATTGAGTGGTGGTAAAAGTACTGGAAAAGTTTGTCAAAAAGAGAATTCAGGAATTAGTGTATAAGAATATGATACTCCATGAAGAGTAGCATGGTTTTGTGAAGGGTCAGTCGTGCCTTAGTAATCTACTAACTTTTTGAAACAGTACCATGGCATAGACTGCTGAGTTGGATAAAAGGAATGGCTACACGATGATACTACTGGATTTTACAAAGACGTTCGACAGGATACTGTATGGAATTCTGTTACGCACACCGCAGCAAATGGGGATGGATATGAAGCTGGTAATATGGATAAAGGGTAGCTGATAACAAATACCAAAAAAAAAAAAAAAAGTAGTACATGGAGCAGCAGAATTCGGGAGTGTGCCATAGGACCGGGGCCGTTGCCAGATCAGAATACGCCCTAAGGCAAACAATTAAATATCGCCCATGATGGATTATAAGACAAAAATAGTAAGAAAATCTCCAATTGCTATTTTGTTTTAATTACAGGAGAAACATTAATGCAAAACGATTACATAATAATATTAATTAAATGTTTGCTCTACGGGGATATCGCACAATAAAACTGTTTATAAGCACTTCTAAATTTAAATTATAAGCTATGTGCGCCTCTATCGATATAGTTGCTAGACCAATCAATCTTTCTTGGGTCATTGCTGTTCGCAAATAATTTTTAATCAGTTTAAGCCTGGAAAAACTTCTTTCCGCACTTGCCTACGCAAACAGGAATTGTTAGCGTAGCGATGGCGCCTACCGCAATATGGCTGAACGAGCGCCCTTATTAAGCTGCGCTGTGAGGCAGGCTGCCACTATGCCACACTCTGTCGACGGCATAGGACTCTCTGCTTGGACCACTGCTGTTTAATTTGTCATAAATTATATAGGGAATAATTTGAAGGAAGATATTCAATTGTTTGCCGATGGTGCAAAGTTGGGTAGGATAATAGTTAATGAAGGTGATCTAGAGAGCTTGCAGGCTGATTTAAATAGACTGATAGTATTGGCAAAACATAATGGATGTCAATTTAATGTTGAAAAGTGAAAAATTATTCATCTTGGGCTACAAAGATTACAAGCTGTATATCACATTAAAGAAACTGTACTCCAGGAAATTGATGACGCCAGGGATTTCGGGGTAGTAGTAGTAGCAGCAGCTGAGCCACTACTTCGATGTATTCGATTCTCGTCCGTGACGTGAGGAACCTTTATCTGGTTTCTTTCGACAAAAGGTAAGTTAGTCCGTCTCATACGGAGGTAGGGTTTTTTTTCACCCAGAAACTCAGGTTTTTCGTCCCCCAGAACAGGCAAACCTGCCTCGTGAACACACGCGTGAGACTAGATATTTCGCTTGGAGATTGGTGAATGAATGGAATGAGTTGCTTGCGTCAGCTGTGAATGCTTTGTCTCTTAATGGTTTCAAGGAGATGTATGGTAGACATTGCGTTTATAGTTTGGGTCTTCCTCGATGAGTCTTAAGACTGATGGCGGTACCCGCCAAATGATAATAATTATAACAGTAAACCTATTGTACAGTAATGTACTATAGGTTTACAGCAAATAGTTGTATTTCGCATGTCAAATCATTCCTTATGTCATTAATGTACAGATCGAATAGCAATCGATCAAGGATTGATACTTGTGGTTTACCGTTGGTTATCTTAAATCTTGCAGACTCACATCCCCCAAATACCACTTTTTTATATCTGCCAGTCAGCCATCCTCTTATCCGTGCCAATATTTTATAATTCAATCCCATATTCTCCAATTTATGCAAGTCTTCCATGCTGTATTCTGTCAAAAGCTTTACCAAAATCCAAAAGTATCATGGTGTATCGATTCCAGTGGCGGCTCGTACATAAGCACTGCAGCACTCCCAAGGAAAAAATAAAAAAATAAAATTTTGTTTGTGTTTATAAATAATAACAATGCTTATAACATTATATAAATGCAATACAACATGTTAAAGGTTACAGCTTATGTTTTGACATTGATTGAATAGTTAATAATTGGAATTGTCCGATTAACGCTTTAGATTACGAAACAAATGAACTGCGATCTAACGGAGAGTCGGAATTATCACATTCACCAATTGCATCTAGACTCGCCGATATTCGTTTGCGCTTCTCATTGCCCGATTAACGCTTTAGATTACGAAACAAATGAACTGCGATCTAACGGAGAGTCGGAATTATCACATTCACCAATTGCATCTAGACTCGCCGATATTCGTTTGCGCTTCTCATTGCACGTTACAAGTGATTCCGACACCGCTCGTTTGGTTAGTGTATCGTATGTTTGCGCGTGTCATTTCTGTGAGATATGAAACTTTTATTATTGGTGCGTGTTCGTGGTGAGGGTGAACTAATTTTTGTAAATCTTATTTTATTTTGTTAAAATAACATATAATTATTTATTTATTATAGATACAAGGCTGAATTATGACGAGCGTCACTGTTGAAAATATGAAAAGAATTATACAGGATAGCCATAAAATAACTTTTCCTCTTTGGAGGCATCTGTAGCTAAAACCCATAAACGGAATGAGACCAAATTTTATTTTGAGACTTTGGTAGGCATGTAGAGACGATTTTCGCGAAAAAAAGATTTAGTACCAAACGTTGCCAATAGGGGAAATTTTGGTGCTGGCGGAGCCGAAGGGTCAAATATTTGCAGTAAACGCAGGTAAAAATGATTATGCAAATTTTACTGTGCGTACGTGACAGCAGCGTCACCAATTCCACTTAAAAAGGGATTGGGAACGTTCAGGTAGTTATTCAAATGACTGACGAATTGTGCTCAATATGCATGCTTTACTTGTTAAGCAATGTTGCTTTACTTGTTAAGTTGTTTTACCTTAAACAGTGCAATGTCATAGCGGACCTTCGGGAATTTAGAAGACTTCATAACCTGCGTACAGGTCCTATGTCAGCTGTAGCACTGAGAGCTATGATTAAGAAGTTTGAACAAACTGGATCACTAGGAGTTAGACCTGGCAGAGGATGGAAAGCAGTGCAAGAAGAGACAGTAACAGACATTGCTACTGCGGTGTTCGACGACAAAGGACCAGTACTGGTCCAAGCGCTCGTGCCAAGCTAGCAAATTTGATATGGCGTATGGTACAGTCTGGAAAATCTTAGGAAAATGCTACACTTCTATCCGTATAAGTTCACTCGTGTGCAAGCAATAACTACCGCAGATTATGATAAGCGCATGACCATCGCGCTAACGTTTCTTGTCCGAATGGAGGTTGACAATGACTGGTCAGCACATTAAAAATCGTGTATGTAGTCCAGGGAACCCTAATTCTGATGAATAAAACATTATTTCATGTGAGTTCAATCACTACATTAATTTCTGTGTCTCTCGCAAGTTGTTGTTTTAGTTTAATTATTATTATTCTTATTATCATTGTAACGTGCCACATATCCAGCTGGAATGAGTGACGCGGCTGTCGCTTACACCGTCGAAATGTTATTATTCTATTTTATCTGCCTTTTAATGTAATTATCCGCATGTTTTCGGCTCCTCCAGCGCCAAATTTTCCCCTATCGGCGACTTTTGGTACTAAATCTTTTTTTCGCGGAAATCATTCTCCATACATTCAAAAGTCTCAATATAAAATTTGGTCTCATTCCGTTTATTGGTTTTAGCTACAGATGCCTTCAAAGAGGGAAAGTTATTTTATGGCCACCCTGTATTTTTTCAATTATCGTTACACGAAACAAATGCACTGAGATCTAACGCAATGTCAGAATTATCGCGTTCGGCCAATTGCATCTAGACTCGCCGATATTCGTTTGCGCTTGTCAATGCATGTTACAAGTGATTCTGACACTTCTCGTTTGGGCAGTGTCGCTTACAGATAAATTTTATGCATGCGCGAGTTATTTCTGAGATATGAAACTTTTATTATTGGTGTTTGTTCGTGGTGAGGATGAAATATTTTTTAAAAAGCAATGTTTATATGTAAATTTATTTATTAATAAATTGGTTACTAATTAGGAAAAAAAGATTTTTTTTTTTTTTTTTGGATATGCAGCACCCCCCCCCCCCAACTTAAAATTTTCACAGGCCGCCACTGATCCATTCCCCTTTTCTAACTCAACGGTAACATCACTATAGAATCTGAGCAAGTTGCTCAAACATGACTTTTTCTAAGTAAATCCATGCTGTTCATTGCAAAGAATAGTTTGATACTTGGATACATCACCCTTTGCACCACCTTTGTGCAATGGGATTATCATACATTTTTTTCCACTCCTGTGGAATCTTTCCTTTTCTGAGACTCAAATTATATAGCCTGGTTAAAGGAACAGTCACGTCAGCTGAACACTCTTTCAGCGTCAGTGCTGATATCCCATCAGTCCCTACTGTAGAATTCTTATTCAGCTTGTGCAATAGCTCTCGTACCTCCTTCTCAGGCATCTAAGTTTTTTCATATAAAGAAGTTCCAGTGAGCTCAATGTCGCATATACCAGATTGATAGCGTTTAGTAAAATGGCCACTCCTTAGTTCAGCAATGGCTTCTGTATCAGTCGCCAGCATACCATCTGCATTGACGAGTTATTCTTTCCTATTTATTCTTTCGTTAACATGCAGCACAGAAGCTTTTTAGCTTGAAGAGTTAGTTTGTCTTCATACACAGACTTAGCTTTCTGTACAACAGTTGTGACTCTTTGACCTGTTGCTTATAATTTTCATAACTAACATCAACCTTATGTACATATCCACAGCTACCCAATCAATAATCGGATAATTCAAGTCCCTTCATTATGATACTGGTTTCTTACCCATCACCTTTATTTGGTAATGCAATTTTTCGTTACTATCCCTTTGTTTCTGATACTCCTAGCATTTGCGTATAGACCAAAAAAAAGTTTTTTTGGATCATGCCCCACCTCAACGTCTCAAAGATTTTGATGCCACCCCTCTAGCATAATAGTCGGCCAAGTTCTGAAAAAGTATAATATAATATGTATAAATATGCACATGTACATTTTCTAATTGCGCCCCACGTTGAGAAACACTGGTATAGACATAAGTTATCTGCATGCTTTTTTGTATACCCTTGTCTGTAGTCGGCATGAGACAGTTGGACAACTTTCAGTTCTCTTTTCTTATTTAGTTTTTTACTTATGTAGCCATCTTTGTACACACTTCATAGGTCCGAACCTGATGAACGCAAAACTGTTTTCTTCTCATAATCATTTACATGATAAGATCATTACCATCATTAACACTGTTACATAACATTGTCGCTCTTACACACAGATTCTCACCATTCCTCCCATAATATTTCAAGAGTCCTCATACCAACATATTCAAGTGCAGCGAGTCCCTATTTTACAAATCCATTTTTCCCTCAAAATTACTCCACATATCCAAAAACTCGCATCCATTCCTTCTACACAGTCTATGCATTGAATTGTTTGCCATCATTGCCCTTATTAATTCATTTTTATCATATCTAAGTAATACATTTACAATTTTCATAAATATTAACTGAAGCGTGAGAAAGTTAATAATAATAATTTAATGATTGAACTAAGTGTTATGTAATTAAATTTGAACTAAGTGTTATTAACATACTTTACTTCAGTAAATTATGTTAATTAAACGGTTCATAGTTAGGAAACACAGTAATTCTTAATCATCTAACACCCCCACCCCCCCAAAATCTGAATTCGCTATCATTAGAAATTCAGTGTAGTAGGCTGAGAAATGTGTGAAGATCATGCAGATGTAAAAAATGAAAGATTGGAATCAACGATGAAGCTATGGGGCAAATACATCATATATGGCCACTGTATACGTTCACCGGCCGGTTGTCTGATTTGTAGTAGAAGAAATCCTTCGGATTTGGTCTGAGATCGAATCGCTCACAAGCAGGTGAAATACTCGTAGCTTCGGCTCTGAAAATGTATCTGTGTCCCGGAACTTGAACTCGTCCTTCTGACCAAAGGTTAAGTATAATCTTCTGACTGTAACTCAGAGTCGAAGGATGGCCAGCAATGGGTGAAACAGAGTTAGGACAGCAAAACATGAACTTTCGCACTGGTGTATATTGTCTCCTTTATTTATTTATCTTTTTCTCTCCTCCATTGGGTGAGCATAATCTATTGGTACGAGTTTCCTCAAAGCAAAACTAGCTCTCTCTCTCTCTCTCTCTCTCTTTCTGTCTTAAGGAACAATAAACTTTTAGTGATGGTTTTCATGCTTGTTGCACACGCACAAAAAAGGTAAAGAATCTTGTTGTTTTAGTAAGCAGTAGCGTAACTATAACATTTGGGCTCTTTAAAATCTTAAGAATTTTTGTTGCTCCCAGTTTCCTCAGAGTCTGTGTAGGATCCACTTAAACTCAACCCACCTGCATCGCGGGGTTTCGCGGTTTGGTCTCTAAGCACCAAATGTGTACTCTAAGTGGAAGGCTAACGAAGTACAGTCAGCTCTCATTATAAAGTTGCGGATACTTTGCTATAGTGAATTTTTTTCAGAGTGGCTTTGCGCCACTTGGGATTTTGGTTAGGACTTTTTAGTAGTTTGTTATAGTGAGCGAGCGAGACTATGTTATAGAGGTATTTGCTATAGTGAGAGTCAATTGTATTTTTGGAGAAGGATAATATTTTCTGTTGGCAGAAGAACAGAATACGAATATTGAGCCAAGAAGTACATATTACTCAAACAAGCATACCCCCTTATCGGCTGTCGGTATACAAACTTCACTGTTTGTTTGTTTTCATTACAAATATGCTTTAAATACATTCTGTTGGTTCGCGAACAATAGAAAGGTTCTGGAATCAAAGGATAAAGTGATCCGCAACCCGAAAACGTTTTTACGTCCATAGACGTCGTATGGTCACTCCCGTACCTCACCAGGTTTTGGGCGTGAAGACTCCTGCTAAAATAAGTAGCAGGGTCGCAGATTCCCTACCACACTGAGTTTGTAGAACAATCACAAACATCCACGCCCATTGGGAGATTCGAACCCGCATCTTCTTGGCTAGAAAATGGACACGCTAACCACTCGGCCAATCAGGCCGGCAAATTAGAAAACTATCTGAAATCTCTAAATAGAATAAAGTCTTATTGATGTATTATAAATCGCATATGTCAATATTCGAGAGCAGAGGGATACGGATAAAGGTATCTTGAGAATAACTCCTCTCTACAAAAAAAAAAAAAAAAAAAAAAAATGATATGATATGATATGATATGCATTTCATTATAATTAACAAAAACATATCGAAGCACGTTTCGACGCTGAAAACTACATACGCTACTGTTTGTCCACTCCTCATGCATCCCCTTCGTTAAGTAAAACCTAGATAGAGGCCGAATTTTGATGTAAAATAAGTACTGTATATTATAATACACCAAAATTCGGCAATTAGAACGATCATGAAACAGCTCGTAATTTGGCAACATACACATGATCATTATTTACTGGGAGAAGCAAGCGGATTTTCGTGTAAAAGAAAAATCATGGAATCATGGTTTATATGCTAGATCAGGCGTGGCCAACTTCATTCTATAGCGGGCCAATATATATGACGAGTGCTTGCGTCACGGGCCGCAGACCTTTAGACAGAACTTAAATAAAAACTTATATATATATTAAATTGCTATATTTGTTAAATCGTTTTACTATTGTGAGAACAATATAAAATACTTGAAACTGAGTCCTGAAACTGATCACTGTAACCAGAGCAGAGCAAGTGACTTTCAATGATGCGTTACTATGGAGCGCATAGAAATCTACCACTCTCACACCCACACAGCAAGTGACTTTCAATGATGCGTTACTATGGAGCGCATAGAAATCTACCACTCTCGTTACTATGGAGCGCATAGAAATCTACCACTCTCACTACTACAACTCGCACAGAGAAGCAGTAGATTTTATAAATTGAGTAATCTTTTAAAGATTTTGATTCCGTGTTGAGAATATAAATTGTTTCTGTCATCAGAAATAATGAATATGACTAGTATATCGATCAGAAAATCTGCGTCGAAACTAATAGCTAAATTGATAATACATATAATTTAATATAGTTTTTATCCTGCCGCGGGCCGCACAAAATCACGTTACGGGCCACATGCGGCCAGCGGGCCTGCTGTTGGCCACCTATGTGGTAGATCATAATGTGTTTGATAATAATCATAATTATAATACCGCGAAAGTACAATGTGGGCAAAGAACTGAACTGGCGCAATAAAAACGTTCATGGGTCTTACGAAAGCTGTAAGAAAAGACAAAGTTAATCTGATGCTATTAAGAGGTCAAACGATTGTTTTCTGGAGGGTTGGGGGGGGCTGAAAATATCGTATATATATATATATATATATGGGAATAAATTTTTAACTTGGGTATATTGTATATTAGGATAACCTAATTTTCAAGTTTCAGGCGCAAACTTAATTGTTTGCATACTTGGGATTAGGAGCTAAAATAACCAAGCATATAAAATTGCTTGGTTATCCTAATATATATATATATATATATATATATATATATATACCACTGGTGAGGAAAATGAATGTAATATTCACATGATAACTCATGATGGCTAGCATACCCCCAAACAATATGGTAATATTAGCAATTCGATTTTTCTCACCTCTAACAGTTTTCTGGACATGCCCCTCTTCTTTTATTCTATGTTTTTTCCTTTTCACTTTTCTATGAAGCATTGTTCTAGTGAAAGAAATAAAATAACAAATAATAAAATCTAGCTGCATTTAACTATTAACTTTTGAGCAGATAAAAAAAAGTTGAGGGAACAGTGCACTACAAACATAGGTTCCATTTTTCATAATCTTCTGACATCAGTTTGTAGCTATTATCACATACCCCAAACAAGCGACACCATACTGGCCAGGGACAGACAGAAGTGGAAAGAGTTCATTCGGCCTCATCATCATCCACATAGTGATGGAAGAGAGAGAGAAAAAGAAGATCACATGCCCCTGATTTTGTTATTTGATATAAATATTAAAAGTGTATTATTTGAATTATTACGAAACTCAGATCACTTAAAGAGAGTAATGACGACAGATCTGCTTAGGCAAACCGACAGGAGAACACAATTAATAGAAAAAAATACTCAGAACCATTCAACGCAATCATAGGTAAAGCAGAATACTTTCGGCATCTCAGTAGACAAGCTTATACCCGCCCCCCCCTCCGATTATCGTGCATAAGCTTGTGCACTAAGATGCAGGTAGAAAAAATATATAATTTCGTTTTACGAATTTGCAGGTAACGTACGGTTTACATTCTCATTAAATGAAGGATTTAAATATCTGGCTTTCACTTTACTTGCATATCTTCTTCACATCACGGATTATTTATTAATAATTTAGACAGCACGCTCACTCTCAGAATATTTTGCATACTCTGTTTCGGAACTTTCGTTTAAAAAATGGGAGATTTTATAATAAAATCTAGTGCACTGACAAACACAATACGAATATTTGGAGGAATTTTCTACTTCAATTAGCTTCATTTTCTCAGAAGAGAGAACGATACCATCAAGCTATTTTCAGGCCTTTGTAATTAATTTATAAGATAATCTATAAAATAATACATTTACAGCTACAGTTGTTTTTAGATATTCGAACAGATGCATTATTATAGTGCATTAAAATAATAATAATAATAATAGCATCCCAGAAATAAATCGTCTTTAGGTGGGTCTTTCTTTCTGTATCCACTGAAGCGTGTGCTTCAAGGCCAAAGATCAGCACGTGTAGCTACCGTAATACTGCTAAACTTGTTTAGCCTGTTTATCCATAAGTGCATGAGTATTTATAACCTAAAAATAGACAATTTTTTCCTTTCCCGTGTTGCAATAATTACACGAATGAATATAAAGCTAATTCTCGCAGCTACGGAAGGACCAGAATGCAAAGTGAGTCATTTTCACAAGAGTATGCGGAAAATATCAATTATAATGCATTTCTCTGAAACGTGAGGAGAGGGGGAAGTACTAACAACAACAAAAACAACAACAACAAACGAAAAAAGAGAAAGTTTTTTTTTTTTTAATCTGGTTTACGGTATATTGTGTGTGTATATATGTTTAAGGAAACGCCGATTTGTTTCAACAAATATTCGGAGTGTTGAGACGAAGCATAAGAGACGTGTATTATAATTAGCATTTTTCACAGCATGTGAAATTACATATCACAATTATCAAATATATTAACAAGTGACTTAAACACCGATCCCTTCGTCATTCTCAAAGTATAGTAAAGATAATTAAGTAAATTTCAATGCTATCAAAACACAATTCTTATTTCTCCCAAGTAAGATGTTACTCTCCTTTACTTTTGATAATATTTCGATCACCAACTAAGATCAAGTTTCTTTTCTTGGGGTTGACTTTTTCATATGTAACCTATCCAGCACAAAGACACCACGTTCTAGCCACTTTAGCCTCAAAAATACTTGATACTCTTTTTTCGTTTTCTAAACATTACTTCTCCTGACTACTCTACTCCTAAATGTGAGACCAATGTTCCGAGGATCTGAGATTTATGATGGTGCATCCAAAACCTCTCAGAAAGAGATGGCTATGGACAGGGTCGTCGCCAGATTAGATCGCACATTGAGGTAAACAATTAAATATCGCCCCTGAAGGATTATACGACAAAATATAAGAAAATCTCCAATTGCTATTTTGTTTTTATTACAAGAGTTATTATTATTATTACGGTACTGGTTACCGCTAACAGATGCCCACTCTCTCACTCCATTCGATAAAAGCTTCATTTCTACATTTTGTCTTATATATATATATATATATATATATATATATATATATATATATATATATATATATATATATATATATAAACTTGGTTTTAATCCTATTTCTCAAGTAAGCAAACAGACAAATCAAGTTTGCGCCTGAACGTAGTGCAAGTCTAGGCAACTCCGCACGTAGTGCAAGTCTGAGGCAACTTATGGTAAAGGTGGAATGAGCTCTGATCACTATTCTTAGTATTTATCCCTAATGCAAAGCACATCTCCTTGCGGAGATGTATGATGTTATGCATTAAAGGCAAGGGCCACTACCCAGACCAGTTTTGACCATTATTTAGGTCTCACCAGTGGGAGCCAGGCTTAGAAACTTATTACTTAAACCTTGGTAGAAATACCAAGGTTTAAGTAATACAGAGCTTATAATTTTTACCAAAACAAGTTGCCATAAGGTACTTTGACCTTATTAAGTAAAAATCTCAGGATGAGAGATAGATGTAGATTGTTTTTTTTTTTTTTTTTACCTTGGGTATAATATACGTTAAAGATACCAAGCTATTTTATATATATAAACTTGGTTTTAATCATATATATATATATATATATATATATATATATATATATATATATATATATATATATATATATATATATATATATATATATATATATATATATATATATATATATATATATATATATATATATATATATTCTGTCTACCCACCTATATTTTTTTGGACAGCCCTTTACCCAGTACCGTTTTCCAGTTTTCTTGGAGAGCTTTTTCTCCAAGCTCACACGTGGCACTGCAGTGTATGATAGATCTTGTAAACTTTCGTGTGCTGAGTTGAATTTTTTTTTTTTTAATCATTAAAGTTAGTATCTCTTCTGTAGCAACATAATTTGCCTACAGTCTCTGACTGTCTAAATCGTCTTCGTCGAATTTATTTTAATAGCCTCGACGTCATCAAGTCTGTGGTCATAGAAAATTTGTTTAAAACTTGGGAACAAAAAGGAAAAAAAAAAGTTCTCATAAAGCCAAAGTTTACACGTATTAGAATAGACTTCGCTGAAGAGCGCTGTTTAATTTTCGGTTAATTGGATCGCAGGAGTCTATAGAAATTGCAACAGTACCTATTACTTAAGGCAATTAATTACATAAATTAATCGTGTATTATTGCGACTAAATCGTGCAGTTTTTACCATTTTCGTTATTGCTGGATGTTCCTAGTCGTCCATATGCTATTTTCAGCAATTCATATGTTTAAGTAGTAGTCATTCTGCCAGAGTTAAAACGAAATTTAACACAAACACGTTTGCTTCTGTACTTTCAGATATTGTAAAAATCGCAATATATATATATTGTATATTTTTTTACGTAATCCGGAATCCATGTGTGCATGGTTTCACACTAGGCGATGAAACTATAAAGGTAATTCCAAATATCCATATTTACTACGGGATTCGAACCTGCAACACTGGCTGGAAAACGGATATGCTGACCATTTTGCCTACTAACCCGGAAAGGTCAAGAAGAAGCGTGCATTTGTGAATGATAGTGCTGTTCTAAAAATTTCAAGCAACACAGCAGTGGGCTAACTGATTTAAGCGCCGTCCCCACCAATATATCCACGAATAATATTAAATAATAGCGGTGATTATGAATCATCGCATGTGGAAAAAAAAAAAGAACAACAACAGCAACTTGAAAGCAGTAATCTGAAAGAGGTTTACATTATTTAAATCGTTAAGAACATGGATCAGATGTTAAAATATTTTCTTATCCGTTTTCCTCAAAATCGAAGAGACTTGTTAAACAGTTCATAAAAGCTTTGGAAAAACTTCACAAACTCGAAAATATTTAGTTCTACCATCAATTCCTCTAAATGTCATAAACATCTCTTGGTGTTTAGGCTTTTATGATATGTTGATTATCATGCATCGTGTTGTTTCAGGAAATTGACAACGTAGACTAAATAATAATTAAAAAATTTAACTATTATTTCCTATATTTCGCAAAGTTAAATTGGCATCTTCAGAGATTAATACATTGGTATCAAACACGTGCACGCAGGCATACTTCAGTAACGAAGATGGACCAGGAGAAATACTGGCTAGCCTAAAGTTCTATAATTACACTACCTATTAGCTTTGGCTGGGTGTTCTTGGCTGTTGGGCTGAAATGTCCGCGGATGAGGGTGGTGTAATTATGATGTAAATGTCTGCAGATGGTGTAATTATAGGAGTTTTGGCTAGCCAGTATCTCTCCTTGTTACTGAAAGAGGGATCAAACGTGCATGTGTTTGACAACAATGTATTAATCCAAGAAGATGCCAATTTAACTTCGACGAAAAAGAGGAAGTAATAATTAAAATCTTTAGTTATTATTTAGTCTAAGTTGCCAATTCCTGAAATAACATGATGCGTGTGTCATAAGCTTGCAACCAGTAAGTCGTGAATCCGAATCCCGCTGGGAGAAGTAGTAGCTCATCCCCCCCCGGTGTGAGATCACACCCTGCTTACTGGAAGAATAAAAGTGAAAAGTGACTAGGAAAAAAAAAAAAACCGTTAACGTTTAGTTCTAGAAGAGTAGGGTTTCTAGATTATTTAACCATTATAACTACGGTACTAATATGCGATAAATTTAAACCTTTCGTGGGTGGAATTCACATAATATATTATTATTATTATTATTATTATTATTATTATTATTATTAAATCGGATCTTTTTTCATCTTAATGTGCGAACTGGGGGAAATAGGAAAAAGTATGCTGAATAGAAGTCAGGGGAGTTAGGAATAGTTCAGCACTCTGCAACCTGATTGTGAGCCCGAAGCATCTGCACGTTGATTGCTGTGTGGGTGAAGGCGTATTATTATGCAACACCGCCAGACTGTTACGAATCTAGCCATATGTGTTTTATTGTCGCCAACAAATGCTTTAACGAGTAACAGTAGGAAAGAAATCGTAGAGAGAAATCCACTCTAAACCGTTACCACTCTAAAACGTATTCGTGACGTATTTCTTTAGAACACTTCACGAATTGTGTGATGGATAACATTACATTCCATTTAGTCTAACTGCAGAACGACTACTATTTCTGTTACATGTACTTTATGTATATTCTAAGACAGAATATCAGCAAAATGTAAAATATAAGACAAATTTCATTAATCATTATGCTAATTAACCATATAAATAATCAAATATTCTTCTCTCAGAAGTTATAGAAGAGTAATGCCCTGGTGTCGGTGAAAAAGTGAAGGCGGTTACATAATCGGCGAGAATAATACACGATAAAAGTGGGGAAAATAGCCCATTAGTAGTCGGGGAGAGAAAGAAAGAAAAGGTATTGAGATCGATGGTAAGATCTCGGCTCATCGTTTCATTGTTTTTTTTTAGCTTGGCGCCATTGTATCTTACTTTTTCACCTGCTTCGAATGGACTTTCAAAGTGGAATAAAAATTGGAACTAACGGAGATGACTGCGAGCAAGTTACATGCCCTTTCCGGGTTAACCACCTCGAGTTGGTTGACGATACCTGGTTCGTCTTTGCGTTCCTATGTGAGAAACTAAAAACCAAAAATGAAACTTTAAGATAGACAAAAAGGGTGTTAACTTTGCGTTAGTTTGGCTTAGAGATGTTGGTTAGCAGATGGTATTATAGAAGCAAGAGGCAGAACTTAATGGTTTCGTTCCTCACGGTGCACAGGGTGGGTGGGTGGGTGAGTGGACTGTACCATTTAATCTTAAAGTTTGATTCACTTAGGCACTCTTTTTCAAGCTGCAGGAAGATGTGTAGAACTTAAAACAGGACGATTTGATAGAAATTCAGCTGTCTGAATGATTGATTTTATTTGAATACTTTTTTTTTTTTTTTTTTGCTAACCTTTCAGATGGGGTATTTTAATTCGTTGATAATAATAAGAATTCTCTGTATATTCTTTACAGGCGGTAGGAACTAAATAAATTTGTTCCTGTGTGGAGAGGAATGGCAACACATCGCACCGCCGTCTCGGCTCACTTAAAGAGATTAGGAATTATAGAATACATGGTGCGATTAATGTTTTCATGCACTGTCATAAAATAGTTCGGTCTTCTTGGACACACAGAGAGGAAAAGGCCGGTTTTCTGGAATTATGGCGGAAGGAACTAACGTTCTGAGGTCAGCATATTATTATGTTTATTAACAAAACGTGCTCTCCGTTTGATTTACTTTTTTAGGGGACCCGGAGAAGCGATATGATGAAGGTTCAGGATATGGGAGACACTTTTAGTGCCATCTTCATATGAGTGATGAGGCGGTTAGGCCTTCACAAATTTTAAAAGTCAGATTTGGTCGGTCAACACTGAAGGTTAAAAGGTGATGGGGACCGCAGATACAGGGAATACTTTTGTTAACCAAATAAATATTAGTTATGATGAATACAAACGTCGTTTGTTGGATGCTTTTATCTTTTGTTTTTGAAAAAATTAATAATAAAATTTCAGTACTACCATTTATCGCTGTGAATGCGTGTTGAGCGTCAGTAAGAGAAGGAAGTGGCTATTGACATGTTGTTCTTTCAAGTCTATTGAAGGCCAAACGGAACCTGTTATGAAGTCAGTACATGCAGACTTATTTAATCAGCTTATTTCCTAAGCTGATCAACTAGCTTTGTTGACTTGGCTGCCAACTAGATTATAAAGACGTTATGCTAAATATTCTGGTAGGGAGCTAAGCTTTACCAGCATTGTGTGTGTGTGTGTGTGTGTGTGTGTGTGTGCGTGCGTGCGTGCGTGTGTGTGTGTGTGTGTGTGTGTGTGTGTGTGTGTGTGTGTGTGTGTGTGTGTGTGTGTGTGTGTGTGTGTGTGTGTGTGTGTGTGTGTGTGTGTGTGTGTGTGTGTGTGTGTGAACAATAATGTATTTTATTATTAAGGCAGTGTATAATTTTGTCGCCTCCGTAGCTCAGTCGTTATAGACGAAGTCCTTTGGTCGGAAAGATCTGGGTTCGGTTCCCGTCAGTGACGTGAGGAATCTTTATCTGGTCTCTTTCGACGAAAAGGTGAGTTAGCCGGTCTGATACGAAGGTAGGGAGCTTTTAAACCCGGAAACCCCAGAACAGGCAAACCGTCCCCGTGAACACACGCATCTACAAACATGGGACACACCGGGAGGCATAGGGCTAACCACCTTATCGACGTTGCGGTTGCAAAAATAAAAAACCTCGACACCGTAAAAAGGTAAAGAGGAAGAATTTAGAAAGAAAGAAAGAAGTATAATTTGGTATGATAAGCTTTAGTCAATCGTCACTGAAACGATATGATATTATGTTTTTTTGCCCTCGGGAAAGCGTATTTTTCAGTAATTTGATAAACATTAGGAACCCGAAGAAAGCGGCTAAGCTGACTCAACGATTTCATACAGTAATTTAAGGCATAGCCACACAACGGTATCAAAATTCAACAGTCGAATGTATTCATATTCTTATTACCTAAGATATTTTGAATACAAATACAGTACTACCAAATCTGTTATTCGTGGCTAATAATAATAATAATAATAATAATAACATACTGAGACTTACCTTGTTGGTGGTCACAACTGACAATCAGCAACAGACGTTCGAAATACGTGACAATGACGAGCACTATGCTTTCTGGGACAAAAATAAATATATATTTTCGAGCTGTATTTAACTGTATTTTAGTAATTTAGTAAATTAGCGTTTATTTAAAAGTACTGCTATTGTTGTTGCAGCATAAATCTGCGAGATCCGGAGAAAACACTCCGCCTGTCACTCCGATATGTTGATATAATAAAAAACTTAATAAAAAAATAAAGTACAACGGCGACTTTCAGAATAGGTGAAATGACAGTAAACTAAATGAGAATTCAGTAAATAGAAAGCAAACATGCTTTCAATATCCTTGGCGTAAGGACAACGAAAAGCCACCAAGTCGACGTTAACGTTATTTATTATTATTATTATTGTTTCATGCAAACTGCACTTCACGTGAGTAGACATTACATTATCTTGGAGTCTAAAAACCAAACAGAAATTTTTCAAGCCACTTCATGCCCTCAATAAGCAGGATGATGGTCTCACACTGGACAAAGAAATTCATCTACTCCCTAAGACCATTTATAAACTTCCATGCGAAAGTGGGATTCGAATACACAGCCCGTTGGCTAAGAGAGCTAAGACGTTAGTCACTCAACTGACCTATTTATTAGTTTTAGCAATTCTTGTTTTATCAATTCCTGAAAACTTGGTTTTATTAAAAAAAGTAATTAATGCAACTCATTACACTTAATCCTACTTGCATAGTTTGTCAATTACATGTATTCTAGGGACGATATATCTGTTGTGAGTGATTCCTCCAAGAAATCCATTGTTTCTGGGTGAATCACTTTTCAACCTCAGTATAAGATCTATTTTTGAAATGCTCCTATAAAGGGTCTTCGTCTCAGAGTTTTGAACCGGTCTTTCCAACCAAGCATTGTTGACGCTGATTGATAAGATATGGAGGCTCATAATAATTAATAATACGTTGTTAATAATATTAGCAGTGATCCAATATGTAACATTTTCAGTGCAGGATACACACTTAAGTTTTGAGAGGAGTGGTTGCGATAATGGAGAGGAGCGAGTGAAAAAATTTTATTATCAATAGATATTTTTCACGGTAAATATTTTTAGCAATTTTTGTTTTATTACTACAATTTCGTTTTCACTATAATGTTTATTACAAAATTTTAATTGGTATTATAATTTAAAACATACAAATAAGTTCCTATCTGTCCCTTATCTCTTCAGCTTTGACTCGAATAATTTTACTTAAATTTGATAAAATTTGAATAAAAATGTATTTAAATGTGTGTATTTTAAATGAATGTATTTAAAAAAAAAAAAAAATCAGCTAACGCCTTTTTATTCCCGTATTTATGGGAGTAGGCGAGGCCATTTAGCCCTATCTAACTTTTTGGAGACTGAGTGGGCAGTTCAATCTCCACTGGTACCCAATCAGAGACAGATGGCCCAAGGCTATCACTAATTAAGCGGTACGCAGTGAAGAGAGACGGCTCAAAATGTGCCGCCATCTCGTGGTCTCTAACCCTAACACAATATATTTAATGTCTGAAATAATGTGGGTTCTACGGTCGATTTTCTTGAGTTTACAGGACGAAAAACCCGAGTTTCCGGGAGGAAAAACCTGCTTGCCCATGCCAGAGATCGACTAACTCGGGAACCGGTCGAAAAAAGGCTTAGAAAAATTTCCTCTAGTCGCCGACTAGACTCGAAACCAAGACTTCCTTCGTGCGGCCTAGCGCGGTGGTGTGCAAACGCCACATCCACTGAGCTACACAGGCTCTTTGTATTTTAAATATATTTAAAATCCCTACAAAAATTTGATGAGCCACGCTAGCTTTTTGTTTCAATCGTTCATTTGCATAGGAACCAAGGGACAGAACACTGGCAAATAATAATAATAATAATAATAATAATAATAATAATAATAATAATAATAATAATAATTTCTGTTTTTTTCGCTATAGCTGGATCACTGTAAAGTTAGGTAAAACAAATAATATGCACAGTACATTATACCAAAAAAAAAAAAAAACGTCTCTAGGTTCAACTGTTACGAATGTCATTACATAATAATAGAATTGCGAAACGCAGTTTTTTATGACTGTCTACGACCATTTAATTATCTGTTATTCAATTGCAAATTTCTAATTATTATTCTGATGGATCGCCAAATGGGAGAATCTGATCTTTAAGAAGGGGGGGAAGAGGAGGGGAGAGAAAACAGTAAATGAAACAAGAACAAGCGCAATGGGAATACATATAACAGTAAGATGCGAGGTTTTCAAAGATCAAATTGGGAGCAGAGCAAATGAAATTCAGATGTAGACGAAATGGGAAACAACGGATAATGGAAATAGACATAATGCTATCAACATGCGGAATAAACCAGTGATGACAGCATACAGATGCTTTAAGAAGTTAGCGGAATAGATGATAAGAAAGGAAATTATCCTTCATAATGTATGCCAAAACAACAACACAAAAAAAATGCTATAGTAATACTTATGACTCAACCAACGAAAGGTTGAGGATCTACAGTACATTAGTAGTAGTAGTAGTATGGATGGATCAAGGGGGTAGATAAGCCCAGAACTTTGCTCTGAGACTAACACACACACACACACACACACACACACACACACACACACACACACACACACACACACACACACACACACACACACACACGCGCACGCACGCACGCACGCACGCACGCACGCACGCACACGCACGCACGCACGCACGCACGCACGCACGCACGCACGCACACACACACACACACACACACACACACACACACACACACACACACACACACACACACACACACACATCTCCTCCAGGAGATGTGCTTTGCATTAAGGGTAAATATTAAGAATAGTGACCAGAGCTTATCTACCTTTACCACGAGTTGCCTTGACTTGCACTACGTGTGGGCTCACCTAGACTTGCAATACTTGCAGGCGCAAACTTAACTTACTTGTCTGTTTGCTTACTTGGGAAATGGAGTAAAACCAGGTTTAAAATAGCTTGGTATCTTTAACATTTATTATACTCAAGGTAAAGTACTTTCTACATCTATCTCTCATCCTGAGATTTTTATTTAATAAGGTTAAAACACCTTATGGTAACTTGTTCTGGTAAAATACTTATAAGCTCTGTATTACTAAAATCTTGGTATTTCTCAATAAAGGTCGAAACCGGTCTGGATAGTGGCCCCTTGCCTTTAATACATAGCATCATACATCCCTTCCAGGAGATGTGCTGTGTATTAAGGGTAAATATTAAGAATAGTGATCAGAAGATATCTACCTTTACCACGAGTTGCCTTGACTTGCATTACGTGTGGGGTCAACTAGACTTCCAATACTTGCAGGCTCAAACTTGACTTACTTGTCTGTTTGCTTACTTGGAAAATGGAGTAAAACCAGGTTTAAAATAGCTTGGTGTCTTTAACATTTATTATACCCAAGGTAAAATACTTTCTACACACACACACACACACACACACACACACACACACACACACACACACACACACACACACACACACATATATATATATATATATATATATAAACCACTTCAGGCTTCCAAATAAGCAACTTGGCAGTATTATATCAATTAATGGCCATCACCGCCACCTAATGAATGCTTAGTAACATGAAGTTCAATATTATCATTCCTCCTAGCTTCGCATCTTGGCTCTTCCTTTCATCTCTACTAGATACATTTGAAGAAGAATCAGTCAAACCCATCTTCTGGCCTACTTTTGGCATTATCTATTTAGGAGTGGGACGCTATGTTCATTTTCTTAAATCGTGTGTGTAAATACATATATATATATTACAGGGTGCGCTAGGAAAATGAAACTGGCTAAACTAGTTATATTGCAGGAAGTAGGTTTACATAAAGGAGTAAATGATATCAAAAAAGGAAAAATGTATCTAAAGATTAAATACCTTACTTCAAAATATAAAAGAGTTGTTTTTTCTGTGTGTACGTAGTATGAATCAGAACCTGTTTCCCCCATCTCAGACTGTTCTACAAACTTGATTTTACACTAGTATATTTTTCAAATACAGGATTATGTTGGGTGGGAGGGGAATGGAATGAATTAAAATGCTCTGCAGCATTCGGTTCTTGGAAAAGTTTCAGAAGCTTTTAGTATCCAAGATTTCCCCCTGGCCACATGCACTTTGACAATGAAATTGCATCGATGAACCGGGATTACAGCCAGAATAAATTCATGAAGTGAAGTAAAAGTTTTTAGCTTCTTAGTGGTTTAGGAATTTCGTGAAATTGATTTTTACATAGACATTAGTCGTTCTTTATTCGGTCCAAATTATAAACAACGTTTTGCAGATGTCACATCTGTCTGTTCATCTCGTTCTGGTACAGCACCTAAGCTACCATAGGAAGACTTTTGATAAATGTAGCACGGAGAACACTAATTAAAAGCCCTCATGTTTGTATGAGGCTTAAGTCATGTCTATGTATCTTAGTTTACTAGTGACTTCTGGACCTAAATCATTTGACAAATTTTGATGAATCTTGAGTAGGGGTATATGCTGAATTCCATTTAAGACAATATAGGGTTAAAATTATATAGGTCATGCTTTTTGTTTTGTTTTTCTATAGTATTAGCTGAAGCATGCCTGGGGAAGGAGTGTCCTAGGTTCGATTCCCGTCGGAGACGTGAGGGGTTTAAGGATCTTCCTCAGCCATAGCCAAGTTAGCGGTCTTGGGCGTGGGCAGTAGGGTTTTTCGCCCAGTTTATTCTGGGGTTTTTCATCCCGCAAACAGGCAAACCGGACCGGTGAACACACAGGATACAGCCATAGGAAATAGCACGGCAAGGAAAGCAAAGGGAAACCACCTTGCTCATAGTCACTTCCCTAGTATGGTAGCATAGCTGCCCCTACCATCCGTAAGGATGAAAGGAAATCATTCCATTCCATTAGCTGAAGCAAAACTGTACGACAAAATCTGATAGAATATTGAAAGTCATTACAAGGGCTGATAAACGACCTTTACAAAAATAGGAATTTTATATTTCTTTGTGTAAACTATTAAAAGTCAAAGCAATTAAACTATTACTTGCTTTGGCTAATTTATTTCGAAGCAATTAGAGCTTATGAGTCGATATCATTCACCTGCCGTGGTCTGTTTTTCAAGGGAGTGACAGTTATCTCCGTACGAGAAGCGGATAAGTCACCTTCTTGATACAACTTTATAAACGTTCGTCTCGTCCTAGATGGAAACAAGTCTTTATTTATCTTTTGGATAGAAAGAACTTGATTTACAACTTCCATGTTTCTCCTTTTCTACTTTTACTATGGAGGTACCGTGTTCTTTAATTAAGTGAACAGTGCATGTCACCTTCCAAGAAGAAGACTTTCACTTATCTCTTAATATTGCTGTACTCCTCTCTGTCCTGAAAGGTGTTGCTGCTTAACTATCTTTTATATGCTCTCATATTTTCTTCTGTCTTCTCCTTCACTTTGACTCATCCATACTATATTTCCTCGCCTCTTCCCTTTCCTTCCAAGGGCCTCATATACGCATTCCTTTAAATAATCATACAACTAACATGCAAATTCTTCTCAGGTTAAATCTACTTTTTGCTCAAAACGTCGTATATATATAAATTCTATATACTATAATCTTGTAACAGAATAAAAACGTTTATTCCAAATTTCGCTACAGTCTTGAAATTCTTTATGGCAAACCAATTTCCATATCTGTAGAACCCATTATTTTATTACAACTCAGCTTAACATATAGATGACTAGATAACCTAACATCTTGCGATAGCACCAGCATTGCTTATTCTTCTTAACATTATGATACATATGCGGACTCTCACATTTCATATTTAACAATAGAATAGGGAGTACAGGAATAATTAGCGACGATTATAAGCTGACATGTTGGGAATAATTATAATTTAAGTCATAAGCTGCAGATTACACAAGATAGGCAACAGATGAACACCAAGACCAGTGTCACAGTAAAAGCATAGACAATTATAGAGGATTAGTCTCCTGATCCTCCTCCCTCTCTCCCTCTCTCTTAAGCTAGCCTTATCAACTCAAGAAGCTATAAAATTTACCTTCGTCCTATGAAGGCATAAGTTTCAGTATCTCTTACATCTTACTTCACCTGCATAGCACCTGATATTTCAGCATATTAATTTTGCTTGTGAACGGAAGTACCACGTAGGACAGTCGTAAGATGAAGCGACATTTGCCCTTCGGTTGGAAAGGACTTGAGTTCGAATCCCGTGTGGAATGCGAGGATCCTTCGCAAAGCCTCTTTTCAAGTAATGGCGCATTAGTCGATCTGATATGGAAGTGGAAGAATCCTGGCCTTTCGGAAACTTTGGTTTTTCATCCCGCAAACCAGTTGGAGTGCAATTAACGGGTAGTATTCTAGCCTCAGCTGCTTGATCGTAATTTTAAAACAAAGCCATTGTGGATGCAAGTGTAAAAAGCGCAATCATTTAATATCCCACTCAGCTCGTTTTAAATACCAACGGCAGCGAGAGGTAGATTGTGTGTGTGTGTGTGTGTGTGTGTGTGTGTGTGTGTGTGTGTGTGTGTGTGTGTGTGTGTGTGTGTGTGTGTGTGTGTGTGTGTGTGTGTGTGTGTGTGTGTGTGTGTGTGTGTGTGTGTGCGTGCGTGCGTATAAGGTACCCCTTTCTGACCTGGATACCTTATACCATTTTACAGAGGTTAAAGTTATACTGTATATGCAATAATCTATGTTAACCTCTGTAAAATGGTCTAAGGTATCCAAAAGAAAACCCCATAAACCTATAGTTAAAACTCTCAAACATGGCATTCTTTGTTGTGAGGTTTATTAGCACATTTATTTCCAGGGTCAAAATACACTAGACTATACTACAATCTCGGTAAAATCATCTACTATTAATACACTAGACTATACTACAATCTCGGTAAAATCATCTACTATTAATAAAACACGCTAGGCACTAAACATTTGTCAAAGTCAAAAAACTGAAAACTGTCGACTTTTTTAGTTCCTTCTCAATTTTTTTCATTCTATGTATCTTGTCGTCTAGCTCTCTACCTTAGTTTCTGTTTATCCCACTTTCAACTGCAGTTCTAAATAATTCTTCGCACTCTGTGAGAGGATATCGACAAATTTTCTAACGCACGTATCTGTCGGCATCAGTATTCTCTTTATGAATCACTCATCAGGAGTATTTGGCAGCGTCTTCACAGAGCGTGAAGAATGTCCGAAAGCTAAGATCACCAATTTTAAAACAATTTTGGTTAGTAGAGCAGACAGGTTAGAAGGCGCATCCTGATCTCTTACAACAAGTGGAATTCAACTTAAAGCTATAAATATAGTTTATTTATCTTCTTCCTTTCTCCCTCTTCTATTAATTTAACCGCAAACGTACACAAGGATAAGGTGGTTAGCCCTATGCCTTCCGCGGTATATCCTTGTCTGTAGAGGCGTTGAGTTCTCAAGGCCGGTTTGCCTGCTTGCGGGATGAAAACCCCCGGATAAACTGTGATTTTTCATCCGAAGAAAAACCCTGCAGGAAAAACCCAAGACCGGCTAACTTGGCTATGTCTGAGAAAGATCTTAAGCTCTTCACTTCAGCGACAGGAATCGAGCCCTGGACACTCTTTTCCCAGACATATGGTGGCAAAGTGCATAGCCACTCGGTTAACCGAGCGGACATAGTTTATTTATATATACTATATTTACTTCCCTCAACTTGGAAGGAGGGATGAAGACTGAGGAAAATGGCAACACCGCAAAGCAATGTTGCCCTAGTTTATTTTTACTTAGAGCTTCAAGAAAAATATTCAATAGTGTCTAAATACATTTAAGCAGCATTCATAATAAGAACTGACCAAGGAAAAGTAAGGAGAAACAAGGGTAGAAACAAGATAATCAGGAAGATGTGGCTCTTACATACAGTATCTGATCAAAAATATCCGTACGCCTGCTCATTCCAACTCTCACTCTAATATGAACGGTATTAATATGGAATTGGTCCACCCTTTGCTTCTCAAACGGCCTTCATTCTTCTGGGAAAGTTTTCCACTAGATTTTGATATGTTGCTGCACTGATTTCCTTCCATTCTTCCAGAACAGCATTAGTGAGGTGGGTCAGTGATGTCGAGCGATTCGGCTTGGCTCGCAAACGGCGTTCGAATTCTCTGTTCAAGTTCTTCCACATCCCCTCTTATCGAACTATTCTGGCACAGACCTCGCTTTGTGGACAGGGGGAAGGCATTGCAATGTTAATACAGATAAGGGGCCTTCACCGAACTGTTGCCATAACGTTGGGACCACAAAATTGTCCGGTTATAGGCCGACTCGTTTAAAAACAGCCCTAGCCCATGATGCCTCCTCCACTAACCTACACGGTTGGCACAACACATTCGAGAAGGTAATGTTCTCCTGTTATCCATCAAACCCAGACTTGTCCCTCATACTACCAGATAGTAAAGCGTAATTCATTACTCCAGCGAATGTGTTTCCACTACTCCAAAGTCCAATCGAGGAGAGCTTTGCACTACTACGCTCAACGCTTAGCGCTGACCTTGCTGAGGTTAAGCTCGTGTGTGGCTGTGCAACCATGAAAATGGATGTTCTTCAGCTTCCAAAGAACAGCTGTGGTGCTGGTGTTGATTGCAGAGGCATTTCGAAACTCGATAGCGAGTGCTCAACCGAGGACTGGCGATTTTTTTTTCGCGCAACGCACTTCAGCACTCGGCAGTCCCGCTCTGTACTTTTATGTGGCCTACCTGGTCGCGAGTGTGCTGTTAACCATATTGTTGCAGTAAACAATAACATCACTTAAAGTTGATATCAATTGATCGGGGAAGCTGCAGGAGGGCAATATTTCCCTAACTAAACCGTTGCAGAGGTGGAATCCTACGATAGTGCCACGTCGAAAGTCACAGCTCTTCAGTATGGTATTTGAATATTAATGTTTGTCTATGAAGATGCGAGACCTTGTGCTTCCTTTTACATTTGTATGAGCATCGTTGTGATGTATATAGCGATATCCAACATATCTATTGTATGAGGGGATGTGAGAAAATTTTTGATCAGACAGCGTATCTCGTAAGGAATATGAAGAATCAGCTAAAGTTTCAGACTTGACACAATCTTTATTTCCCGTTGCTTGTTCAATTGTCCACTTAAATAGTGAACGAGCAAGGACGGGCTGGTTAAGATTGTCAACTAATTTATACTTTACAATGGTTGGAACATCACTGTAATGAGAAAAAAAAATTTAAAAAAAATAACTTAAGCGGAGAAGTCACCGATTAAATATTTCTTGTATGTTATCGTCAAAGTGACCATGACGAACAGCAAGAAGGTCGTATACTGGAACAACTATAACTTCAATACAAACTAAAGAGCGAAATTATTATCTGAAGTATGAACAGAAAAGAAAGCTCTAGTAGAGGAATTACAAAAACCATCACTGTAGCGTAATTTGCATTCCCAATACTAATAAATAATATAGATCACCATCATCATAATCATCAAATTCCTGACATGTACCCTTGTACAGGTGTACAGGATATGATGGTACTACATGAACACTTACATCATTACTAACTTCCTATCAACATTTTTCTCCAAATCAATCTGTTATCTGTCAAGACTCCAGTATTGTCAGATCTTATATTTCTATTTTCTAAGGCACTTTTTTACTGTTTTGATCCACCTATATGTTGGTCTTCCACTGGGTCTTTTTCCTGCCAACCTGGTAGAGAACACTTGTTTTGCTAATCTTTCCTCTCCAATTCTGTTTAAGTGACTATACCACCATAGATTAGCTCTGCTAACACATTCTTGGATGCTAACAATCTCAAGTTATTTCCTAATATCCTCATTTTTAATATGATATTGCCATTTATGCCATCTGTTCATATGCCCCTAATCTTTTTCAGGACTCTCATATCTGCGGTCTCTAGTCTTCGGTCAAGTGTTTTATTTCTAACCCAGATCTCAGATCCATGAGTTAAAATTGGCTTGAACACTGTCTTGTGTACAGTAATTTAGTGTTTAGACTAATTTCTCTCTTATTCCATATGAATGTATTCAGTTGGCTTCCTACCATACCAGCTTTGTTGATTCTGTTGTCTATTTCCATATTGAACTTACCATCTTCACTAAAAATCGTGCCTAAGTAGCTGAAATGTTTCACTTGTTCTATAGGTTCTCCATTAACAATGCAGTTGTTATTTTCAATACTTCTGTATATTTTCATTGTCTTAGTCTTGTTATTGCTGACCTTCATACCAAATCTATTATAACAGTTATTCAATTTAGTCAGGAAATCTTGCAGACTTGTACCGGATTTATTTAGAAGTATAACATCATCCGCATAAAGTAAAGAGCTGAGATTAACATCTCCAATTTTGATATGGTTTAATACCACTTTCCTTCATAATGCGATCCATATAGATAATGAATAACAGAAGGGATAATGTACATCCTTGTTTGACACCAGATTTAACATTAAACCATCTTCCTGTACCTCTTCAATTCTAACTGCTGACTTACAACTCAAATAAAGACTTAAGTATTGCTTGGTACAATGCCCCATTGACACCATATAACTGTAGTGTTTTGAATAGCTTTTCTCTTGGCACCTTTTCATATGCCTTTTGCAGGTCTACAAAACTTATACACAGATCTTTGTTATATTCCCACAATTTCTCAACTATTTGGCCTAAAGTGAAAATCTGATCCTAGAAGCCTCTATTTGTTCTGAATTCAGCTTGTTTTTCACCAAGCTTCTCTTCCACAATCCTTCTCAACCGTTTCTCAGGTATACTTGCGTAAATCTTACCAGGAACACTCAGTAGGGATATAACTCTGTAATTCAGATTTATTTTCTTTTATTATATATGGGTACTATGAGAGCTCTACGGCAATCATCTGGAATTCGTCCTTCTGTCCAGGCCTTCTGAACTATGCAGTGCAGCCACTGTAAGACTTTTATACGTTCGTACTTGACATTTCTGGTCGAATATTATCTACTACAGATGCCTTTACATATTTCAGGCTTTTGATGGCTTTTTCTACTGCAAGTATGGATTTGTATTCCTGATTGCATGCCTTGTTGAGTGTATTTTACCATGTGATGTCAATGCTTGTTTCATTTAGCAATTTTTCGAAGTAATTACTCCATACATCAAGGATATCTTTTTCTCCAGTTTTCATGTCACCTTTATCATCTCTAATTCCTTTTACAACATACTTTCATTTCTGAGCATTTTCAAGAGCCTTAAGAATATCTTGCAGCTTCCTGATATTTATTTTTGATGTTCTTACCAAAGTCTTCCCATGACTTTTTTTATCTCTAAGAACAGAAGCTGACTTATTCGCCAGAACGTTTGATATGGTTTCTTCTTTTCCTTCACTGCCTCTTTAACCTCCTGTGTCCACCCTGGAGTTCTGATTTTTCTATGCTTGCAGACAACCTCACCACATGCCTCTCTGGCTGAATCAATCAGTTTTTTTTTTTTTTTCAGGGCTTGCCACTGAATCTCCAAGGTTTGGTTCCTGTTCTCAAACTTCATTTTTTTTTCAATAATCTTTGTGTATTTTAGTCTACAATTCACATCTGAGAGCTGCTCAACTTTTATTCGCTTTAAAATTTTCTTACATGTTCTTCTTTTCAATATGAAACTCAATATTATCCTGCTCAAGACTAAATGGTGATCACTTCGAATTTCATCCTCTGTACACTCTAGTGTCCTTCACCAGTGGGAAAACATCATTATCAACAATAACATAGTCAATGAAACTTTTCTTATTCTTTGCCTCTTCTCTCCATGTAAATTTGTGCACATTATTATGTTGGAACATTGTGTTAGTATAACCAGTCGATGTCCTGAGCAGAAATCCAACAAGTATTTGCCATTATTATTGGGTTTTTTGCCATTATTATTGGGTCAGACATACAAAAATATTTTCCCAAAATATTTTTGTATGTCTGACAACCAGTTCCCACTCTGCTATTTAGATCCCTAAATAGCAGAGTGGGACCAATATTTCCTTTTTCACTGTGTCAGTTGCTTTCTCTAAAGCCTCAAAAAATTCCTCCAGTGGTACCCTAGTAGAACCTAGTATAGTATAATAATAATATAGATATAGTATAGTATAATAATATAGATAATAGCTATAATATCATAACAGATTAGATCCTAAATAATAACTACAGAATGATTTGGCATTCAAGAGGGATGCAATCAGTAGTACATATCAATACCTCAAGCAGAAAAACTATAGGAAGTCTGAAATGTGGACAGGGAGCTGGTTTTTGCTGCAATGAACCGGAATTTGATTTTCTAGCAAGAGAGTCAAATTCCGGATAACTATAGTAAAAACTCTCATATTACCCATCTATAAAAAGGCAAATGGGAACTGAAATGAGAATTAGAAGAATTTCTCCTACTGAATGTTCCAAGTAAGATTTATACAACGAAACTTAATGAGATCAACTAACTGACCTTTAGATTAAAATTCCTTATAAAGGTTTCCTTACATCCTAGATAAATTCAAACCCAAATATTTCTAATAGAAGGGCAAAAGTAAGTCGATATTCCTTGCAACGTGGTATTTACCGGAGGTATAATCAAGACATAAGAAGAAGTCATCAGATATTTCACCGAGGATATTTTCAAAAGAGTGAGGGAAGGAAGGAAATAATAACAAAAGTTTATCCTAGTAATTGTATAAACGTTTGGTGAATAATAGAGTGAAGAGTACATTTGTGGGGAGTGGTGAGCAGAATGAGTTGGTGAATGCAAAGTGTTTATGGCAAAACATGACAGATATTATACATATTAGATTTACTTCATTTTAGTTATAGTTACCTCTCAAGGCTTTACTTCGGATAGTATGATTTGTAATAATAATGATAATAATAATAATTACATTTTTATTACAGTTTAATCATCATCTTTTACCGAGAATTTGAATATTATATATTATTTCTCCTTTTCTTCGAATTCTTTTTTTTTTTTTTGCATTACAGTTTTTTTTTCTGCCACAGAAAATTAAATAATCCACTTCAGTGAAAGCCTCATGCTTCAGTATACTTTGTTTTTAAACCGTCAAAGTTCCTGGCATTTAAAATTATGGTTTTCAAATAGTTCTTAACAGTGTTTGTTACTGTCATGGAAAATCTTGCCTTTCCCAAAACCAATTTAATCAATTACTGATGTTTTCGTCGAACTTAAACCCATCTGCTTTAAGTAGATCATAAAGAGAGTTCAGTGGAAAATGCATGATTCGGCAGCTCCAATCGTTTCCAAGTACCGTAAGCAGGCTTTATTTTCCAAGTAATTTCCAACAACAGCTGACAGGGAAAAGCGCAAGTTTCTCCCTAACTACCTGACACAGATCACGTAAACTTCGCTACATAACAGTGTTTCCCAAACAATCTCCTGCATGTTGAAATCAAGGGTACAGAAGCCAATCCGGGACGACACTGGAAATAGTTCCCCCCCCCCCCCCCGAGTTCCGAGAATATGAAATTTCGAAGATTTCACGCAAATCATAAAACTGGAAATTCACTTTAACTCTTATACTTGAATTTCATTGTAAAATGTGAAGAAATTGAACTTGCAGTGTAAGCTAATTCACATAAAATAAGCGTATTCACATAAAAAATACATAATACCGGACACGTTTCTTTTTTTGGTTCTGTGATTTTAATTTATACTGCAAATAAGCCGAATTTCAGAATTTTATAAAACTTGCAGAAGTAATTCCCTCATCTCCTGTCCATCCCATTGCTCTCTTTGAAACAATCTTCCTTTATGTCCAAAATTACAACCTATGTTGACTGAAACCTAATTATTAAAATGTTTTCTTTCTGCCTGTCCTCAATCTATCTAAAATACTAAAAACACCATAAGTCCAAAATCGTTTCATATTAGTCTGACTTGAGATTTGTCTGATAACGCGTGTTGAAAATCTCAAATAGCACTAAATTTAAAGTTAAAAATAATATTTATAAAGTTCATGAATTGGTTGAACATAAAAACATGATCACAGAAAGCAGCAGCATTTCTCCTAATGCCAATTTATAGTATCCTACTGAAATGACACGAAATATTTTAATCAAGTTCCGGAATGCCGATGTGAGACCACCGCTAACTGGAGGCCTCAAGCAGCTGAAAAAGTTCCATGTTGAGTCTACAGAGCAGTATTTCCAGATTATGTATAAAATGTTTTTTTTTTAAATAAAAGTATTAGCGCATCCATGATTCGGCTTAATGTACTTGGTTTATAATTTTCGTGAGTGGAAGTCACAAAAAATAATAATTATACAAATTTCACTATTTAGAAACTGGAAAAATCTGTTATATGTACAGGGTGTTCGGGATAAATTTGACAGTTTCGTAAGGAAAAAGAAAATCTTCTTTGTATCTATTAAATTTAATGAATTGACAAAAAAACATTACAGGCAGAGTTAATTACAATACTATCAACAAGATTTACTCAAAATAACCACCATTAGCATCGATCACAGCTTCAATTCTGCTTCGGAACCTCGAACAAGCTGATGCTACAGTCTCCCTGGGAAGGGCCGCAAAAACTGTTTTAATTTTATCCATTAACTGGGCTTTTGTATTACTGGAAGTGCGATTGGTGTCTTTTTCAACTGCGCCCCATACAAAATAATCCATGGGGTTAAGGTCTGGGGAGTTTGGAGGCCAAACATTTGGACTGGTGAAGTCGTAGAAATTTTCAGACAACCATTTTTGACTTTTCCCAGAGGTGTGGCAAGGGGCCGAATCCTGCTGCCATACATACGGCCTACCATTGGCTACCCTTGTTATCCAGGGCTTGACTACAGTTAGCAACTCCACGAACAAAGCCCGAATTCCAATGCCAGGGTTCTTCAACACCTGTTCCTGCAGATTTGCGAGGAATTCTGCTGTACGAACGCAATCAGATCGTCTGCTAGGGATCTTTCTTCTTGCTACATCCTCGTAGTCACCATTGCAAGTCTCTAGTTCATGCCTGATTGTTTTTACTGTATTCAGGGAGCATTGGGCAGCAGTCGTAATATCCTTATTTTGATGGCGGGCACGAATCATCATGATACAAGTTATTCTCTTCCATGATTCAGGTGGGTTCCAGCTATCCATCCTTTCTGACATCTTGTATATGAATGAAGAAGGGTCCAAACTTTTAAATGAAGAGAAGTGTGTGTTAATACATGTAACTTACGGAAAAATATAATTAATTATAAATATGTCAAATTTATCCCGAACACCCTGTATATTGATATAAGTGACTTTATTATGCGTGACATACTTGAGATTGTCTAATTTTTAACGAAAAATGAAACACATGTCGATAAATTTCATTAGACAATTTTAATATCGTATTTTTTTTTAAATCCATTCCATTGCAATTGTAGCCTGGCAAGACTCTAAACTCTATTTAAGACAAAAGTGAAATACAAACTTTTCGTAGAGACCTCACATACCGAATTTCATCAAAATCCGCATGTAAAAATATAGCAGAGGATCTCCATTGTATCCCACTGCTAAGAAAAGGCCACTCCCAATTTTTTTTCTATCTTCCCTCTCACGGGCTGTCCTCTTTCCGTTATACAGTATGTACACATACCCTCTTAGTCAAGCTGTCTTATATTGTACTTCCACCTTTTTAATAATTATAAAAATATCCGTTTAATAATTCAAACATTCGTAATTAACTTTATAATTTAAATCAAGATTTTTAAAAAAATAATGTATGTACAAAACTAAACTTATAATAGGTTGTACATCTTCATACTAAATAAGCATGTCCTTCTATGGATTCCTTTGACAAAAATTATTAGGTTTATTTAATTTCAAAACGTTTGGTATGAAGGCGACATTTTCATTCCAGGTCTCGTACTATTAGATGCTAGTATAATCAGGAAATATTACACACTCAGTGTTTCCTCATTGACGATCACTAAACTTGTAAAATTAACAGTAAATATGATTCATGGCATTGGTTGAATTTGGTTTGTTCCCCTAATTCACTTTTGTGGCTCTTCAGCTTTTCTTTTTCGCTCACTTCAAAAATCTATCCATTTATTTTTTGTGTGGTTCCCACCCACGAAATAACTTTAACCGTGGTTACACTAAGAATTTTTTTTCGTTTTATATATTTTTTAAATTTTTGCATAATCCACAAACCCTGATCTAGAGATCAAACCACTTCAAACTTCCAATAAGCGGGCCAGTGGTCTCACACCGGGCGATTCAATTCATCTTCTACGACAATCACAAACATCCATACCCACGGGGATTCTAACCCGCGCCCTTCTAGTTGGATAGCGGGTATTTTAATCACTCAGCAAAACCAGGGCGGCAACCGTTACTCCAATTTGCAATATAAAAAAAATAAATAAAACAAAAATTTTCTCTATTTACAATAAAAGAATGAGTGTTGAAATGAATTAAAACAAAGTATTTATACGATATCCAAATAAGAAATTCAGAGCGTAAACCATAAATTAGCTAAGATATTTAAAGTATGTCGTGCGTGTATTTCCAACAAACTTATCTAGCATCTCAGCAAATCAAGCAGATTTACCTCATGGGATGTCCACAGTTTGTAACCTTGTAAATAGTAATATAAAGAGACTAACAGGTGCTTACGCATTTTATGAACTACACTTGAAATACTGGATCTTTTTCACTCATTCACTCATTAAGAAAAGTAATGTAGTAAACGTGTAATTCCTGCTACAACGTGTACATTATTCCTTACATTGTTATCCCTCTTCTGCCCCCCACCCAAAATAGATAATTATACAGAGTGACCCGTATTAGTCGTAGAGAGTGTACAGAGATTGTACACACTCTACAACTGCACACGTAGAGAGTGCATTATTTCTTTAATAGGACATACTTTTAAACCACAACCAGCGAAGCTATAACGGTAACTACCAAGTTTAAATGAGCAGAGAGAGAGAGAGAGAGAGAGGGGGATTTTAAATTACTATACTGTATAGTGCCAAGCATCGTTCCATAATATGGATCTCCAAGACCCTTATAGGTAAATGGAACAGAACTACGCAAAGGTCTAATCCTTTTCGCCATAACAATCGCTGTAAGAGACATCCTGGTGCTTGTGAGCAGCTGTATGGCTACCGTGTCACATCTTAAGAAACGTCTTTGTGATGTTCGCAAGTCCAGGTATTATCAATGTTCTCAGGGCTTCGGTGTGATCTTTAGTGCAACTTTGTGTCACAATGAGTTTCAATTGGTAACAATAAAAGCTATCATTAATAACAGTCTGCTAAATTTTAGGTCCTGTTCTGTCAAATCATCTCTATTTACGAGATTGACTATTATGGATCTCTACCTGAGGTCCATAATGTGCAGTAGAAAGATAAGATAGTGAGGCTCTAAACTCTTCCAAATCGCAGTTAGTATCCTATGTCTATAGATATGTAATATCTATGCCTATAGATATTATAGATAAAGGGTTCACGGGGTCGGTTTGTCTGTTTTTGAGGGACGAAAAACCCGAGTTTCCGGGAGAATCCCCCCCCCCCACACACACACACTTCTGTATAAGACCAGCTAACTTACAATTTGACTGTAAGCACCTGGTAAAGGTTTCTCCGTTCATAGACGGGATTCGATCCCGGTATTTCGAACCAAAAGGTTCGTCTATATAACTGAGCTACGGATGCTCTAAATTTTAGGCGATGGCTGCATTATCTTTATTTATTTATTTATTATTTTATTTTTTTGGTGGAGTACCAGCTCTGCTGTTATCTTAGCATTACAAGTGCCTAGTGCAATCGGAATGTGTGTATTTTCGTTGGGAACATCTTGATTCCAGTTCCTTATAGAACGCGAGGAACTTGTAAGCATTCTTGTATGGTAGCAGTGCTGTTTTATCATTAACATTGTCCAACTGAAACGACATTTTAATAGTGACCTTAATTACTAAATTTCATCAAGTCAAAGAATAATCATTGTATCATTTCTAATCGTTTCGCCAATAAACGCAGAATTATGAGCATATGAACAACGAAGAAGAAAATAATAAAAAATCTTTCAAGCCAGTCTTGAGCCTAGGAACGTTGTAACTAGTAAAATTACTGTCATGCACATTAGCCAAATAACCTTTAAATTGTTATATCTTATAATTCATTACATATAATAAATATCTGCGAAACTTGAAAATTGAATTTATAGATATTTCCACTATTTTAGCGAGAGCCACCAAGATATCTGTGATAAATTTACATTATTCAAAGAACCTCTGTCGATTGCCTGAAGAGTTTATCAAAAACAAACGTATATTTCATTTATGATCCTCCGTTGTCTGCGGTATAAAAAATACACTATAAAAATTTTGTTTGCCCCCTCAATCTGCCACTATACCAAAATTAAAATGACTCGATAAATTTTAACAGAGATTTTAAATATCACATTTCATTAAATTCCATTGAGTAGGTAATTATTAATATCAGATTAACAATAAAATGGTTTAATTCAAACTAAAATTGGACCACAAGAGCATCAATACTTCTGTCCGTGATATATCTCAAATTTTATTAAATTTCATTCAGCAGTATATAATTTCGACGTTTGTTCATTTTATGTTTCTGCAAATGGTCTAAGTGAAAAAACAAAAATCGAAATGATGCGAGAAATTTTTCTAAGGGTTCTAAATACCGAATTTCAATGATCTACCCATCATAACGCCAGATCACTTGCGTACAGATGAATAAAACAAATCTAATGTAAGTAGTGCTTAAGCAGTTTGCAAAACGCACCTAAAAAGAATCTCTCATCAGCTTATATTTGAAAGATAGGACGGCTCTTTTTCTGCTTTGGTAAAGCTCTTTTTTCAATCCACATCCAATATCAAAGCGGTTTTTTTTTTTTTTTTTTTTTTTTTTTTAGATAAAGGATATTTTTGTTTGTTTTATGAGCAGAATTGCTAACGATATGATCGACTGACAAACAGCTTGTGTATCTATAATCCTTTCCTCCCATAACAACCTCTTCTATCATGTAACCGATATATACCAAAGAGACGCCACACTTATCATAAATATCTTATCAGGGTTTACTATGCTTCACTCTGACTGTCTCGAAATTGTTTGTCTTTAGTGGTGCGATAAGTCAACAGTTCTTTATCTCTGAGTATTCGGACAGGTGGTGCGACTTTGCTACACGTGACCAGCTTATCGGTATTGACTTCTTGTTTTGGCAGCTTGTTATCTCATCACACAAGGAGACATTGACATCTCCTTAGCCCATTACAGTATCGTTTTCCAGTAGTTTCTTGATGTTCTAAAGGAAATCACTCTAATTCAATTTTGATTTTATCTTTAGATACCCAACCGTAGTATTTTTTATAATCTTAATTTCTCTCGTCTCGTTTTCTCTTACACCAATACCCATGATCTGTTTCCTACTCAAGATGATCATCTCATTTATTATCTCCATTGACTAAGTTGAGAAATGCCCGTGCGGTTAGCCAAGTGGTTACGCGCTACGCAACCATATGCTTAGGAAAGGAGTGTCCTGCGTTCGATCCTCGTCGCTGACGTGAGGAGCTGAGGATCTTTCTCAAACATTGCGAAGTTAGCCGGTCTTGGGCGTGGACTGAGGGGTTTTTCTCCACAGTTTATCTGGGGGTTTTCCTCCCGCAAAGCAGAAAGATACACAACGCTTCACAGATAATTACACATGGTTGAGATTTTGGGAGCAAAGGCCGAAATTTTTTTTTTTTTTAAATTTCTGCATTTAATTATTTATTATTTATTTGATTGAGAGAAGAGGGTACCATTTAAAGGCATGAAAATGCAACAAAAAATTATGACGAATATTTTAGTTTCGGGGCGCAGGAGCGAATTCCAAATTTTGGAAGCATGAACAAGATGTTAGAGATATTGAAAAATACTTCATTTTCCCCAATAACATTTCTTTTATTAATAAAATTAATAAAATGTATTTCAAATTTATAATTTACATTATTCAAAAAAATATATAACAATAATAAAAAAAAAACAATAATTATAATAATAATAATAAAAGTAGTTAAGTATTCGTCCGCGCGGTTAGCCTAGTGGTTGTCCGCTTCGCAACCATATGCCTGGGAGAGGAGTGTGCTAGGTTCGATTCCCGTCGATGACGTGAGGAGCTGAAGGATCTTCCTCAGCCATAGCCAAGTTAGCCGGTCCTGGGCGTGGACAGTAGGGTTTTTTTTCCCCAGTTTATCCTGGGGTGTTTCATCCTAAAAAGCAGGCAAACCGGCCTTGAGCACTCAACACTACAGGACACCGGGGCGTAAGGCTGACCAACGGTTTGAGGTCCGATGGTTAATTAACCCTCGACACCGCAAGGTAAAAGAGGGTATAATGAAGATGAGATGAGTTAAGCATTCTACATCTCATTGCAGAAAGCTACATATAAGGGATATCTTGAAAGAATAAAGAAAACGAACGATACTGATTATGTTGAGTGCGATATTATTGAAATCACCCAGCAGATAAAAATAGGGAGAAAATAAAAAAAGAAACGGTAGTTTAATTTCTGAGAAACTAAACCTTGATTTTATTTTATATTAAATACATATCAAATTAATTTCAGAGTACATTTCCGTTAAAAAAAATTATAGGTGTTTTAAAGTTCGTACACTTTATTGAAGACATTTGATCAATGTCTTCAATAAAGAGCAATCTGATCAAATCAAGAGGGGAGAGCTCGACGCCGTCTCTTTCTCCTATTTTTATTTATTTATTTATTTTATTTTTATTTTTTTTGCTAGGAAGTTTGGTCGTCATTCACTGCATCGGTAAACAGGCATGTCATTCAACAAAGTAGTATTTTTTTTTTATGTGACTCCCACCCACAACAGGTAGTATATTTTTAGCACATTAGTACCGTGAGAGGGCTAAGGATTTCTTTCATTATTTATTTCTTTATGTATTATTTTAGGTAATCCGGAATACGTGCTCTAGAAATCACGCATAGAACTTTTTTCAAGCCACTTCAGACATTCAATAAACCGGAAGTGGTGTCACACCGTTGAATTTCATCTTCCACGTAAAGAAAATTAAAAATATCCATGTCAATGAAGGGATCTGAAAGCCAAGTCTATTGGTTGGAGAGCAGGTACGTTAACCTCTCGACCAACCAGGCTGGTGAACTACTTTAGAATGCATGGGTTTTCCCTCAATCCAATGGTAGGTGGGGTAGCAGCGCTACATTACTAGGGAATTATTATAGAATAAGGCGGTTTCCCGTTGCCTTCCTCCTTCGTAGATATGTGTGTGTGTTCACGGGGAATGTTTAATGTTTTGAGGTAGAGAAACATGTTCCCCGGAAAACAAGCCGCCATCTCGTATGAGACGGGCTCACCTTTCATTGCATGATTCTAATAGTTGCATTAGTTGAAAAGCCCTGATGAAGGTTCTTCTTGTCCATACGGGATTCAATTCCATGTCTTTCCAACTAAAGGGCTCCGTCGAATCAACTGAGCTACGAAGGATCTTATTTTTGAATATCAATCAAAAACAACAACAAGCATCACCAGAAATTCGAGTTAATAGTTGCAGTGTGGTAAAATCATTTTAATTCAGGTAACCAAAACATTAGTATATAATCAGTATAACCGAAGCGAAAGGATTCTTTCCTAAGAAGAAACTACTGAATTCCGTTGTCAACTATGAGTATTAAGATTTTAATGAGCTAGAGAGTGATACTGCATTACAGCGCTTACACTTTTATCAAAGAACTAAATTCACAAAGGAATTTCAGTATAACGAATTTCATACTGAAGTTCTTGCATGATTCTAATAGTTGCATTAGTTGAAAGAGATCGAAAGCGATTATGATGATGTAATACACTTGCTGCGATAGTAGCTCTGACACCGTAAACATGGCAAACATGTCAGACTATTAACAATCTATCCACTCTCCTGATAATTCATAAGTAGGCCCATTTAACACTTCAAACCAACGTCAACAGAATTTTTCCGGAAGAGACTTTTTTTTTTTTCGAGCGAATTTCCACTCCATACTTTTGCTGCTTGCTTTCACGCTATTAGTGGTTTCGCCTCTTATAAATATTCGTTGCAAAAGTATCTTCTTTTTCGTGATACTGCTGCAAAAAAAGCGTTATTGTTTTCCCTGTGCTCAGTCTGGTCATCCATGAGCTATCTGGGGGAACAACAACAACAACTAGAATAAACTGTAACATTTCAGGTCAATGTACATGGTCGTATACATATCTAACACTTTGGTTATAGAAGCAAAAATACACCATTTGTTTTGTTCTACGAGAATATGATTATCATTAACAGTGAGGGGATTTGATACATTTTGAAAATTTGACGATAGTACCAGTTCGCTAACGGTATAATCGGAAAACGGAACTGAGTATTCTAGGTAGAGATTCACAAGATGAACCTCTACCTAGAATGCATACATTGTTTAAGCTTCAGAACCAATTAATACCACAACTGGGAAGACAGTTTTAACAGCATGGACATGCTATATGCTTTTTTTACATCGGAATTAACCTAGTATTTATTTTCTCTCATATTAATTGCTTGCTTACGCTAAGATGAATTACGAATGCAAACACAAATATAATTTCTTGCTAAGTGTATCCTGAATCACACACACACACACACACACACACACACACACACACACACACACACACACACACACACACACACACACACACACACACACACACACACACACACACACACACACACACACACACACACACACACACACACACACACACACACACACACACACACACACACACACACACACACACACACACACACAAATAGTGACTTTCCTTTTTTGAGATATTACTCCCCCATACACTTGCCAAGCTAATTCTGCCCAGTTTATATTGCTCAAGTCTCCCATAATGAAAACTCATATTTCACTTGCCGGAGTTTGTTTCAAATAAGAATGGGAAAGAAAAAGGAAAAAAAAAAAAATCCAGAAAAGGGAAACTCTTGTTTTCATCCATCTTATATTTACACTAAAAACAAACAGATATATAAAATCATATTCACAACAGTGCTCTTTCACAAGATGAACCTCTACCTAGAATGCGTGCATTGTATTCCATTATAATGCACTGGCGTTAAGTTTCATTCTTAATGAATCTCACCGGTTGGTTGAGAGATTTGCTTTTTCAGGCCGGTTTAGCAGAATCGATACGCATGTATTTTCCAACCAACAGACTGTGGATTCAAATCAGACCGTATGTATGGTGATTCGAAACCAGTATCTTCATTTTGGTGACTATTCATCTCATTAATCGTGATCACTTACATTCCGAATTCTTGTGTCTTGATAATTCTACGTATAAGATCCTGGAAGGGATGCAAATGATATTCTACGTCAAACCTAGAAGTTCTCTTTTAAATCAACTGAGAATTACCATCTCCTTATTCGTGAGAAAATGACCTGCTATTTCCATTACATTGTAACTCAGATCGAGACCCAGTCCCGGAAGCTTGATGACCATAAGACAAAAATATTCTGAAATATGTTTAATTATAAATGTGCAGTTTATATAACACAGATACTAAACACAAACTATAGGTACACTGCGTAAAAAAAAAAAGTTGCAGCTTTTTGCAATATTTATTTTAAAAGAACTAGCAGATATGTGAACAGCTCGTGAAATATACTGCTCAATCTTTTGAGTGCATGTAATCATAGTGTTGATTTTTTTAAAATAAATTTTATGAAATAATATATTCGGATATATCATGGTATTCATACAAAGTTTTAAGATGAATTTAAGTAAAGTCATAAGAGATGTACATATACAGACAGACGTGGCGATTCAATATGCTTATCTTTATAAAATTAGCACTTCTAAAACCCAGTCCGGAGAACAAGAAAACATATACCTTTCGATAGGAAAGACAACTCTGAGTTCGAATCTTTAAGGAGAACGTAAGCGCTCTTCAATTGAAGGCCAGTTAGATAGTCTCATAACGAGGTGGAAGGATTTTAACACTCCACAAAAACAGACAAATTGGCAGACCACATTCAATTAACAGTGTACTCGTCTTGAACCTTTATTTGGGATTGGTTCGATTACGACTGAGGTCGTAACCGAACCAGTCGGAACATCGCAACCCTATAAAATAATGTGTGGAGAATGGGTTAATAGGAACTTCTCGCAAAACGAGGTTAGCGCTCAACTTGTGCTTCATCTCCTTCAACGTCAGTTTACTCTGCATCACAAGCTGCATCTGTGTCATTCCCCCCCCTCGATCTAATACGTTTTCATGAAATTATTATATACATCAATGTTTCATGTTTTGTCGGTCAATGCGTATGTTTCTGCTGAGTTTATCCGTTTTGATTTAAAAAAAAAAAGTTTCTTGAAGAAAAAACACTCTCCATCTAATCCCGATATGTTTCTAGCATCCTAGATGGCTGTTTGGAATTATGGCCGAAGCAACTAAGGCCTTGAAGCCAGAGTATTTTGTCTGTTGATTGCGTGTTCCTCTGGCCATTTTACGGGATGAAAAACATGAGTTTCCGGGAGGGGGGGGGGAATCTACCATCCCCGTATGAAACAGCTAACTCATCTACGGTGAAAAGCCCTTATAAAGGTTCTTCGCGTCCTAGACGGGATTTGAAACCAGAATTTTTCCAACCAAAGGGAGTTGCTGTCATATATGTACTGTATCTCTTTAATAATAATAATAATAATATTACTTAAATTAAGGGGATATTAAATCCCGCATAGTTTTAAAACCGAATAAGAAACTCAAAGATCGGAATCAGAGAGTTTCGTGCCGATTATAGTTTACTATAATCGGCAAGAAATCGGCAATATAATAATAATAATAATAATAATAATAATAATAATAATAATAATAATAATAATAATAATAATAATGTTTCGTTTGATGACAAAGACGTGACTGAATGTTTCAAACCTATAGGCTCCGCATTTTATAGCCTGGAGCGTCTGACATACTGTCGAATCCTCACCTGCATGATGAGCCCCAGTTAGTATGTATCTATTACAGTGGCGGCTCGTGGCTTGAAATCGTGGGGGGTGCTGCAACTTTCGAAATACACATACACACTGTAAGTACAGTGTATATGTGTTTGGATAAAATATCAAAATTATGGTAAAAATTAAAAAAAAAATTAAACATGAAAAAGTATTGTTTATTATCGATAAAATTATACAGTTTGGTATAATTCAAAATTACTTAAAAATAAAATATATTCTTCTTGTTTTGTTTCATGAAAAAATATGGTTTATTATCGATAAAATTATAGTTTAGTATAATTCAAAATTACTTAAAAATAAAATCCATTATCATAACCCCAATAATGTTCTAAAATAAGAACTATAACAAATGTTATGTCTTTAATTGTAATGTCCAAATATTTAAAGAGACGGAGTAAACACGATAAGCACTACGAATACTCTACTACTGACGCAAACTGCATATAAACAACAGTGGAACTGCGCGACGGACAGTGCCGCATTACACTAATAGCTCGCATCTCACTATGACGTGATATGCTTGCGCGCGTAGCAATATGGCACTGTGGTAAACACAGTGCTGCTAGCGTCCTTCGCCCTCCTAAGTGCTACAAGATGGATTTTTTATTATTTTTTATACAAAATAAGAGAATTGTATAGGATTGTTGATGGTAAAATTAAATATTACAAGCAAATATAAATAAATTAATAAATATATTTATGTATCGAGAAAAATTGGGGTGTTGCAGTTCCGCAGTGCCTATGCACGAGCCACTCCTGATCTATTAGGTACCGAACGAGAGTTCGTTCGGTACCTAAAACAGGTGACATTGCACTAAATAATAAATATAGGATGTCATATTCAAGCAATAATGATCAAGAAAAATAAGGAAGAGATAACATTCAATACCAAACATGAAGACGAACTTCTTGATTGGAAGGAAGCTTCAAGTTGAGATATGTAAGCATACTTCAAAATGGAGAAATGAACTATGAAACTTATTTGTGCCTATGGTCCTGTAGAAGGTTCTACTAAGGAATAAGTCGAAGAAAATTTTGAATCATTAGAGAAGACCACGGACATACAGAAAACGAAAAAACTGGTCATTGTGGGGACCAGCTTTTTTTTCTTTATTTCATATAATGGTAATTACCTGCTAGATTTATGTTCAGAATAAGGACTAGTCATTATTAAGACAATGTTCCAACATAAGGATGTGCATAAGCTCATATATATATATATATATATATATATATATATATATATATATATATATATATATATATATATATATATATATATATATATATATATATATATATATATATATATATATATATATATATATATAGAGAGAGAGAGAGAGAGAGAGAGAGAGAGAGAGAGAGAGAGAGAGAGAGAGAGAGAGAGAAGACACAAGAAATTACAAACGCCTCATTTACTATGTTATTGTCAATAGCGATATTTTAATGCTGCTTCAAGATACAAGAAGATTTTAAACCGAAAGTAATCATCACTTCGTTTTGAGTAGGATAAAAATAAATATCACATTAAAAAAGAATAATATGTAAGAAAATTTTAAAAAGAAAGAAAGTAGTATAACTTTAAAGGTGAACTGTACACTCAACTATAACAATATTATTCATGAAAAAATTAAACAGTTCGAAAAAAGAACCATACTTTGGAGTCTCGTTGGGAAACTCTGAAGAAAATTTTATATTCTCTCTGAAACTATACATGTAGCTCCTTTTGTAATCTTAGATATAAAGAGATAAGCAAAGTTTTTATTATGGAGCACCCTTAAATCCAGAACGAATATTTTGACACTGCAGATATTTTAAATTAAAAAAAAAATTAATGAAATGATCATAAATAGGTGTTATTGCCTACCATTCTGTATTTTTGGCAATTAGAATCTTTGAAACCAAATATATAAACAAGTAGAATTTTTCAGCTCGTACTCTGCAATGTTTCGCAGTCGAGAAATCAGAATTATATACAATATTTTAGAATAATAAATTTCCATCGCCTAAATAGATGAATGTTAAATTTTAAAATTTCTTCTTCTTCACTGTTAAGCGCAAATGATTGTACTACCTCCGTTTTCAAGACTATCCCACCATCTTTTCTTTGGTCTTCCTTTATTTCTCTTTCCCTTTGGTATCCAGTTCTTTATTTTCCTTGCCCACCTGTTATCATACATTCTTTCTATATTATTTTTTCATTCTTCCTATCGTTTTTGGATCCAATCATTTATCGGCTATATTTTAAAATTTTGTCTCATTTGTCTGTTCCAGATTTTCTTTAATATTGTTACATCTTCAATTTTTCTTAATGTTTTCATCTCAGTGGTTTTATTGAATTGTCTGATATTTTGCATTTGCTGTACGTGTTTCTGCAGCATATTCTATTAGCTTTTATTGAATGTTTTCGTACTTCATTTTGTGTGATGCCATTTCTGTTCCTGAATCTTTTATCCTACTAACTTGTTCAATTATGTTCCCTTTGATATTTCTAATTTGCATCTTATGATTTCTTGGCAACTGTCGCTGTTTTCCTTTTTTTTTTCTTTTAATAACTTCGTATTTTTCTTCTCGCTGCGTTATTGAATGTATTCAGCAGTCTTTGTAGGCTATCTCCATTTTCTGCTAGTAAGATTATACATCACCATATCCAATTATTCTTAATTTTTCATTTTTAATTTGTATTTTCGCACTTTTTCATATTGTTTACTTCATTTATTATTTCATCCATTAAATTAAATAAGGTGGGACTTAATGAATCATCTTGTCTAATTGCTTCCATCATTTTAATTTCTTCTCTCTCCTTGTTCTGAATTTATTATACAACTGTTATCTCTCTCTCTCTCTCTCTCTCTCTCTCTCAATACTTTTAATGTAGTGCAGAGCAGATTTCTTCGTCTGTAGTTCTCTGAATTTGTTCTGTCTCCTTTCTTAAAGATTGGCTATATTAATTTTCTTTCGCTAATTTTAATTTCGCTAATAAGTTCTTTCGCTAGTCATCTCATATTTTTTTCCTTTAAATGCTATATTTAGAATATCATATAATTCTTTTACTAATTGTTTCCCTCCATATTGTAATAGTTCATCATGTATCTTATCTATTCCAGCAGTTTTTTTAGTTCTTTAAGAGTCTGTTCAATATCTTTTTCTATTATTTCAAAAGTTACACTATCCTCTTCGTAAATATCCTTATCTCTGATTATATTATCTTTATATTTTAAAACTTTATATTTTATTTTTAACTTTAAATTAATTTTAACCTAAATTTTTAATGTAATATTTAGTATTTATCTCATTTTATTTTAATTTTAACTTTATATTTTAAAACTTTGATTATATTCTTTATTTTTTAAAACTTAACATATGAAAAATCTTATGACTGGAATGAAATGGAAAGAACAATATATACTTCCAGGGAGCATAAATGATATCTGCAGAAAACTTGTAGAAAAGAAAAAAACAAAACAAAATACGAAATGATGCTTAACCTTTTGGGGCAGTGAGAACAATTCAAAAGCATTAATTTTGCCTGCACGTGCTTTCCAATTACATTATAAAAAATAAATAAATAAAAATAACTGCTGCGAACAAGTCATTCTCACGTCTACTGCTGATCTAGAGTACCCAAACTCGACATAGTTATTAGCCGCTAACCCAATGAGCTGAATGATGGTCGGTATTTATGAAGTATCAACGGTAGGTGTAGTTTGATTTGCACCTTAGTAACCGGAATACGTGGCACTTGTTCAATTACTTGCACAATCAGAATTTTAGGAAACCTTTTGTGAAAGAAGCCGAAAGGATGAGATGTAATTTCTCAACTTTCATCTTCGAAGCTTATTAGTAAGCTTATCTGAGGATGACACCAGTTGGTTATTATTTATTGGTTTGTTTGATGTGTTAAGAAATCTATGATTGAGAAATTCGCGTGCACGAACGCACGCACCAACCCACACACACACCTGATTAATATCGTGCGTGTAAATGTTGTATAGAGTTGGGGAGAGTACAGCTCCCGGTGGTACTCCACAGGTTACTGGTAGCTCTCTTCTTCGGTTAGACCCGATATGTGTGACATGCTTTCTATTTTGGAGGTAGTCTGTAAACCACCTGTGCAGAGGCCCGTCTATTCCAACATGCCTCAGCTTTCATAACAAGGTTTGATGTGTGAGTGTATCAAATGCTTTAGTTAGATCAATAAAGACTACCATAGCAATTTTGTTTTTGTCTAAGGCGGTATTAATTACGTCTGTAAAGTCTTCCAAGAGAGATGTTCTTCCCTTATTTTTCTGAAAACCATATTGTGTTTTGGGGATAATATGAAAGGTATGAAAAAATATGAAAGGTATATGCTGTGAGTTTCTTCAGTACGATCCGCTCCATAATTTGATTGATAATTGGTAATGTTGCTATGGGTCTGTAATTGCTGATTAAATTTCTTTTTCCATGTTTGCATATGGGTGTGATTATGGCGGTCTTTAGTATACTTGGTATCTGTCCTGTTTTAAATATTTTATTTATTAATTTTAGTAGGATAGGACCTAAGCAAGTTGCATGTTGCTTGATATCCTTACGTCTTATACCATCAATTCCTGGGCCTTTGTTTGGTTTGATTTGAAGTATTGCAGAGAGAAGTTCTGCTTCTCTTATGGTTGGGAACCATAATGTCTGTTTTGATTGTGGTCCAAGCGGAGGATCACGTTTTGTGATTGGGGGAATATTTCTGTGTAGTTCTTGTATGGAATCTGCAAAGTATTGGTTAAAGTCATTTGCTAGTTGTTGGATAGGTTTTGCGTCTTTCATGAAGCTGTGTTTTATGGTTTCGGAGGCGGTGCTGTTGGGAGCACAATCTAGCATCTCGTTGATCAGATGCCAGGTTTGTTTTATGTTGTTTTATACAGAGGTTAATTTGTCTCTGTAGTAGTTTCTTTTTTACATTTCTTATTTTGTGTTGTAAGACGATTCCTTATTGTATATCGGTTTTTAAGGCTCTGTTATTTGGATATCGCTTTAATTCTTTCCATAGAGCGTCCTTTCTGTGTATTTCTAGGATTAAGGTTTGTGTTTTCCAAGGATTTTGGGTTGTTTTTGAGCGAATTCTGATTTTCTTTGCAGCTTTCTTATATATTTCCTCGAGTGTGAGTTAAATGTTGTTGTATAAGATATCTGCTGAATCTGATGCCATGTGTTCCCAGTTGGTATTTCTTATTTCGTGGTTGACTACTTCTTCGTCTATTATTGTTTTGTGTTGCTTTTCTTCTGTGGGGCGTTGCATGGATATTGGCTTAGTGTGTAGATTTAGAGCCGTGAAGTAATGATCTGCTACTTTGCATTTTATGACTGATGCAGTGTAACTGTTTGGTGGTGCTCGGGCGTATATATGATCTAGGCAGGAAGCAGTGATAGTATTTCCGAATATTTCTTCTCTAGTACATGATGTTATTGTTGGTATTAAATTATACATGGATAGGGTGTCTAGGTATTGTACAGTGTTGTTCTAGTTTTCGTTTGCAATATTTATGACTATGTCGCCGATTATCATTAGGTATTCGGTTGAGCATATTTCTTGGCGTGAAAGCCAGCAATTGAGTTCGTGCAAGAATTTTATCATGTTTAAGTTTGGTGGCCTGTAAATTGCATTTAGTATTATGGGATGCTGTCTATTTGTGGTATTAGTGATTTCGAGGCAAAGGGTTTCAGCATGCTCAAATTGATAGGCCGTTTCTTTTGTTATTAATTTATGTTCGATAAATATTAATATTCCATCCCCTCTTTTTGTTTGGCGGAATGATCTATGTTGTTGGAGCCTGGAATTTGGAAAGCAGTCGCTTCATCATTAGTTATGGATACTTCTGTTAGGACCAATATATCAACAATACCGGTGTAATTCCTCAGATAAGCCTGTAACAATAACCAATGTTTTCGGACGCTTCTGATGTTAATATGCAAGATTGAGAGTCCTCTCGCTTGTACTGTGTGTTGTTTCCATGCATCAAGCGAGTCGAAAGTATACAATTGTTGATGTATTCTGGTGTAATTACATCTATCTGATGGTTCACATTCATTTTTGTTGTGTTGAGGTCTTCTTTTTGAACTAAATTGGAGTCTCTTGTTTCACTCTGGCAGCCTATCTATGTCTTCCGAGCTTTTTATTTCTATTGACTTTGAAGTTTGTGACTTTCTCAAGAGTATCTCGCCGTCTTTGATCCACAAAAATTGATAACTTTTTTCTGTTTTTCCTTTTCTCGCCTGGTACAACAGATTCTGATTGAAAGGTGTTAAATACTAAGAGAGAAAGGGTGGTGTATTGTCTTGCGTTGCGTTTAAGCCCTTGACAACTGGTTTTTTCAGTCTGTTGGCTTTTATGAGATTGTCTCTTGTAGCCTTGCTTGTCAGACGAACCATGACTGGTGCGGGTCGTGGCGAGCCTTGTTTTTTGTTCTTCCTGGGAATCCGATTTAGGGTATGAATATCATTATGCTGTAGGGGGATGTCAATTGCATGGCCTAACTTTAAAACTACGTCTCTGAGATTTTCTGTGGATTCAGTTTCTGGAAGACCGTTTATGACAAGGTCTTCTTTATGTTGTTGCTGATTTAAAAGTTCGTATTGTAGTTTTAGGGAATTAAATTCTTGACGGAGTTCGGATGTGTCTTTTATCAATTTGTGCTCCCTGTCAGTTAGTACGTCAATGCTGGTTTTAATGTCTTTTACCGTATAAATATTAATAATGATAATAATAATAATGTTTGGATTACTGACATTGCAGTAACCACCGATAACATCAACCACAAAGAATTGGAAAAAAATCACTAAATAAAAAAATCGTTAATTAAAGAAACATAATTAACGGTTCACTTGGTGCAATTTCAAAAAAGCTATTCAACTACTGTATTTACAAGAATTAAACATTAACGAAATGACCACATATGACATATGATCTACGAAAAACAGCATTACTTGGAACAGTTTTTAATTTTACGATGCTACCTGACAGACTGTTCTTAGATTCTTCGGTAGAATCGGAATTGCTCTATATTATCAGTCAAATTGCTATTTGAATGACATCTTGTTTTAACTGTGCATCAACTGCGTGAATAAAGTGACGGTAATAACAAAAAAAAACTTTTCATAACATTTTAATTATCATCTCACAGAGTATTTACATATATACACATATTTACATATATTTACATATTATATATATATATATTTTTTTTTTACAGTCAATTTCATACAAATTTTTCCGTTTTCTGTATTATAAAATGCGTTAATAATAGTTACTATGGATGGTAATTTATAGTTTGCAATTGGATAAGGTTACATTTTTTAACAGTATTTATAATATAATATAATATAATATAATATAATATAATATAATATAATATAATATAACATCCTCGATCTTTTTAATCAGCTATCTGAGGATGACACCGGTTAGATATATGTATTTTTTTTTTTATTGATTTGATTGCTGTGTTGGAAGTAGGCTGATGTTTGGGAGGTCAAATGAATGATCAGAAATTTTTTTTTTTTTTTTTTTTTTTTAAATAACGAAACCTGTGGTGAGATCATAATTAAAAGAAACACACGTATTAACCACAGTTAAAATTATTTAATTGTAAATATTTCATCCTAAGTATCTTAGGAACTAATAATAATTATTTTACACAACTTTGTATGACAATTTCCCATACTTTAGGAATAATAAGAACGTCGTTGCGGTTTAAATTTGGTCTGTGTAGTAGGACTTCAGAACTTTCTTTATATAAACGTTCATGTTTATATAAAAGTTCATGTTTCTATGTAAAAGTTTAAACTTTTCCCAATGGATCCTATGGCTTGGATTTTCAATTCCGTGTTGAGAGAGGCCAGATTTTTGCGATTTAAAAAGACGAATGTGGTCTTGATGTTCCGAGATGCGTTTCTGAACAGACCTACCTGTCTGTCCAAAGTAAGACAATTTGCACGAGCATGGAATCTCATAAACGCCAGGCAACATCAAAGGTGAGAGTTTGTCATTAGGAGAAGGTAACAAAGTTGTAAATTTGGTTGATAGGTTTGTAAGTAGTGGCAAAATTGTATTTCTTCATAATTTTAGAAAGACGTTTGGAGATGCCTTTGACGTAAGGTATGGGAATCCTATGGACTTCTTCCTGTCTAGTTTGATGTGTGGGAAAGTGACTGATGCTTTTTTGAGTTGTTTTAAGATTATATCCATTTAGGATGGCTGTATTTTTGATGACTTCTAATTCTTGGTTTAGAGATTCTTCAGAGAAGCAGAATTTGTGTGCTCTGGAAACTAGTGATTTAATAATGCCAGATTTCTGAGATGGATGATGAGCGGAAGAATTGTGATGCGATGATGGTTAATTTTATCTAGAAACAGTTGTAATTCATATTCGGGATGATCCCAGACTGCAAATACGTCGTCGACATATCTTAACCAAATTTTTGGTATGGGTTCAAAAGTGAATATTTTCTCCTCAAGGTGTTCTAGAAACAAGTTTGCTAGGTTTGGTGATAAAGGAGATCCCATTGCTGTTCCTTCTTCTTGCTTGTAAATTTGACCTTTCCAGGTGAAGTATCCTGATGCAATAACAAACTTGAGCAATTCAACTATATCAGACGGAAATTTTTGAGTTAGTAATTGTATTGTTTCTTTATGGGGAATGTTCGTGAAGAGGGAGACAATGTCGAAGCTGATTAACAAGTCAGTTTTTGACAGTTGAATGTCTTTCATATTTGTGTGAAACTCTGTAGAATTTTTGATTGAAGAGACTGAGTGGCCCATGTGAGGACGGAGAAGGTTAGATAAGAATCTTGATAACTTGTAAGTTGGACTGCTAATACAGTCTACGACGGGTCTGAATGGAACATTATTTTGTATAGCTTAGATAAGCCATAAATTCTAGGAGGTCTGGCAAGGTATGTCTTAAGTTTTTTGATTGTTTCTTCATCTGAGGAGGAAGTTTCATTAAGTAGCTTATTTAATTTTCTGAGTTAACGTTTTGTAGGATCATAATCCAATTTGGCGTAAGTATTACGATCTCGAAGAAGTAAATTCATTTTTCGGTCATATGAATTGGTATCAAGAACCACAGTGGTATTTCCTTTATCAGCTCTGGTAATGATTATGTTTTTATTACGTTTTAAGGATATAATAGCTTTCAATTCTGATGGTGGGATATTTAATTCCGGAGGTTTGGAATTGTAGATCACTTTAGCTATCTCAAAAAGAAGTCTGTTGGCTTCAATACTGGAGAGATGGTTGACGTTTCTTTCGATATTATGTATGAAGTCTAAATATTGGAAACGTTCTGGTGAAATCGCAAATTTATGACCTCTCGCTAGAACATTTAATTCGTCTGTTGTTAGTGGACGGTTAGATAAATTGACTACTCATTTTTCCGTTGGTAATTTGTTAGTGATCTTTTTTGATCGATTTAGTAGATTAAGGTATTTATTATGTAGAGCACTATTGCTTTTATCAAAAGCTTTTTTTCCTGAATTCTTTGAGACAGTTATAATTAATTATACCAATTCTTGATTTAACGTATTTGACAAGTCTGTTTCTAGTTCCGTAATTTTTAAATTGTTTGTTGCTAATTCATGCTTAGAAACTAGTAACTGATTGAGTAGTAAGGAATGGCTTGCTTTTTGATAAATTTTATGGGCACCTGGAGATTTGATGACTTCCTTCAGTTTTGTAAAAGATGGAATGAGATTATCGCGCTGCACTTTTTTGAAAAAGAGATTCGAGCTCGTAGTTTACCCTGTTTTAATTGCAGTTTTCGTAGTGAGTTTGTCTTGTGCTGTCATTTCCCCGTGAAGGAACATTTAATTCGTAATTTAATTCTTATTATTCCTAAAGTATGGGAAAACATACAAAATTATCTAAAATAATTATTAGTTTTTTTTTGTTTTTTTTTTTACTTCTGTAACACGTTACGCACGTTTAATGAGATTCTATTGTAATCATGCGCCCTAACTGTATGTTATTTCTATTATTGTTTAAACTACTGTACTGATGATGTCCTAAGATACTTAGGATGAAATAATATTTACAATTAAATAATTTTCACTGTGGTTAATACGTGTGTTTCTTTTAATAATGATCTGAAATGTCTGATCGAAGTGAAATTGCCGGTATGTTCTGGTGTTATTGCATCTGTCTTGGTGGTTCACATTCTTTTTTATTGTGGTCTTCTTTTTGAACTAATTCTGAGACTTTTTTTTTCCCCACAGGGGCAGCCTTTCTATGTCTTCTGAGCTTTTAATCTGTAACACCCCCCCCCCCACTTTCTCTCTCTAACTTGGAATGTATTGATGCGTTGCTGAACTGGAAGCCTGAACGAATATATTGTGTTTCATTAAGTTTGTATGGTATTTTGGTACCATACGGAAAAGATACCTTTTTTTCTGCTTTTTTTCTTTTCTTGCTTGGTTCAAAAGATTCTGATTGAAAGGTGTGAAATACTCAGATAAAAAGTTTGGCCTATTTTCTTGCGATGCATTTAAATCCTTGACTACTGGTTTTTTCAGTCTGCTGGCTTTTATGAGATTGTCTCTTGTAGTCTTGCTTGTCAGACGAACTATGACTGGTGCCGGTCGTGGCATGCCTTGTTTTTTGTTCTTCCTGGGAATTCGATTTATGGTCTGAATATCATTATGCTGTAGGGCGATGTCAATTGCATGGCTTAACTTTAAACAATGTCTCTGGGATTTTCTGTGGATTCAGTTTCTGGAGGACCGTTTATGACAAGGTCTTCTTTATGTTGTTGTTGGTTTAAAACTTCGTATTGTAGTTTTAGGTAATTAAATTCGTGACGGAGTTCCTATGTGTCTTTTATCAATTTGTGCTGCCTGTAGTTAGTGCGTTAATGCTGGTTTTAATGTCTTTTACTGTTTGTAAGACTTCTTCGACTTTTGAATTATTAAATTTAACAAACTCTTCATATTCGCTAATTGTTTTTGTTATTTGTTTATTCTGTTTATCAAATAGTTCTTGGACAAGATCTACCAAAGCTGGCTTTTATATTTTCTAAACCTTTTTCAAGTAATAAATTTATGGAACTCAAATTATAAGACTCACTGGTATTTTTTTTTCTTGTCTGTTCAGTTCATCGTCCGATTCTGCTCCGGCGTAATCAGTTGCGTCGTAGATGGCGGCGTTTCTTTGTTCTCTCAACAGTATAGGCATTTCCATTTCTCTTGCTTGGCATTGGATTTGCATTGACATGTTGTTTCTGAGACTCCGGAACATGTAAAGTGAAGATTCCTATGGCATTTCCTGCAGATTATATTCGTCTTCCCTCGGACGATAATTCCTTCAGGCACTTGTTGCACTTAATGGCTCACCTTTCTTCCCTTGGACAACTGTAAAGATGGCGACGTCCTTTGTTCTATGCTCGTTAGTGACCACGGTGAGCTCTGCTCAATTTTCAGCACACTCAAAATTTGGGTTTCACTTGGCCGATTTCGATGAATTATATATCACTGTCTTCAGTGTGACAAGAAGAGATACTTTGTGACACTATTAAATTAACAACAGGAGTTTGAACCACATTAAAGTATAAAACTGGACCAGCGACACAACCATGCAACCGTTCGTATGCCTACACAGCGTCCTCCTGGGGTAATTATTAAAATAATAATAATAATAATAATAATAATAATAATACATTATTATTATTATTACTACTAACCATCTGCTAAAAACCATCGCTTTAAGCAATGGTTTTTAGCACGCACACTCACGCACGCACACACACACACACACGCGCGCGCGCGCGTGCGATAACTTGGAAAATGTCTGGGATGTAGAAGTTTCGTGTAGCCTTTCCGAAGTGATTATTGGATTTATATGTGATATAATTAGTTATCTGAGGTCTTGTTATATGGTATGTATTTCTGACTATCCTGTAGTTGGCATCGAAATAATGTTTAAGCAAAGCTGCATAGTGACATAAGTGTTTTGCTGTCAGTATTTTGTGTTCTGACATTGCAGTGTATATAAAGTCGTTATTGTCTCTTTGTTCCCAAAAGATCAGTTTTATCATTTTTGTACTGTAACGACATTAATCTATTTAGTTTGAAGGGTGCACAGAAAGCATATGTTGTTATAGCGTAGCTTAGTATATTTTGGCATAGTGCTTTGTATATTAGTGTTTTTAGGCGTGTGGGAGCTATGTCTTTTAACCTGTAGAGTTTGCCAGTCATTGTTCGGAGTTTGCTGTGTAGATGGTTTATGTGGCTATTCCATTTCATACTGCATCGAGGTGAATTCCAAGGTATCGTATTGTTTCAACCTGAGTGATTGTAGTGGTTTTACTGTTATGTGTGTTTTTTATGTTGGAGAGTGGATGTTGGATGGTTATATATTTGTTATCAACTCGTCGAGTAAGTGGATTTCTGAATATCATTAATTAGGTGTATGGAGTTTTTAGTGAGCAAGCCTACAAGATTTATGTCATGTTGCATATTTGTTTGGGCTATGCTTGCGTTATTATGGATGGATATTATAGCTGTATCGTCTGCGTATTGGAAGATCTTCCCTTTGAGAGGTAGCTGATTAATAATAATAATAATAATAATTTTTTTTTTTAGATACAACAATAGTTTTATATACACGTATATATATATATATATATATATATACATAATATTTATAATACATTACAATTGTGAATAACAAATACTGGAGAGTTATTAATATTTTTAAATTATAATAATTTTTTTTTTAAATAAATAATATTTTTGTTCACTGCTAAAATATTTACACATACATATATACCATAGTTATCTTGATTATAATAGTAATGATTTTTTTTTATTTAAAAAAAAAGAAAACAATTTATTATGTCTCAGTATAAGTTACTTACAATAATAATATTTACAGTAATTACTATAAGGATTATACAGAATTTTTGATTTTTTATTTTTAATAATAATAATAATAATAATAATAATAATAATAATAATAATAATAATAATAATTTATTTATTTATTTTATTCATTTATTTATTATTATCATTATTTTTTTATTTATTTATTTATTTATGTTTTTTTTTTTTTTGTCTCAGATGAATTGCATACATAGTTGCTGTAGTAATTATATATATATAATATTTATAACGCATTACAAGTGTGTATAACAGATAATAATAATAATAATAATAATAATAATAATAATAATAATAATAATAATAATAATAATAATAATAATAACGAGTATCTAGGAACTAGAAACCAGGAGAATAAAATTAAAGAACAACCTATAATTATAGCAGGAGGAACTAATATTAACACTTTAAACACCGAAGCAAGCATATATAAGTAGTTTATTTAGATATGCTATCCAACTTTGGCTTAACAGCAACCATTTTATCTCATACTAGAGAGAAAATGGTAAATGAAAATATAGCACGATCCTGTATAGATCATATTAACGTTCGTGTCAAGAGATAACAGACTTTTATCCACAACTATTAAAACAAAACTAGTAGACCACTACTTCATATCATTACACATCCCAGCACTGGAAAAGAAAAATTCCAATTTTTTACTCACGCCAAACCATTTTAAAAAGGTAATAGACGACTGCATCGTTGACGAAGAAATTAGGAAAACCTCGTGGCATCAACTGATAACTGATGTGGCATGATGGATATCAGTCCCAAGGACTCCAATCCCTTTGTCTCTATGAAATAGTCTTGCATTAAAGATTAGCGAGCACTTGGCTCACCCTATTTAGAGCTGTATGGAGGAACCTGAACCGATAAGGAGAGCTGTTTTCGGGCGCTTATGTTTCCACCTGTCGTGTTCGTCATAGTTAGAAGATTCTCGAATGAGTTGATTTGGATGAACAGCTGCTTTGGCAAAATAAGCAGCAGCACTGTTATGGAGGAACGTGGGAATATCTGGAATATCGGCATCACGGTGCAAGAGAGCATTTCTGACAAACCACGGAGCGTTAAAAATCATACGGAGGCACTTGTTTTGAATAACTTGTAGCTTGTTGATGTTGGTGGGGGAAGTGTGACCCCAGGCTGGAGATCCGTAAGTTAACGATGGTCTGATAATTGTTTTATAGATCCGTAGTTTGTTTTCAGTGCTAACTTGACTTCTTCTATTGAGGAGAGAATAGAGTTGTACAATTGCAGAGTTTGCCCTTTTGCATGCATAAACTATGTGGGAGTTAAAGTTTAAACGGTTATCAAGCTGAATGCCTAGATATTTGGTAGTAGATCTCCATGGGATGGCTGTGTTAAAAAGTTTAACTTCTCCAGAGTGAGATGCTTGTCTTCTTGTGAAGAGAATGGCAGTGCTTTTATCGGCATTTACAGATATTCTCCATTTTCTGAACCAGTCCTCCAATTTTCTTGCTGCAGTTTGTAATCGCTGAGTAGCTATATTAGGCCTAAGAGATCTGCTAAGAATTGCCATATCATCCGCATAACTAGCTATAGTGGTTAGTGATGTGCTAGGAACATCAGAAACAAAGATGTTAAAAAGCAGCGGTGAGAGCAGCGAGCCTTGAGGGACACCAGCAGTGATTTTTTTCATTGAGGATCGAATTCCGCGCAACTTGACCTGGATTTTACGGTCCTGTAGAAAGGAGTTAATAATTTTGGTAAGGTAAAGAGGGATGTTGGCTGTAATTAATTTATAGATGAGACCTTTGTGCCACACCTTATCAAATGCTTTTGCAACATCTAAAAAGATAGCTCCTGTATGCTGTTTCCAGTTAAAGCCTGTAATGATGAATTCAGTCAGTCTGTGAATTTGCTGTGTAGTGCTATGGCCGGTACGAAAACCAAATTGTTCTTTCGGAATTATGTTATTTTTATTCACCTCCTCATTAAGTCGGTTGAGAATGACTCTTTCTGCGATTTTTCCTAAGCATGATAAAAGACTGATAGGTCTATAGCTCTGTGTCATTTGAGGTGCCTTACCAGGCTTGAGAATAAGGAATATATCAGCTTGTTTCCATCTTGAGGGGAAATAATTTAATCTCAGAATTGCATTAATAATGGCTACTAGATGCATGACAGCTTTGTGTGGGAGGGCTTTAATTGTTTTGTTGGTAATTTCATCTGGACCAGGGGCTTTTTTGTTTTTAAGCTTCCTAATGATTGAATAGACCTCTTTAGGTGAGGCGGGACAGATATTTTCACAGCTACAAGGTTTCCGAAGCGCAGAGCGTACACGACGGTGTATCCTCTCTATGAAGGTCAGATCAGCATGCGTATAATTAGGACGGCACTGAAGCTGGAGGGCATCAACGAAAGCTTCGGCTTTTTCATTATCTCTGTAAACAAGACCTCTTTCTCCGTGAATGGGCTGGATGTTAGAGCGATCTGTACGGAGAGCTTTAGTCAACTTCCACAGAGAATTATCTTCAGCTTAGAGAGAACAGAGTTTTCTTTCCCATTGCTGGTTTTTGTGATCTTTTAATGCGTAACGAACTTGGTTGGATGCTCTATTTAGTTCTCGACGGTCTTGCGGAGATAGCGTGTTGTGATAGCGGCGTCTGAGTCTATTTTTGTTCCTGATCAGAACAAGGATTTCTTCAGGAAGTGAGTTGACTTGAGCTGGGGTGGAAATAGAACAAGCTGCGGATAAGCCAGCGCGTATTTTACATTCAAGATTGCTGACTGCCACGTCAATTTCTTCACAGGTGGAGATAGTAGGTACTGAGTCTATGATAGTGTTCATTTTAGCCTTGAATTTTGCAAAATTAGTGTGAGATTGGTTGGGAATGAGCTCAGGCTCCCCCCCTAAACTTAAGAGTACTGGATTGTGATCTGAGCTGAGCTCGTCAACCACTTGAAGTTGAAATTGATGACAAATATTGTTAAAAATAGCAATATCCAAAACATCAGGTCTGCCGATCGCTCCATAATGTGTTGGCTCGATTGGGCCTGCAATAACAATATTTCTCTTCAAGGCAAAATTGTAGAGGATCATTCCGTTGTTGTTAAAACTCTTGCTGTTCCATAAAGGATGCTTAGAATTGAGATCTCCTGCTACAATTATTGCTTCATTTGTATCTAGTAGCTGAGAGAGATCAGAGGGGAGTAAAGGTTTGCCAGGGGGGTTGTATACAGAATAAATCTTTAAGCTGCCTGCATTGTTGGTATGAATTTCTATGCCTGTCTCCTCGAGGTTAGATGTATTAGTCTTCTTAATCTCATTATAGCGGATGTTTCTTCTTACAAAGATGGCAGTGCCTCCTCCTCTGGCATTGAGTCTGTCATTTCTAAGTAATGAATAATTTCTGAGTTTGGGATTATCGCAGGGACGTAGGTGAGTCTCGTTAATGAGGAGAATATCAATTTGTAAATGATCTGTAAGTTCCTGTAATTCCAAACTTTTGTTGTTGAGACCGTTTGCATTCCAGAATATTATCTGTATAGAATTTGATGTTGAAGCTGAATTAGTCATTAATCATGGAGAAGATGACTTGAGTATTCCTAAGGAATTTGTTGGTATCGGCCTGGCTTGGATTTGTTTTGCTGAAGGCCATTAGCATCTCCCCTAGTGAGGCAGCAAGAATTGCTGAGGAATTTTGACTGCTAGCTGCAGGGAGTGCCTCGGTGTTACGTGAGGAAACCACAGAAGCATAAGATTTATCTGGTGTAACTTTTCGTGCTTTGATTTCAGGCACATATCTCACAATATTTTTCTGCGTGGGCTGAATTAACTCCTGTCTAGGTTTTTGAAGGTTGGATGGATAGAGAGAACAGCCCTTGTAATTAGCAGGATGTGGGCCACTGCAGTTCGCACATTTAGCAGGTGTGGACTTTGGTTTGACGCAAGTGTGCGAGGGATGGTTGCCACCGCATTTCACACACTTGTAGTCTGCTCTGCATAACATTTGTGCATGCCCAAATTTTTGGCAGCGATGGCATTGACCAGCCGATGCCTTTCTTCTTAGTGGCTCGGTCTTGATGACCAAATTGCAGACTATTTTAAGATCATAAATTTCTCTCTGATCTTTACTGATCTCTACTAAGACCAGAGGCATGGGACGCTTGTCTGCTCGATACATTCGAGAAATCTTTATTGGCTCCAAGCCTTGTAATCTAAGGTCAGTAGCTATTTCTTCTGATGTTATGTTTTCTACCAATCCTCTGATCACTACCTTGAGGTTCTTTTCACTTTTGAGTTGGTAAGTATGGTATGGAAATTTATGATCATCCATAAGTCTGGTGAGCTGGCGGTAGTCCGTTGTTCCTTCAGGCTGTATGCGGACTCCGTCATCTGTGTTTTTGGCTGATGAGAACTTGATGTTATTTTTCTTCATCGTCTCTGCAAGCAATGACCATTTCTCCTTAGATCGCAAGACTACTGGTGGGATCCTCTCTTTGGGCTGTGTCGGTATATTTGTCTCTGTTCTTGCGCTAGATTGTGCTGATGTGTCCATTTGAGGTACAAATTCAGGTTCTGCAGCAATAGACTCTTTCTTTCTCTTCTTTCTGCTGACTTCCTGATAATCATTGGAATCTATGTCAGTTGTTGTGACGTTGTCATGTGTATTGTGAGGAGAAATTTCGGAGGTTTGAGGGTCTTCTGTCTCGACCTCCATAATCTGATGAACTTCAACTCTTCCTGGCCATTTCGTGTGCAAAATGTTACCAATTTGCCGAAAAATAGCTAGAAGTTCTTTGAAAGAGAGATCCTCATATGGTGAATCCATAATTAAATCTAGGCTTGAAGTGGGGGAAGGATCTGCCTTGTCCCTTCAACCACCAAGTGCTGCACAGGGCAGGGAACAGGAGAGGGCCTGAAAAATGTTTTTGAAGATGAAATAAAAGTCTTACCTGCTCTGATGATCGAGCACTCTGTTGACGCTGGATAATGCACTGACGAAAATTAAGCGACTGTTTATAACAGCAAGCTATTAACTACTATTACAATGAATAAACATAAAAAATCGCTAAAACATATCAATTAAATTCACAGTTTATCATCAATAATACACGATACGAAACACTCACTAATTTCGAACATCAGCCCAATAGAGTCCTCGTGGCATCAAATAATGCAATCCGATAATATAGGACTGTATGATTCGCTGGTCACATCGATGCATCGTATATACGATATAGCTACCCGGAAATTAAAAATTAGAACCAGCAAGGATTCATCTACATGGCTAAACTACGATATACTACTTAAAATACACACTTGACCGTTTATAGCATCAGCTCAAAAGAAATCCATATAATCAGAGCTTAAAAAGCGAATATACGGAATTCAGAAACAAACTGCAATCAGAAATACGCCGAAATTAAACATAATTATTACACGAATAAAATTAAATTTAATGAAGGAAAAATTAAAGGAACATGGATAATAATAAATGAAACACTCAATAAACACCATCTCCTTCTGCCTCGGTGACTATTATCCAGAACTTTGCCAAACACAGTTTAAGTGATAAGCAACTAGCGGATAAATTTAATGATACTTTCGAGGAACAAATTACAAACTTAAGGAAAAATATACTCAATCTTGGAACCCAAACACCAACACTATCCAAACAGAAAATAAGACTTTGATTCCCCCCAGATAACACAAAAAGACTTGGATACGGTTATCTCAAAAATCAATTTTAAAACATCCCCTGTATTTGATCAGATACGACCAAGGAATATCAAAACGCACATCTCCACCTTATGGCCAGTTATACTCAAATTAATAAACCTTCTTCTTCTTCCCTTCACGTATTAGCCTAGTGGCCTGTTACGGAGCTATCCTTAGTCCTTCTAAGCCGTATCCATCCCGAGGATACGGCTGGCTAGCCCTATGCCTCCCGGTGTGTCCTAGGTCTATAGATGCGTGTGTTCACGGGGCCGGTTTGCCTGCTTGCGGAAGAAAAAAACCCAGATAAACTGGGGAGAAAAACTCTGCTGTCCACGCCCAAGACCGGCTAACTTGGCTATGTCTGAGAAAGATCCTTAAGCTCCTCACGTCGGCGACGGGAAGGACACTCCTTTCCCAGGCATATGGTTGCTAATCGCATAGCCACTCGGCTAACTGCGCGGACATTAATAAACTTAATTTTCATAAGTGTAAAATACCACCAGATCTAAAAACAGCAGTGATAACTTCATTATACAGAAAAGGAAAACCCGATGAAAATACAAATTACAGGCCTATATCCTCGCTGTCAGTAATAGAAAAGTTCATGGAAATAATAGTAAAAGTAAAAATATCCACATATCTAGAGAAATTCAATATAATATCCAACACTCAATATGGATTTCGTAAAAATAAAGGAACCAATATCTTATTGGATGATCTCAGTGACATAATCAACTCATCTATGGACAAAAACCACCTTGCTTTCGACACCATAGAGCACACAATTCTTAAAAAAATAAATTTAAAAAAAAACCGAAGCAGTAGGCATAAGAGAAAAACACCACAACTGGTTAGAAGACTTTCTGAAAAACAGAACCAACATTACAAAAATAAATCGTACTACAATAACAGAACTGAGATTAATTGTGGCATTCCTCAAGGGGCAATTCTATCACCATGCCTTTTCAATATATTTGTAAACGATCTAGCCAACCTAGATGACACACTACTCATATCCATGCACAAAGACCCACCAACAGGCTTACAACATTCACAATCATACTTCAAAATAATCACTGATTAGCTCATACGTAATTCTATTGTAATAAACAGCAATAAATATCAACTCATGATATTCAGAAACCATCGGATAGCTATAGATCTCTTACACATATCACTAAAATATCATATCCCACAATGTCTAAAGAAAGCTAAAACCTGTCCTTACCCTACAATCCAGGAGGTTACAAAATCAAAAACTCAAGCTTGCACTTTGATTACAATATGCAATGAAACACACATTAACTATATACATAAAAAACCTGCACATATTATTGTATAAAATGCATTACCTACGAGACATATTACCTCCAAATACTAGAAAAATCATCAACGAATCCCTAGGTGAGTCTATACTTTCATATACTATATGAAATATCTTGCTATGGTTCTGCATCGCAATACTTAATGAATAAATTAAACTCATTACGAAATAGGCTGATGGCAACAACAGCCCAAAAGCGCCTAAATAGTACTCCTCTTTTTTCCATGAACACATACAACAGTCGACTGCTAACTATAAAAATTCTTAGCAATTACACTATCATTGCTAAAATACTACTTTTCCAGAAAATGTCGAAAACCAGTAACAATTCCATATCAAATTAGGCCTCTACATATAAAACATACATTACAAGTAATTATAATAATGCATATGGAAACGCAACCCGTCAATTCTATATACCAGACTTATCAAATAAGGCTTCGTACAACATAAAGAACCTAACTTCGTATGCTGCCCTAAAGAGAGTTTTATGGTCTTTATAATCAACACCCGGCAATAACAATGACTGATATTAAAACAGTCACATACAAAAACACTATTAGTACTCGAATGGCACCTAAAACATCTTTATATAAGCCAAACATTGGTTTCGAAAGATGTGAATAAAATAAACATTAAATCTACTGGTAGGGTTATTGTACTTACTATATGTACAGGGTGGCCATAAATTAACTTTCCCTCTTTGGAGGTATCTGTAGCTAAAACTAATACACGGAATGAGACCACATTTTATATTGAGACTTTCGAAGGCATGGGGAGATGAATTCCGCGAAAAAAAAGGTTTAGTGCCAAAAGTCGCCAATAGGAGAAATTTTGGAGCTGGCGGATCCGAAAGTAGTCAAATATTTGCAGTAAACACACAAAACACAGTAAACAGGTAAAAAGGATTATGCAAATTTTACTGTATGTACGTGACAGCAGCGCTACCAATTCCACTTAAAAAGGGATTGGGAACGTTCAGGCAGTTATTCGAATGACTGACGAATTGCGCTCAATATGCGTCCTACCTTGCCTCAGCGTGCTTTACTTGTTAAATTGTTTTACTTTAAACAGTGCAACGCCGTAGCGACCCTTCGGGAATTCAGAAGACTTCATAACCTACGTACAGGTCCTATGTCAGCTGTAGCACTCAAAGCTATGATTAAGAAGTTTGAATAAACTGGATCACTAGGAGTTAGACCTGGCAGAGGACGGAAAGCAGTGCAAGAAGAGACAGTAACAGACGTTGCTACTGCATCAGAATCAGAGGACCCTGATTCTGATGAATAAAACATTATTTCCTGTGAGTTCAATCACTACATTAATTTCTGTGTCTCTCGCAAGTTGTTGTTTTAGTATAATTATTATTATTATTATTATCATTGTAACACGCCACATATCCAGCTGGAATGAGTGACGCGGCTGTCGCTTACACCGTCGAAATGTTATTATTCCATTTTATGTCTTTAATGTAATTATTCGCTTGTTTTTGGCTCCAACCAGCGCCAAAATCTCCCCTACCGGCGACTTTTGATACTAAATATTTTTTTCGCAGAAATCATCTCCCCATGCTTTCAAAAGCCTTAATATAAAATTTGGTCTCATTCCGTTTATCGGTTTTAGCTACAGATGCCTCCAAAGAGGGAAAGTTATTTCACAGCCACCCTGTAGTAATGCATACGTATATGAAATGTATAAGTAAATGTGTATAGATATACAGTACACGTAATTGTAAAAAATAAATAAGTATGTATGTAATTTATCTGAGATAATGTTTAAAATTTATATGCAATATAAATGTGTATGGATATATATACAGCATGTACTTGTATACCAAAAAATGTATTATTAATTTTTAAAAAAATATGTTAGCAATATGTGTAAATAGCTGTATGCAGATTAGTGCAAGTATATATTGTAAATATTATGGTGAATAATAATAACGTTTGACTAATTGATTAAAAAATAATCTGGAGTCAGCAGAGTCATCGCGGGAGACTCACCCTAACCGATATTCACATAACAACCATCATACCCTGCTTTAAATTCATTCACTGTAGAGGCGCTCGTAACTGTTTCTCTGGAAACTTATTCCAATCATTCACCACTCTTCAAACAAAAAATCTAGCTCTCACACCCTTACTAACTCCTACACAACTTCCAGGGATGACCTCTAGTTCTCTCTAGATAGAAAAGAAAAAATTCTTTTCTATCAGTCTTACAGAACCCCCCCCCCCCTTTAGTAACTTGTAAGTCTCTATCATATCCCACCTTTTCTGCTTGTTAACAACAATTTGCAACCCATACTACATCTTAAGTCTATTCTCAAGATCTAAGATATAGTCTTGAGAATACACCTTAAAGTATATAAGGTCTACCACCTCCTGATCCCCAAGAAACTCAGGTGACTAAATCTGAGAACGGTAGTGAAGATGCTGTCGAATCATAGCCTTATAAAGATATCACTGTAGGTATAAATAACCTCTTCATCGTTATTTGTAAGTGTTCTTGAAGACCCAAATGATCCTACAGGAGCAACAAATTAATCCGAACAAGTCGGATTAATTTGTTATCAATTTTGTCATCAACTTTTTTTTTTTGGTTTGGTTTGGTTTCTGTTTCAGTTCACTATTTCGGTTAAGTGGTTCTGTTTGTATACGATGTTTATTAATAGTGTTGTGCATTTTAATAGTATAAACAAGTTGACATTCGTAGTTTTGTTCATTTTATGTAGCTATAAAATGGATAAATCTCCAAGAAAGCGTTCAAAAATATGTACTCTTTCTCAGCACACATCCATGATTCAATGACAAATTGCCAATGCGTGTGGTATTGGTTTGGGTGCTGTTAATGCGATTTTAAAGAGGTTTAGGTAGACAGGTACTTTTTATCCTGACAGAAAAGGAAAATGTTGGCGAAAAGGGAAAACTACACTTACTCAAGATCGTTTACTAGTTAGGAAAAGCAAAATGAATCCAAGATTGTCTGCTGTAGACTTAGCAGCTAGTGGGATTAATGTTTCTGACATGATGGTCCGACGAAAGTTGTTGGAAGCAGGACTACCCACAGACCAAAAAAAGAAACAACTCTGACGAAGACTATGCAGAAGAAAACGCTCCAGTAGATAAAAGTGTATACAAAGACTGGATCGTTGAGAAGTGGAAGAAGGTCATAATCTCAGATGAGAGCCATTTCTTTGTCCAAGATCAAAGTATTTGTCATTTGTTCTCAAATAAGCGGCTTCTAAACACCCAGCTAAAGATGTTCTGGATTTGTTTTACACATGACGGTCTAGGATTACTTATGCCTGTTGACCGTATTGCTTCAGTGTCCAGGTTACTCTCCTGACATTAACCCAACAAAAAAATTGAGCCACAGTGAAAAAGAGACTTGAAAAATTAAACTGTGATACAAAGGATTATAAAAGTATGGTTTCGAGATGCAGAAATAAGAAAAAGGTTTCTACGTTAGTAGAGTACATGCCTAAACGAATTAATGAACTTATTAGGAACAGAGGAGCACATATAAATCATTAGGTAAAATTTCAGTTTAATTTTTATACTTTTTTTTTTTAAATGTGTGTTCGGAATAATCTGTTCGCTACTGTATGAGCTATTTTACCAACTTCTTCAATATATCCCACGAACTTCAAATCTCTGTCCACCATGATATCCAGATCCCTAGCCTCGTCAATTTCCTGCAATCCAGTACCATCGATGTAGCACACAGCATGTAATCTCTACTGCTCTCCACAGTTTTGCATAATCATCAGCAAGCAATTGAATATCCTCCCCTTAAATCATTTCCTATATCATTAATATAAAAAGGAACAGAAGTGACTCCAGTACAGAACCTTGAGGAATTCCACTAGTTACTTGAATACTCCTAGACTCTACTCCATCATAAAATGCCTTCTCCAACCATACACTCCACTAGTTACTCGAATACTCCTAGACTTCTGCACCATATACTACTAATGGTAGTCAGTCAGCCCCCTCCCCCAAACATCCATGCACCCGGCTTCAGATCCATTCCAATTTACTCCAACTTATGAAATAGATTTCTATGAGATATTCTGTCAAATGCCTTTCCAAAGTCCAGCAGCACCATGGTGTAGTCATTTCCTTTATCCAATTCCGCTGTCACTCTATTACAAAATGTGAGGAAATTGCTGAGTTAGCACCTACTTTTACAAATCCATGCTGCCAACTAGAGTATTTTATTCTTATCCACGTATTTCAAAATTCTGTCTATTAGCATAATCACGAATGATATTTATATAATATAATAATATGAGCAAAATATATATTATTTGTATGTTAAGATGACTAAATTGCAAACTGGGGCAGAATTTCGTAAGAAGATAAGAAGCTAAAGCTAAATAAACCTATATAAACGTCACAGTTAAATAATTTTTGTATGCACTGGCCGCATAAAATGAATTGAAAGGCCAAAACTATTTATTTGAAGTTGTGACGTGACATGGAAGAGGTAGGATGTATTAATCTCCTTTATAATACTTTGTTAATATAATAACTTTATAATATAATAATATAATATAGCTTTATAATATAATAATATAATATAATTTTATAATATAATATAATATTATTATATTATAATAATAATTATAATGATGGACAGATATCGAAGAGTGGTTTATAGAGGAGTTGAATCCAGGAGAAGGCAGGTGACTAGTGGTGTACCTCGGGGCTCGGTAGTTGGTCCTTTGTTGTTTAGTCTGTATAATAATGATACTGGAAATAATTTGAAAGGAAATATCCACTTGTTTGCTGATGATGCAAAACTAGGAAGAGCGATAGTCAATTCAAATGATGTAGATATCTTGCAGGGTGATTTAAATAGGCTGGCGGTATGGGTAAGGTAGTAAGGTGAAGCATTTTGAAGGATGAGATCACATGCTGTGTACTATATTAATGGAACTGAATTTGATGAGGCAAGGGACTTGGGGGTTTACTGAACTTAAGTTTAGAGGGCATATTACAAAGGTTGCCAAAACACATCAAATTGTTGAAAAACACATCATCATGGTTGTTGAAAAACACACTGACAAACAGGGACAGGGAAGGTATTGTTCCAATTTATAAAGCATTAATAAGACCACATTTTAGACTATTGCGCACAGAAGATCTGGTCACCTGGATTTCTTGGTAATGAAGAAATTGTGTAGAGGATCCAGAGGCGAGTTACAAAGATTGTTGCAGGTCTGTCTGTGGGCTCCAATAACTAGCTGATAGATGTAACAGATGAGTTATGAGGCATATAAAGTATTAAAGAGGTTTTATAGGATTGATACTGATGATTTTTTCTGAATAGTGGGTTGAGAGAGAACGAGGGGTCATCCCTGGAGATTGTGTAAGAGTGTGGTTAACAATGGTGATAGAACTAGATTTTTTGCTTGGAGGGTGGTGGATGTGCGGAATGCGTCACCAGAGGTCGTTGTGAACAGTAGCGCACTCAGGATTTAATCTTGGGAGGGGGCGAGATGAGTAGACGATTTGAGAATACACACTACGTATCCCGTACGACCTATGACTGAGCATCTGCAATGATCGCTAATTCATAAGTAGTATAGAAATAGAAGACACGACACAACTTAAATTTTAAAAAATGAATTTTAATTAGGAAAAGATTTTTGGAAAATTTTCTAGTGTTTTTTTTTTCCTTTTTCTTTGGGGGGGGGGGGGGCAGGGCTCTCCCTCTAGGTGCGCCACTGGTTGTGAATGCTTCGTCTTAATGAATTTAAGAAGTATGATAGGTATTATGTGAATAATGGTTAGTGTGTCAATGTAAGGTCTCCAGCGATGAGTCTTCTGACTCAATGGAGACACAACAACAATAATAATAATAATAATATAACTTTATAATATAATAATATGAGCAAAATCAATATAATTTGTATATTAAGATGCCTAAATTTGCAAACTGGGGCAGAATTTCGTAAGAAGAAGCAGAAAGAGATATAAGAGGCTAAAGCTAAAGAAATCTATATAAAGGGTACAGTTTAATCATTTGTGCATGCACTAGCCGAATTTCTTGTTTCGCAAAAAATTCCCTTGCGAATGCATAAAAAATTACAACAGCAAGAGAAATCATTTTAACTGGTTTCTAAATATTGACGTAAAATGTATGAAATCCGCGTGAAAACTTTTAAAAATCAGTAATGTTTAAATTTTAGCTATCAGTAAATGCTTATTCCCCCCTCCCTTCTTAAAAACAAATATTTTCTTCAACAAACTAAGGAGCGACCTAAAAATATTGCTTTATATCATTACTAAATATATGAAGAGCCAAAGGCTTCAATATCAGAACTACATACAGCGACACCTCGCCATGCAGTAAAGGGAAAGCGGAGGAGAGGCCGAAAGACACCAGAATTTACAGTTTTGAGGATCCGCTGAAAACGTGCATAGGCCTAACAAAAGTTGCTTGTATACGAGGGAGAATCAAAATCATTCGCCACCGATCATAAGCTATTATTTTATTACCGAACCATTTTCATCATATCCAGAAATATCTTCTTTTATTGCATCGTTAATTCCTTCTTCGATGTTGCTATTTAAATTATTTTCTGATATTAGCGAATGTTTTTCTCTTGCGATTTTGTTATTCTGCTTTCTATCGTCTGCCAATTTTATTTTCCAACTTCGACTCTCGCAATCCCTGTTAGGCATATTGTTGACTAAATAGATTAAAAATGTATATATTATAAATTTATTAGTTTTTCCGGCTATTTTAATATTATACTTACCAGTATAATTATACAACAGACGGAAGAGCAAAAATAAACAGCCGATCTCAGCGAAAGTGCACGTGGCGATAACAACAAAAATACACAGATATAATCGACCATTTTCTGTTTATCTAATTAGGCGCACAACGCTCCCTTCTCAACTAACATTAAAAGCATATTACAAATAATAAGAAATATATTTTATTATATATAAAATATATTATATATTATATTATATTTATATTTACATATAAAATTTATTATACATTATATTATATTTATTTATTATACTTATATTTACATATAAATTTATTATATGTTATATTTTATTTAATATACAATATACATAGGAAACATTCCTTTTTTATACAGCCATATCCCACTGTAACTGATAGAAGCATGTGGAGTAAACTGTGTTGTACAAGTTCTCCTGAGACAGAGGAACTGATATTTTTAAATGACTGTAATATATTTTATAATTTTGATCTGACCAAATTGTATAGTCTATATTTCAGCATTCCAATGAAATTTAGATGAAATGTTTTTTTATGGAATAGAAAGTATGGGGGGGGGATTAAGAATGTCATCGAACGAGAATGACAGATTATTTAGTAACGGATTAAATGAGTGTGTGCATGGAATAAATAGTGCAGAAATACATACACAGAGATTGCTGAGCGATATACAAAAGAATGCGGGAGAAGATCAGGGACAAAAACAAGCTTCAGTGAGGGTAAAGGATGTCAAGTTAAAAAAGGAGCAGAAAAGATATTGTGCTGTATGGGGATTCTATACTTAAGGGTGTGAAGGATGGTAGAGTAATTAAAGCGTATTATCATGGGTCAAAGATTAAGGATATAACTGAGGCTGTGAAACTGCAGAAAGATAGAGCGAGTGAGATTATTGCAGTTATAGGTACGAATGATCTAGATAACGAAAGATTTTCTGTGAGACAGGATTTGAAGGATTTAATGATAGCAGTGAATGCAAAGAGCGAGAGTTGAAAGATCATGAGTGTGTTACCAAGATTTGATAGTGATGAATTAAACAGAAGAGCAATTATAGTAAATGGAATGATGTCAAGATTGTGTAAAAGATTCTGCAATGAATTGAAACTGAATATTCATTTTATGAATGTCTGGGATGAGTTTGATAAAAGGAAGGAGTATTTTAAGAGAGATGGTTTGCACTTAAATGGATTGGGAGCTTGGCATTTAGAACATTTATTGATAAAGGATAGAGTAAATGGTCAAAAAACTGGGAAACGGGATTTGCTAGGGAGGCGGGTGATAGAGTCCACCGTAAATAGCACTGAGGTTATTAATCGCTGTGAACTTGGGATTAATTTAATCCCCAATCTGTTGCCGCGGTATGACAGAGAAGAGTTGAGAAGGAGGACCATAACTACAAATGACCATATGAATATGCGCAGGTTATGCAGGAGGAGTGGTGTGGAGTTTGTGGACGTATGGAGTGAGTTTAATGTTCGAAAGGACTTATATAAGATGGATGGTTTGCATATGAATGGATTTGGGCTGAGACTGGAAAAAGTGTTGCTGAATGAAGTGAAAGTGGATGTGCAGAATCAGGGAAACTATAGCTATTAGGGGGGGGGTGGATTTGCAGACATCAGGGAGGCAGTTGAGTCTAAGAATGTGTATAATATGCCTGCGCTAGTACTAAGGACAACTAATCAGAATAGGATAGTTAGTATAAGGCATCAAGATAGGGGTGGAAGGAAGAATTTTTGTCCTTGATTGGCTCTTCCTGGCCACAGGTTATTGGCATTAGTGAGACATGGCTGACAGAAGATGATATAGCTAGCTAGTGGGACAGAATGTAAAGGGTATAGTGTGTTTAGGAAGGACAGAGAGAAAAGAATGGGGGAAGGTGTGTTATTGATGATAGCTGATGAACTGCAGCCAAAGAGAATTGAAGTTGAACTGCAGGATAGTGAAGAGAGCACATTTGAAGCTATTTGGTATGAGATTGAGACTAGTGGAACAAAATATACAATTGGGTGCTACTATAGACCAGGTGATGGAATAGATGGTGGAGATAGTATGCATAAGCAAATAGAAGAAATGAGTGGAAGGAGGGTAATTATTATTTGGATTCAACCATGGTAACATTGATTGGAAGGAGGAGAGGACACATGGGAGGAAGGAATTGGATTTTATGCAGTTATTAAGGGATAACTACCTGAGACAGCATGTAATAGAATATACTAGGGGTTCGAGAGTGCTTGACCTAGTAATTGCATCTGAGAATTTGACTGTAATGAATATGATCATGTTGCCACCAATTGGTAAGAGTGATCATAATGTCTTGACCTGGGAGATGGATAAATGTATGAAATTTTCAATTAAGAAAGGGTACATGTGGAATTACCTGGCTGGTAAGTATGACAAGCTTAGGAGATTGCTTGGTTCAGTGCCATGGCATGTAAAACTGCAAGGGCTGGAGGTTGATAGTGCATGGGAAGTGGTAAAGGAGCGTTTGAAAAAGATAATGTTGACTGTATACCTAGAATCCGGATAGTAAATCAAGTAGGGATTAAATGGATGAATAACACCATTAAGCTTGAGTTACAAAAAAAGAAACAGCTGTGGAGGAAATTTAAAGAGAGAGGTGACCTGCAGGCCCATGAACAGTATAAAGCACAGGCCAGAAGGGTAGCGAGTGTGGTAAGAAAAGGAAAAGCGGATTATGAAATGAAATTAGCCACGCAAGCTAAAGAGAACCCCAAACAGTTTTTTTTCGATATGCAGCAAGTAAAAGAAAAAATGTATACTGCAGAATGATTTTAAGGAATGCCGATGGTAGGGAGGTAACTGAATCAGTTGATATAGTGGAATTACTGATCGAGCACTTTGCAAGAGTATATCATCCAGGTGGTGATATTGCAGGAATGAAGGAACCAATATTATACTAGAATTCAGGTGAATGAAATGGAGGTGAATAGTATATTACAAAACCTTAATGTGAATACATCTGTGGAATTTGATGATATACCAGCTCGGGTCTTACGTGAAGTGGCTAAAGAATTGTCAGTGCCCTTGACCATTTTGTTTAATTTGAATCTCGGGTCTGGGTTAGTCCCGAGTGGGTGGAAAGAGGGGGAAATAGTTCCACTGCATAAAGGAGGTTCCAAAACTGCTATTGCAAATTACCGACCGATCAGCATATCAGGATCGTTGTTAAGGTTTTGGAGGAAGTAGTCAAGAGAAAAATACAGCAATGGATAGATGAAAATGCGATACTGTATGGGGGACAGCATGGTTTTGTGAAGGGTAGATCATACCTCACTAACTTCTATCCCAATGGCTTTAACAGGCCTTTAAGGCCCACAACCTTGGATTTCGTAACCAAAATACGAGGATAGAATGGTCACTCCTATGCCTCAAGATATTCTTGGCTGTATCCCTGTGTGTTCACGGGGCCGGTTTGCCTGCTTGCGGGATGAAAAACACCACATAAACTGGCGGAAAAAAACCCTACTGCCCGCGCCTAAGACCGGCTAACTTGGCTATGGCTGAGGAAGATCCTTCAGCTCCTCACGTCTCCGACGGGAATCGAACCTAAGACACTCCTTCCCCAGGCATATGGTTGCGAAGCGCAAAGCCACTAGGCTAACCGCGCGGACCCTCACTAGCTTGCTTACGTTTTATAACACAGTGACGGCTGAACTGGATATGGATAATTGGTATACAGCCAAGATATCAGAGAGTAGTTTATTCAGGGGTAGAGTCCAAAAGACGACCTGTGACTAGTGGTGTGCCGCAGGGGTTCTGTTCTTGGACTACTACTATTTAATTTGTTCATTAACGATATAGGAAAGTATCTGAGAGGAATTGTTCATTCGTTTGCTGATGATGTCAAGTTGGGTAGGGCAATAGTGAATGCACATGATGTCAAAATTTTGCAGGATGATTTGGATAGATTGGAGGACTGGGCTAAGGAGAATGGATGTCAATTTAATGTGGCAAAGTGTAAGGTTATGCATTTTGGGATAAAAAGATTAGCAGCAGTATACCACATTGGTGGAACTGTACTCTAGGAGATTGACGAGGCCAGGGATTTGGGAGTGTTGGTGGATAGGGAGTTAAAGTTTAGGGGGAACATTGCTAAAGTGGCTAAATCAGCTCATGAAATCATTTGGTTACTGAAGAATACTTTGACGAGCAGAGACAAGCAAGTTATTGTTCCTCTGTATCGAGCCTTCATAAAACCCCATCTTGATTATTGTGCCCAGATCTGGGCGCCAGGGTTTCTTCTTGATGGGGAGGAGGTGGAGAGGATCCAGAGACGAATGACCAAGATGATAGCAGGTCTATGGAATGAACCTTATGAGAACAGGTTGAAGATTTGTGGGTTGCAGAAATTGGTTGACAGGCAGAAAAGGTGGTGATATGATTGAGACATCCAAATTACTGAAGGGTTTCTTTAAGATTAATTCAGAGGGTATTTTTCAGAACAGGACTGGTGGTGGGAGGACTAGGGGTCATCCATGGAAACTGGGCAAGGGTGTTAGAACTAGGTTTTTTTACTTGGAGAGTGGTGAATGAGTGGAATAAGTTGCGAGAGTCTGTTGTGGGTGCCCTGACTGTGAATGAGTTCAAGGCAAAGTATGATAGATACTGTGTGGATGTTGAATAGTTGTTCTTGATATGATGTGCAGGGCCTCCCTCGCTGAGTCTAAGGACTCCTTGGAGTTGCCCATAATAATAATAATAATAATAATAATAATAATAATTATTATTATTATTATTATTATTATTATTATTATTGTTTCTTTAAGATTAGGGGTCATCCATGGAATAATAATAATAATAATAATAATAATAATAATAATAATAATAATAATAATAATAATAATAATAATGATAATAATAATAATAATAATAATAATAATATTATTATTATTATATTTATATTTACATATACAATTTATTATATTTATATTTACATATAAAATTTATTATATATATATATATATATAATATGCCAGCCTGGTTGGCCGAGTGGTTAGCGTATCCGCTCTCCAGCCAATAGGCTGTGGGCTCGAATCCCACGTAGGCATGGATGTTTGTGATTGTCTTCCACCTTCATATATTCCTTCACCCAAGTATAGATATATTCTCCCAATATGGACTGGGTCATCATGGGAGTAGTAGACCCAAAAACCTCCCGCAATGGGAGAGGCTTTCACCCTACAGTGGGTAGAAAAATAGGCTGTTCATCATCATCATCATCATATATAATATATATTTCATTATGCGATTAATTGAAGTAAAACATACTCTAAGTTTACGTGATTCAAATGTTTCTATTTTTCTTGTTTCCATCTCAACTTTTCATTCACTTCTGCAGTAAACATGTTCGTTCAATACAGTGCTCCCCCCCCTTCTTAAACACATCTTAAAACTTGGTGATTGTGGAAAAGAGTAATCCAATGTGGCTAGTGATTTTCAAATGGGAAAAGTTAAATAAATTAAACAAGTAATGAGAACAGATAACATACCTCTTCTATCCAGTCGTCAATCCCTGGATTAACATCGAAGGAATGACCACTGAATGGAAGAGGTACATTATCTATTGATTCATTCTCGCCATTTCTGTTGGTGAATAAGGGACATAGGCTGCATAGCCGGCCTGGTTGGCCGAGTCCATAGCGTATCCGATCTCCAGCCAAAACGCTGAGGGTTCGAATCCCGCCGTTGGCATGGATGTTTGTGATTGTCTGTGGAAATACGAGTGATGGCCGGCGGTAGATAGCTTTGGTGTAGTTGCGGTCAGCTGGTGATTGAATGGTGAAGGCAGAGTTGTAGAGCAGGTGCCCTCCCTCGATGAATACTTGGACTTCCTGGAGGTGTCAAATAATAATAATAATAATAATAATTGACTAATGCAGCCTATGTTCGCTATGCATGCGATGGAAATGAAAGAAAGGAAGAAAAAAGAGTGAATTGAATAAAAATAAGACGTATGTGCATAATATCGTTGTGACACATTAGAATTATAGCTGCTAATGAGGTAGGTCAATCACGTGTAGAAAAGCAGAAAAGGCTAATGGAAATACACTAAGCCCAGACGCGATGAGACTGGCTACACCCATTTCCAAAAAAAGTTAGAGCTAAACAAATGATTTTGGAACGAGAAAGGAGACACGAATTATTATATCAGTAATGCGTGAAAAGAATGAGATTGAAAATATTATGAGTTGACTACAAAATATATGAGCCTCTGTAGCTCAGTTGTTTAGGTTAACACTTTGATTCGTAAGACCTGGAACGGAATCTCGTCTATGACGTGAGGTGTTTTCAATCACCATTTGATTGAAAACACCTTTATCAAGTGTTTTCAATCAAATGGTGAGTTAGCCGATCTCATACGGATGTAGTGGATTTTTCTCCCCGCAACTCGGGTTTTTTCGTCCCTTAAACCAGTCCTAGAGAACACATATCTACAAACATAGGATACAAACTGCGAGATTAGAACCTCACCATCTTGTCTTTCTACTGCACATTATGGATTTGAGTCACCAGTTGCAGATTTTCTTCCCAGAAAACAGAGGATTTTCTCATTTTCTCTTACAAAACATGCAAAAAAAAAAAAAAAAAATCGCGAACGGAACATATGAAATCTGGAGTCATAATACGCTAATATCTGGAGAGGATATTTCCAGTGTCATCTGCAATTTTGGAAAATTTCAAACCAAACGTTGCTTCCTTATATCCCACCCTTTCCAAATTTATTGATCCTCAATATGTTACTGTGGAACTGAGCTCAGCAATATGTGAGTGGAGAAGAAAAAGGATAAAGTTTGTACATAATAAGTACCATTTACGATAGTGGGCGAATGAAGCCGCAAGGATTTCTCTAGAATACACACAGGACCGTATTTATGCATAGGCGCAATATGTTGATCTAGCTGGGGGTTCCGAAAAATTAAGGCCAATTTAATGGCCCCAAACAATGAGGGAAACCCTGGAGCACTCTAACGGCCCCTCTCGCCTCGAGAAAAGTGTAAGTACAGCCCTGAGTATGTGTAAGACTTAGCGAGTAATATCACTCGCTAAGTTTTATTTTTCGTCATTTCCTTTATACATGATTGTAATAAGAACGATTATAATAAGAAAATACTATATTTCTTTCTTATTTTCTCTAACAACAACAACATAATGGGAGGTGGTTAAGAACTGTTTGCAGGAGGCAATGGTTGACTGAATACCAAGCGTCCGAATAATAAATCAGGTAGGGGTTAAATGGATGAATAACACTATTAAGCTTGAACTGCAAAAAAAGAAAAAATTGTGGAGGGAATTTAATGAGAAGGGTGATCATCAGGTGCATGAACAGTATAAAGCTCAAGCCAGGATGGTAACAAGGGTGGTAAGAAAAGCAAAAGCAGATTACGAAAGGAAATTGGCCATGCAGGCTAAAGAGAATCCCAAACAGTTTTTTCAATATGTGGCAAGTAAAAGGAAAAATGGAATAACCTGAGCCAACATTAGTTAAGAAGGCGAATTGCATTAACAGATTAATATACTCCTAAAGCGATGTAAGTTGGCTCAGGTTATTCCTAGGAAATTTAACTTTAGCTACTTAGGTGGCGCTTTTTGAATATAACAGTTATTATTTAATTAGCCTTGTACCTGTACTGATGATGCCTGTGATACTCCGGTGAAAATTCTACGAATAAAGAATAATTTACGTGAGTTAATTCCGTTATTATAATAGTTAGTAATAATTATTATGTTGTTGTTGCAGGAGGACACTCCACTCCACACTATTTTGAACCTCCAGCTACACCTAACGCCATCTACATCAAATATAATAATTATTATTATTATGTTGTTGCCGGAGGACACTTCGCTCCACACTACTTTAAACCTCCATCTACACACAACGCCATCTACCGCAACTAAATGGTATTTTTTGTCTGTAAGTAAACTACCTGTGTAGTAGAGCCGATTTGCCTGTATTAAGTCCTATTCCTTCGTAACAGAAATAACTTATTTTCATATTTTAATGCGAATCTCGCCCGTGAAAGGCTGTTAGCCTATAGTAAGCGAGTTGGCGCTATGGATAGGCTAACGATCATCTGGAAATCTTGTTTCTAGAGACAAACATTAAATGTTTTTCAGGCCACTTCGGATCTTCAGTAAGCGGGGTAGTGGATTCGCACTGAGCGATGGATTTTACCTGCCACTTAAATATTCATGCCCACGCCTACGGTTGGAGTCAAACCTATTGCCCATTGATTGAAGAGCAGATTTACAGGTAAGACTAAGTTAATCTACCTTTAACTTCACTGATGTCGAATTTTTCAAAATTCCATTTTTTTTCGAAAGCGGAAATGATTTTTAGAAGTTGTTGGTTATTTAGAATTACGGCTGGACAGTTAAGGTTACGAAGCTAGTGTTTTATGTCTGTAAATTGGTGTGTTCTTCTGGTTCTGACACATTTGCTAGGGGATAAATTACCCGAGTTTCCGAGAGGAAATCCCAGTTATTTGACCTTCAGATATATCTTAATAAAGATTCTTCGCCTTCTAAACCAAGAGGATTACTCCATAGTGTAGAAACATTCATTACATATTTGTTCCTATGAAATTTTCTTGATTTCTGTAAGCTGAGTTCTGATCAAAAGCTGGGTTTTACCCTGTTGCCGTCAGGTTTTGACCTTAGAAATCACAAAATGATTAAACATAAATGAAATGTTATATACCATTTTATTTTTTGAAAGACGTTTATTGAAAGAGAAAAGGGTGCGAAATTATAGCTTTACGATATCTGTGTAGACGTGGAATATATATTTGTGGGGACGCCAATGCAAAAGAAAAAAAAAATTAAATGGATTGCATCCAAGATTACTCCCACGTGATACCACTGGTTGTCAGTAAAGGTAAACACGTCCCGATAGTACTGTTGGAACATGCCGTACCATCTAGGCCAGCGAACCCGCGAATGTAGAACACACTTACCAACGTGCTCATGTACACGTGCCGAACTGCCATAACCTCAGTGTACACACACACACACACACAAGTTAGGATCAACAGTAGCTGTCTATTTGTTATCGGTCGTTTTATACGTTGTTCAAAGCTAACTAACGTTTCAGTGTCTTTTAGTAATTCGCGAGAACCGAAACCGAATCACTTTATAAACCACCGCTATGAAATAACGCATCAATTCTTCGATGACTCTATCGAACCAAATGCTCTTTTCCTTCCGCTACTTCATTATTGCGATTTCCCCCTGGTGAGAGAAATGGAACACACCCAGTAATGTTTACAGCATTAGCGGACATTCAAGGTCAAACCCGGCAGCTCAGCGCGTGGCGTGACACCCGTTGCAGCAGATGCACGTATGGCGTCGCTAGAGATGCTTGATGTAGAGAGTTCATAGTTAACTTTAATGAAGGTCTCGAGCCTTGAGAGAAAACAGCGGAATAAGAAGTATTCTAAATAGAGAATGTATCATTGGCAATCTAATTACGCATTATTTACATTTTTAAAGAAAATAAAGTTTCCTCATTTCGAATAAATAATTTGCTCAATTATTGTTCTATCTGCCTATCTATTTATATCTGTCTAAGACTCTATAATAAATAAATTTATTTATATACAGTATATATAATATTTCTTCGTATAGAACTGTTAGAAAACAGACTATGTTGTTGAATAAACTATTAATAACTCAAGCAACTAAGTCTCTCCAATAACGTTCACATAGTAAGACACGTGTCTAGTTGTTTATGTACTGCGACCAATAGCAGAGCGTATCAGGCTGTCAGATCTTTTTACCGCCGCGCCGACTATATACGCTCCGCCTTCCTAACAGCGGTGAACTGGGCTATGCAAGGACTCGGCAAAGCAGACGTGCGAGATACCGGTGTTTAGTCGTGTGGCTGTTTATCGTATGAAGGTTTGACATTTACTTTGGCGTAGCTATAAGACATTTAATGTTTTTTAATTTTCCGATTCACTTAGGAAGTTAATGTCGGCTTTGCCTCTAGGAGCTTTAAGTATTGACAATGCCCCATCAACGAGGGAGACAAATAAATGTTAACGGTCAGGACGTTTTAGTAGAAGAGAACTTTCAGCAATACCAAGCCGTCATGGAAAATCAGGAGATGCCTTCAGTTGCCATGTGTTGTGTACCGACCGGTTGCCATGTGGGTGAGCCTATTACTTTCTATGACTTATCAGATACTGTAAAAGTTCTATGTAACAACGAACACTGTCAAGAGGGGCAATTTATGCACAAAACTTGCTTTGAACAGTGGGAAGAATCTGTACTAACTTATCTGCGATCAACTGGTCGCGCTCGTAGTTGGAGCGAAAAGCAACGGCTACAAAATTTGTGGACGAAAAAAGGTTATGACTTGGCTTATAAAGCTTGTGGTTGTAAATGTGCAAAAGGTCATCTAAAGAAAGATTTAGATTGGTTTCCTCCAATAGGTCAAGTTGATGATGTAAATAAGAAAAAGAAGAACCGTAGGAAGAAAAATGATAAGCCGGCTTTAACGTTGAACGGAAATGGGAATAGCGGCACCCAACCGAAACCAGGCATACCAGTTATGCGTCTTCGTAGCTCCAGCATATCCAGTACAGGTTCCGGTTCAGGCAGTCCACCAAGTTCCACATCTATAGAATTTCCTCTCTCACCAAGTTTTGGAGGATCAAAGAAAAATTTCTTTTCTGACCGGCGTGAAAGACATGGAAGCGGAAGCATTTTTAGTCGTCGACAAGATTATTCTTCTTTTAATTCTCTTCCTCGTCACAAAATTAATTCTTATCACATTAAAATGGAAGATGAGGGAAATCAAGGTAACGACGAAATTCGTTGTTTCATTTTGTCAACTTTGAGCACCAATAAAGTGAATCGCATAGCATGTATTTTGTGCCATAACAATATGATTATATTCGATCGTTATCCTTTGATTGATGGGACATTTTTCATGTCACCTCGTCAACATAGTCGAAGTTGCTGTGTACCAGTGAAGATTGAGGGAAGAGTGCAGTATTTGAATGCTGTATGTATGGGATGTCTTGAAGGTTGGAATATCACGCTACGATGCCGTTATTGTCAAAACAGATGGAATGGAAGTGATCTAATCTTAGGTACCATGTATTCCTATGACATTCTTGCTGCAACCCCATGTTGCCCAGAACGCATGAGATGCAATAACTGTCACCGAATGGTTATTCTTCCAGAACAACGTCTCCAGTTTTTCAGCGACTACAGTCACAGTGTTGCTTGTCCCCACTGTAGTGTCATTGATTTTCACTTCGTGAAATCTCTCTCAACTTATCACCGAAAAGAGCGCGAGTAGTATATACGAGATCAGAGGGGGGTCAAGTACACTGCCAGGTTAAACCACCTAACATAAAAGCCAGCCATGTTGTTATATATCAAGATAGTACACAAAGTCAGAAAAAAAATGGGCTGTGCATCTCTGGCGTTTTTTTTTTGTTTTTTTTTTTTTGAATAGTCATTGCTGTAAGTAATTTTTAACAATTGTATCATGTTGTTTTATTTCCTCATTTGTCTTCGTGGAAAAGAAAGTTTTTGTTATGTTTCTTATTTGCTTAGTTTCTTATATGTTAAAAGCGGTGTTGGTTTTTTTTTTTATTCGTTACAGTAACGAATAATGGACTGGATAGCGTTCAAAATTGTTTGCATATCATACGGTTTCAGTCACATAATCTAATCAAAACATCATGAAAGCTCATATTTACTCGAAATTGCTAATATATTTTGTTTTCATCATAGAATGCCTTTAGTGGTTTTGGTGCTTAACACTTGTTAATCTGATAAACATGACCATTATTGGAAAGTGCAAAAATTCTCATATGTATTTGTGATCTAAATGACTATTTCTTTGTGTAATATATTTCATGAGTGGATTAATGGCCATGTTTTCCAACAATTAAATGTATAAGTAAAGTTTTTAAAACTTTTATTAGGTTGAGGAGTAGAACCGGTAATCTGATAGGTGAAATTATCAGAATGATTTTTTGATCACATATGCTGGTTGATGTTACAGTGATCGATCGTAAATATTGTTTTGTTGTATAGTTGTTATATCAGATTATTCTTATTCAATGATAAAATGTTCATTAGCAAGGCAAGCTTTGACGGGAAATTAGATTGAATAATCTGCCTGAAACTGCGTAAGATATTCAAGAAAGTATGATATAATCATATTTTTAATCATTTACTGCTGTTTTGCTAGCATTTATAACTGCTAACTGAAATATAAATTTAAAACCGTCCGTTGATGTAGAGTTAGTCCATTATTTGAATTATTCTTCAAATGTTTATACGGTTATAGATTACATTGTTGTTTACCAGATATAAAATTATTAAAATTCGAACGTAATTTCGTAATTCTTGCTGTTTTGCTTGTGCATATGCACCAAAACATACCGCATTTAGCGGAATAAATGAGTTAAAGATCCTTTAAAGTACAAATATAAAATTTGCTTATGCTGTTATGGAGAAGTATGTGCTCCCAATCAATACCTTTTGGACCACTGAAGTTTACTTATCTGACATGTGAGAACTGTAGCCGTGAACTTCAGCATTAATAGCAAGTGTCAATATAGTCCCAAAAGAAAACAGATGTTTGTTAGTGGAGTGGTTCACCATTTTTAAACGCACAAATCCTTAGGGGCTTTCCCTCCCCTTAGCCTGTTGAGTGGATCACTCCCGGTGATATTTGCACCGGTGAAGAAATTGATATATGTATTTTCTTATAAAGATTTTTTTTTCAGTAAAGAAATAATTAAAATAAATGCAAATGATATTTATTAAATAACATAGAGTAAATAAGCAATATATTTCCTCGTTTTTTTTTTGTTTGTTTGTTTGTTGTTGTTTGTTTTTAACTACGAGACAACTGAATTATACTTATTGGCATTGATTTCTGAATTGAGTTTAGTCTGTAACATAGCAGTCGTACCGTAATTAAAATGAGTGCATTCAGGGATGTTTTGTTCGCAAGTAAATGTCGAGAAGTTATTTGAGATCCTGGTTTGTTTCAATCTATTTTGCTTGAGTGCTGTTAATTTATGTTATCAGCAGGAGTGGTACAAGTTATTTGACAATAGTACTTTGCCCGTCGTTATATGCCACATTATATATATCCATAAATATATATCAATATATTGCATATGAATATTCTTGCAGATTCCAGGTTTACAGGCAGCAGTAGGGCCGTTAAGGTGTGGCTAAGATCACGTGCTACAAGTTGTACTTGTCAGAGAGTTGGCAGTCAGCCAGAATGTAGCACGTGGCAGTACACAGAATCTGGCAGAGACCAAAGCTATGCACATATGTGTATACTTAATCATAAATATTTCCCATTGAGGTGATCCCATGTTTGAAACGCCAAACACTTTAAAAACGTATTGTCCTAGATTGAACCGCTTCTTTATAATCTTATTAGTCAATATTTCCAATTGCAAAATTGCTGCAGCCTGTAAGCCATGGTATTGTATTATAGTTGGAGTAATAACTGCCCAGTTAAAACGAAGCTTAAGGTCCATTCTTTGCTTGTGACATTCCTTCCTCATCAAATATTGTATCATGCAGTCTGAAGCAAATAAAGAAGTTCAAGTCTTTTTTCAGTGTTTAATTCTTAGATCTGAATATGTCAGATACCTTTTTAATAAGTACATCAAAACTACTACATATCATAGGAGTGATTAGATTTTGATATGCAGTGTGCTGATTCTAAACATTAAATGACAATGATATTTTTCAGCTTTGGAGGTATATCAAGTTTAATTAAATAAAAAAAAAAAAATATATATATATATATATATATCTAAAAATGCATTGAAAGAGAATATAAAATATTAATGCATTGCTTGAAAGTTCATTTTAACTATTCCTTACTAGTATCTGTATGCGAAAATAGATTTACTCAATACACATAGTAACCATTTAATCATTAAAAAAACTCATTAACACAAGTGTGTTAAGAATTTTCAATTTTTACACCAGCAAATTTTGTTAATTTGCTGGTGTAAAAGAGAATGATGTATCAAAACAAATGATATAGCTTTAATTAAAGAATGGAAAAAAAAACAGGACAGAAAGCAATATGTTTTGCATAGTCCTTCCTTCCTATTTTTTGTACAAGATGGGGAAATATCAAAATGATTTCGTACATGACATTCTTTTTACAATAGATTGAATCCATTCAGATAAATCTCTTTTCCATCTTTAGAAAGTTTCAGTTGTTAACTGCTGCGTGCTTTGAACCGCCAGCTATTGGTTCTAAATCCCACCATGGCCTGGTGTATTGGATGTCTTAATCAGGGGCGACTGCTGGTCTTGAAATTCACGCTCACTCTTGTTGTCATTCAGGAAGTGAGAGGTGTGATTGAAGTCTGATTAGTGGAATAATAAATTACTGACCATTTAAAACTATATATTTAGAAATTTATGTACATTTAATCATACACATACAACATTTATTTTACAAATGATATTCTATCTTTTTCAGTTTAACTACTTGAATACAAATTCTACCCTACGGTTTTTCTTTATGAACTGGTCAATTACATCATCATAAAAAGTTGGTTGTAACTTAATTTTCCCAAACAAGATGCACACTTGTAAAGGCTGGCTGAAGCTCACTGGCTAGAGCTACTTTGACTGCATATGGCCTTATGTTTAAGACGATGTGAAGGGAGTGGATATGGCTACGTGCACGCATGAAATCACAGCTGCCTTCCAAGCGAGGACTTGGAAGCTCCTACAACCAAGCAAGCCAAGGTAGCTTTGACTAGACGAGCAAGCATCGGCCTTCAATACACAATGCAAAGCTCAATTATTGCCGCGCAAGCTTAAGACGTCTTCTGTCTACAAAAATAAAAGCCTAAATGGAATGCTTATAAATGCATGCATTTATTAACAAATAAATATTACTTCTTTCTCAATTAATAGCTTGTGCAGCAAGCATGGAGAATTCGCCACTGGTCTTAACTGATTTCAAAAAGAATGCATTTATTTTCGAGAGTCGAGTTTCCGGATTATCAAAACTTGCCCAACTGTGATAAAATACTTTCTTTCCATATTTGTCAGGAAATTAATTTAGTAGATGAAACAAGTATCTGAAAGAGGTCATTTAAATCTACCCTATATATATATAATAATAAGCCTTTTTATCTAATTCCTTTGTGTCATGTTTTTTGTCAAGTTATTTGAAATGTTTTGAAACTTGGGCTACCTTGAGTGTCGAGTCATCAGAATTCAAGGAGAACTGGCCTACCAGTCCGGAATTTGGGAGGGGGGGTTGGCGGTGCTGGGGGGGGGGGGCAGAACCCCTTTCGAGTTTTCGAAATTTGAGTCATCAGAATTCAAGGAGAAATGGCCTACCAGTCTGGAACTCGAGGTGTTGGGTGCCATATGTGCCAGGGGGGAGGCATCCCCCTTTTGAGTTTTCAAAATTCGAGTCATCAGAATTGAAGGAGAACCGGCCTACCAGTCCAGAACTCGGAGTGTTTGGCGGCGCAAGCGCCAGGGGATGGAACCCCCCCCCCTTTCAGTTTTCAGAATTCAAAGCGAGCCTATCATCCGGAACTCGGTGGGTTGGGCGCCAGGGGACGGAGGCCCCCCCCTTTTGAAGACTTGACACTCAGCAGCTACTCGGAGTGTCAAGTCTTCGAAATTCGAGTCATCAGAATTCAAGGGGAACTCGTCTACCACTCCGGAACGGGGGGGGGGGCACACCAGTTCAATATAAAGTTTAAAAAAATATATATTTCATCCCTCTTCCATTTCATCCGAATCAGTATATCTGTGTTCAAAAACTTATTTCATTCATGAAAGAGTAAGTAATCTCAGGATATTTAGAGAACATTTTTCCAACACACACACACACACACACACACTTCACAGTTATTTCTTCCTATGTTTATGTTCCATTTGAAATTCTATAATTAATCTTATATACATTGTATGATTTCTGATAAAATATGTTATGGTTTTTTTTGTTCTAAAAGAATGTAAGATGTATTCTGAAATGAAGCTTTCATTTTCATTTCAGAATACAGTCCTAGTAGGAATACAGATATAGATTTCACAAGTGTGTGTGTGGGGGGGGGATCCCATTCACTATGCAAAAAAAAAATGTACTCTCCTAAAACTTTGTCTCCCCATTTTTTAAATATGTCCCATAAGTCAATAAAAGTTCTACAAAATAATTAAGTGATGCTGCAACTGTGCTTCTTTAAAAAAAATTATTATTATTGTTCCGGGAAACTCCAAGGAGTTGACAGACTCATCGAGGGAGGCCCTAACATCATGTCAAGAACAACTATTCAACATTCACACAGTATCTATCATACCTTGCCTTGAACTCATTCACGGTCGTAGCACCCACAACAGACTTTGGAAGCTTATTCCACTCATTTACCACTCTCCAAGTAAAGAACCTAGCTCTAACACCCTTGTCAACCACGCTCTTGCCCAGCTTCCATGCATGGCCCCTAGTCCTCCCACCACCAGTCATATTTTCAAAAATATCTTCTGGATCAATCTTATAAAAACCCTTCAGTAATTTGAATGTCTCAATCATATCACCCCTCCTTCGCCTATCGTCCAATTTCTGCAACCCACAAATCTTCAACCTATTCTCATAAGGTTCATTCCACAGACCTGCTATCATCTTGGTCACTCGTCTCTGGACCCTCTCCACTCTTATGACATAGAAAATATTCTATTTTGTTCAGTCTGCTGCTACTTGCCATGGCCAAGTAAGCAAACGTTTTTGTCAAATCCTGTGTATGTATGTATTTATATTGTGTGTGTGTGTGTGTGTGTATACACACACACACACACACACACACTGGTTGGAAAGAAGTCATCAGACACCCCACAGGCAGGGTACATCTTGCTATGTAACGAGTGACGTGTTTGTACCCAGTATAAATTGGAAGAATATGATACTTCCGTGTCAGTGCAACTGTGTCCAGGCGAAATAGTTGCAAGAAGAGAATTTATAGAGTTTGAAAGAGGCATTGTGATAGGCTGCCATGTTTCAGGCCTATCTGTTTGGCAAATTGGACCATACCAAGTCAAGAATGGCAATACCATACTGAGATGAAAGTGCAGGGAATCAAATGCTACCTGCAGGAATGACCCACTACATTCACCGTACATAGGGTGACACAAAGGATAATATGTAAAAACTGCTATTTGTCAGCCAACAGATTGAATGTGGAGTTCCAGGCATCGACTGGAACATGAATTTGCACAATCATTCAAAAACATTCAAAACCGAGGCTCACAACATAGATTTCCATGATAGGACCACAATTATGTAAGTTCCACATTACCTGACCCAACATGCAGCATTGTCTTCAGTGGTGCAAAGAGTATGTACAGTGGATTGGGACAGCTCAGAAAGCTGTGTTATGTAGCCATGAATCATGTTACACCATCTACCAAGCAGACGTTCACCGGATGCCCAGTGAATGTCTCTTACCACAGCGTGTAAACTCAACTATGAAATTTGGAGGTGCAGTGTGATAGTATGGTCTTGTTTTCCTGCTTTGACCTCAGACCTGTGTTTGTGCTGCCAATGAGCATTCAACTCCAAGAGGTATCTAAACTTTCTGGACAATCCATTGCTTCCTACTGCATTTCTATGAAACTGACTATTGTCTCTTTCAGCACAGACAGTGTACTGTGTCATAAGGCTGCTGCTGTAACTGTGTGGTTTGTGGACATGAACATCACCACTTGATTGACCTGCACAAAGACCTGATCTCAACCTTATTGATTATTGAACATCTGTGGGATGAACTGGAGCATCAGGTGAGGTTGAGGGACATCCTCACAACAGTCCAGGATCTCATTACATGCCTACAGGAAGAATAATTCAAAATTCCTATTAATCGCTATCGTAAGCTTGTGGAAAGTATGCCCCATAGGATTGCTGCAATCATTGCAACGAAAGGAGGGAGCCTACATCTTATTAAAGAAGTCAATGGACTTCTTTAATAAGATTGAGCACATTTTGAGCAATGCAACATACAATTAGAAATATTTTAAAATATCATCTGTCCCTTCTTCTAGTTTGTATGTTTACACCTGAAGAAATCCTGTGCAATTAGGTTGAAATATCGTGTTATCAAGTTAAAATAAATGTCATCTTATTCTAGTGTTCTGCCTTATAAGCTCATACACACACAAAGGGGGGTGCGTCTGGAAAGTTCTGAAAAACACCTAGAACAAAAATTATATTAAAACAACTGATATAACCACACAAGAAAGAACATGAGTATATAAGAACATAAGTTACTATTATTATTATTATTATTATTATTATTACACGACACCTCCAGGGAGTCCAAGGGTTCATAGCAGGAGGTTACTCTGCTTCGCTGAATACCCCTCTCCCCTGCTACGACACAACTACCATCTGCCGCCCATCATCACCAACAACAGTATTTTCTGTCTGTAAACTGAATGTGTTCTGAAGGCTGATCTCGTACCTCCGTATGAGATTGGCTACCTCACCTTTAACCGAAAAAGGTCATATAAGGATTTCCCCTCGTCATGACAAGAATCAAACCTAGGTCTTTTCCAGTCAAAGGGCACAATGTTCTTGTGGTTATATCAGTTGCTTTAATATCATTTTGTTCTAGGTGTTTATCAGAACTTTCGAGACCCACCCTTTCTTGTGTATATTTATATGTTTGTGTCCTTTCACCACAATACTATTGTACTAGTGTTTTTAATCTTTTTTTTTTTTTTTTGAATGTGGTGTTGAGGACATTTTATTTTATTTTTTTATTCTGCCACCCAGGGGCGGCTCGTGCATAGGCACTAAGGAATTGCAGCACCCCCAATTTTTCTCGATGTATAATATAATATATTTATTAATTTATTTATATTTGCTTGTAATATTTAATTTTATCATCAACAATCCTATACAATTTTTTATTTTGTATAAAAAATAATAAAAATGTATCTTGTTAGTACTTAGGAGGGTGAAAGATGCTAGTAGCACTGTGTTTACCACAGTGTCATATTGCTATGCGTGCATATGCACATCATAGTGAGATGCAAGCTATTAGCATAATGCGGCACTGTCCGTCATGCAGTTCCTCTGTTGTTTATATGCATTGCACTTAAAAGGGCGAAGGATGCTAGTAGCACTGTGTTTACCACAGTGTACTATGCGCACAAGCATATGCACGTCATAGTGAGGTGCGAGCTATTAGCATAATGTGGCACACTGTCTGTTGCGCAGTTCCACTGTTGTTTATATGCAGTTTGCACCAATAGTAGAGTATTCGTAGTGCTTATCGTGTTTACTACATCTCTTTAAATATTTGGACATTACAATTAAAGGATTTAATTGTAATGCCCAAAAATTGTAAATCTATTCCTTTAATTACAATTAAAGGAATAATTTTATTTAATTGTAATTAAATAAAATTACATAAACCCCCCACGATTTCAAGCCACGAGCTGCCACTGCTGCTCGTGGCAGTGTGGTAGCTTGTGTTAATAAAACACCTTAAGGTTATTTTATCCCTCCATTTTATTTATTTATTTTTTATTGTAAATCCCAGTCACAAAATTTTATTGCATTCCTACTCTAGATAAGCTAAGGATAATCCAAAAACCCTGCTCTAAAGACCAAAGATGAAACTTCTATAAGCCATCTCAGTTTCCAGTAAGGAAGGAAGTGTGTTTGGTCTCTCATCAGATAATGAAATCCATCTACCATCTAAATACATTCATACATATCCTTGCTGTCTGTAGGATTTGAACCCACAATCTATTGATTTGTAGGCAGGTGATATTATCCAAATGACCAGTCAAGCAGTGGATCTCTTAGCTTTTCCCATCCCATCTTCTCTTTTATGTTGTGCTCAATGGCATGTTAAGTCTCCGCAGTCGTCAATCCTGTCGACTGCGGAGGACTTTTTGCCAGCCTGGTTGGCCAAGTGGTAAGCGTATCCGCTCTCCAGCCAAAAGGCTGCGGGTTCGAATCCTGCCGTGGACATGGATGTTTGTGATTGTCTGTGAAATTGCTAGTGGTGGTTGTGAGGAGCAGTAGATGGTATTGGTGTAGTTGTGGTTTGTTTGTAGATTGAGTGGTGGAGACAGAGAGTTGTAGAGTAGATGCCCTCTCTCAATGAGTCTTTAGACTCCCTGGAGGTGTCAGATAATAATAAATAATAAGTAACTTTAGCTTCTTGAAACCTGATAATGCTTATGACAGGGTGATTATTACTATGTTGTTGTTTTTCTAAAGTATAAGTGAATGATAGTACATTTAAGCAGATACAGAAGATGAACAAACTAAGATGACCTGCCATTGCATTTGGAATGATACACCTAATGAATAAGCAACAGAGAAATAAGAATTTATGAATATATTATTTGAAAACAAACACTACTAAAATACAGTAACCCCACAATTATTCAACTACATCACAAGAGCAATTTACCAGTTGAATAACTTGAAGGTACAATTACATGGTGCTGTAGCAGTAGTTGACACACTCCTTGAAAGTTTGGTTAATTGAAGGTTGGATAGTTGAGAGATCACTACAATTTCTTGGATAATGAGAAATGTAAATTAGTTGAAAAAATTAAAATTATTCCTATAATTTTACTCTTGTATTAATTTATTTTCATATAGAAACTGTTTTTGTTTTGTTTCCCCCAGCCTGCAAAAAATAAAATAAATAAATATACCATATATGCACACTAGGTGACCAAACATCCAAATGACAGGTATAATTTCCACTGATACTAAATGACTATTGCTAATCCATTTTCACTTTTAACAAAGCATTTCTAAACTTGAATTTTCCCATGCCCACTTTTTTTTTTTACTTGACTTTTTAGGCCTCAGATGGCCTGGTTAGTTAATGGTATCAGTTCTATCATGAATGTCTTGTGGTAGATCATGATTTTCATCTCCCATTACAAGACTAGTACTGCCTGCTGCTTATTTGGAAGCCTGAAGTGGCTTGGAAAAAGTAAGTTCCATGTTTGATCTTGAGTCAGTGTTTCCAGATTATCTAACCCTTAGCTTGCTCAAAGTACTAATGCATTATAGATTTATAACCTTTCATGGGATTCAAATAAGAAAAAAATTACAAGAATCAGAAATTAATCTGCCAGCAACTGTTTACTAGTAGTTTAATTGCTGTGTTGATACTAAGTATTAGAGCTATTTCAATACCAGAGAATATATGCATATCATTTAATAGAGCACTATTTCCCAGAACTAGCTACTTATTAAATGTAGCATGAAAATTACAGTTTTTCTCACCCTTTGGATACTTAATTGCTTGTTTAAGTCTGACAGTGTTGAAAGGCAGATGAGAAGAAGGAGGTAGTCTCATAAAGTTTGTTGAAATACTTTGAATGGACTTTGGAATTGAATTGTTTAGTCTGACAAATTGGATATTTAGTGGACATGCCAATATATTTCGTGGGCATGCCAATATACTGTAAATGCATTATATTGCTATATCCTGGCTTAGAGCAGGCAGCCATCAGGCTTCATTGAAAAAGGCCCTGAAATTATACCTTACAAATTTACAAGGCTTCGTGGAAGCCATAAATCTTAAATTTAATTTTTGTAGCATCTAAGTCACATATTAAGCTTATGCAATGTATTGTGTTCTCATCAAAGGCTACACTTCCACACAGTTTTGCTAATTAGAGCATCAATTTAATAAAGACTGTTGTATTTCCCTTATACTGTAGTTGGTTATGGATTATTATTATTATTATTTCATGACACCTTCGAGGAGTCCAAAGACTGATAGAGGGAGGACATCTACTCTACAACTCTCTGTCTCAACCACTTCCATATGTGCCTATCTCCATCCTCTACACCAGTGCTTTCCAAACTTTTGGATCTAAAGGCCCCCTTGGAAAAATTAAAATATTTCACGGCCCCTATCGGAAAAAAAAAATCGTATTACAGACATATATTATTATAATATTTGTTGTATTTATATTCAACACAAAACATACATAGTGAATATTGCAATAATCAAATGCAAATATTACATCTAGTCTTAAAAAATTTTAAATTTGTTTTCATTATTTCATGGCTCCCTCAACAAAACTAATAGCCCCCAAGGGGGGGGCCACGACCCACAGTTTGGGAAGCGCTGCTCTACACCAATGCCATCTGCTGCCCACCACCACTAGTATTTTTTTGTCTGTAATTGCGTTTGTCATGAAGGCCTATTTGTATGTGGGATGAAAAACCTGAGTTTCCAAGAGAAAAAAAAAGCCTGGTTGGCTGAGTAGTTAGCGTATCTGCTCTCCAGCCCAAAGGCTGTGGGTTCAAATCCTGCCGTGGGCATGGATGTTTGCGATTGTCTGTGAAAATACTAGTGGTGGTGGATGGCATTGGTGTAGTTGCGGTTCTTTGTAGTTGGTGGAGGCAGAGAGTTGTAGAGTAGGTGCCTCCCCTCCTTCGATGAGTCTTTGGACTGCCTGGAGGTGTCATGTAATAGTAGTATGAGATCAGCTAACTCACCTTCAATTGAAAAAAAAAACATATAAAGATTCCTCCCATCACAATGAGAATCAAACTTAGTCCTTTTTCAATCCAAGGATGCAACGTGCTGTCCTTCTTCCAATTATGCTATATATCCATTAACTTATAAAGAAAATATGAATATATATATGCACACACTGCTTGGAAAGAAGTCAGTAGGCACCATACTGTGAGGAACAAACAGCCATGTGCCCACCTTAATAAATGTAGGACCTCCTTTCACTGATGACTAACTCCTACGGGGCATACTTTCCATAAGCATATAATAGTGATCATAATGGGAATTTTGGACTATTATTCCTGTAGGCATGAAATGAGGACCTGAACTATTGGGAGGACATCCCTTGACTTCACCCGACACTCCAGTTCATCCCATAGATGTTCAGTAGAGTTCACATCAGTGCTCTGTGTTGGCCAGTCAACACACTTGACTGGCCTACACAGAAAAAAATGCCTGTCCACAAACCATGGTTACAGCAGAAGCCTTATGACACTATGCATTGTCTTCCCGAAAGAGGCAATGATCAGTTTCGTAGAAACACCACAAAGTAGGAAGAATTGCATTGTCCAGAATATTCAAATACCTCTCGAAGTCCACTGTTCATCATCATCATAATCATCAAATTCCTGACATATACCCTCAAGGGGTGTACAGGATATGATAGTACTAAATGAAAAATTTACATCATTACTAACTTCCTATCTACAATTTTCCTCCAAATCAATCTGTTACTTGTCAAGACTCCAATATTATCATTATCAGATCTTATATATATTTCTATTGTCTAAGGCACATTGTACCATATCAATCCACCTATATCTTGGTCTTCCTCTGGGTCGTTTTCCTGCCAACCTGGCAGAGAACACTTCTTTTGCTAATCTTTCCTTGCCCATTCTGTTTAAGTGACCATACCACCTGAGATTAGCTCTGCTAACGCATTCCTGGATGACGACAATGTCAAGTTCTTCCCTAATATCCTCATTTTTAATATGATATTGCCATTGATGCCATCTGTTCACGCCTATAATCTTTCTCAGAACTCTCATATATCTGCAGTCAAGTGTTTTACTTCTGACTCAGCTCTCAGATCCATAAGTTAAAACTGGTTTGAATACTGTCTTGTATACAGCTAATTCATTGTTCCAACTAATTTCTCTCTTATTCCATATGAATTTATTCAATTGACTTCCAACCATATCAGCTTTGTTGATTCTGTTGTCTATTTCCAGATTTAATTTACCATCTTCAGTAAAAATCGTGCCTAAGTAGCTGAAATGTTTTACTTGTTCCACAGATTCCCCGTTCACAACACAGTTGACATTTTCAACAATTCTACCTATTTTCATTGTCATTGTCTTTTTAATGCTGACCTTCATACCATATCTATTACAACAGCTATTCAATTTAGTCAGGGAATCTTACAAACTTGTAGCGGATTTATTTAGAATTATAACATCATCCGCATAAAGCAAAAGAGCTGACATTAACATCTTCAATTCTTATATCATGTTTAATACCACTTTCCTTCATAATGTGATCCATATAGATAATGAATAACAGAGGGGATAATGCACATCCTTGTCTCACACCAGATTTAACATTAAACCATCTTCCTGTACTTCCTTCAATTCTAGCTTACAACTCAAATAAAGACTAAGTATTGCTTGATATAATGCCCCATTGACACCATATAACTGTAACGTTGAATAGCTTCTCTCTTGGCACCTTGTCATATGCCTTTTCCAGATCGACAAAACTTAAATACAGATCTTTGTTATATTCCCATGCTTTCTCGACTATTTGTCGTAAAGTGAAGATCTGATCCTGACAGCCTCTATTTGGCCTGAATCCAGCTTGTTCTTTACGAAGTTTTTCTTCCACAATTCTTCTCAACTGTTTCTGAAGTATACTTGCATAGATCTTGCCAGGAATACTCAGTAGGGAAATACCTCTGTAATTCTCACATTCAATTTTATTTCCCTTTTTATATATGGGTACTATGAGAGCTCTACTCCAATCATTGGGAATTCGTCCCTCTGTCCAGGCTTTCTGAACTATAAAGTGCAGCCACTGTAAGACTTTTATACCACCATACTTCAGCATTTCTGGTCGAATATCATGTACTCCTGCTGCCTTTCCACATTTCAAGCCTTTGATGGCTTTTTCTACTTCAAGTATGGATATATATTCCTGACTGTATGCCTGTTGAGTGTTTTTTACCACTGTGCTATCACTGCTTGTTTCATTTAGCAATTTGTCTAAGTAATTACTCCATACTTCAAGGATATCTTTTTCTCCTGTTTGTATGTCACCTTTATCATCTCTAACTCCTTTTACAGTACTCTTTCCTCCATTTCTAAGCTTCTTCAACAACCTCCAGAATATCTTACCACCTTCTTGATATTTATTTTCTATGTTCTTGCCAAAGTCCTCCCATGACTTTTGTTTAGCTAGTTTTACACAGTGTTTCACTTTCTTACATTTGTCTCTGTATTCTCTAAGAGCAAAAGCTGACTTATTTGCCAGGAACTTTTGATATGCTTTCTTCTTTTCATTCACTGCCTCTTTAACTTCCTGTGTCCACCATGGAGTTCTGATTTTTCTATCCTTGCAGACAACCTCACCACATGCCTCTCTGGCTGAATCAATCAGGGTTTCCTTCAAGGCTTACCACTGAATCTCCAAGGTTTGGCTCCTGTTCTCAAACTCTCATTTTTTTTTCAATAATCTTTGTGTATTTTAGTCTACAATTCACATCTGAGAGCTGCTCAACTTTTATTCGCTTTAAAACTTTCTTACATGTTATTCTTTTCATTATTAAATTCAATTTTATCCTGCTCAAGACTAAATAGTGATCGCTTCCAATTTCAAATACTCTGTACACTCTGGTGTCCTGCACCAGGGAGTAAACATCACTATCAACAATAACATAGTCAATGAGACTTTTCTTATTCATTGTTCATGGCATCACAAATAGAGGTTGAAGGCCAAACCAGGAAAAACAAGATATACCATCACACTGCCACCTCCAAATTTCATAGTTGGGTTTACACACTGGTAAGAGACATTCACTGGGCATCTGCCATGCCCACACCAGTCCATCTGCTTGATAGAGGGTGTAACATGATTCGTGACTACATAACACAGCTTTCCAAGCTTCCCTGTCCCACTGTGTACATTCTTTGCACCACTGAAGACAATGTTGCATATTGGTTCAGGTAATGTGGGGTTGCATACTGCGGTTCTATTATGGAAACCACGTTGTGAGCCTTGGTTCTGAATATTTTTATAAAGATTGTCAGATTCGTGTTCCATTCGATGCCTAGAACTTCACGAACTTCACATTCAACATGTCGACCTATGAATGGGAGTTTTTACATATTATCCTTTGTAGCATGCAGTCATGTATGGTGAGTGTAGTGGGTCATCCCCTGCTGGTAGCACTTGCAATTGACTCCCTGCAATTTCATCTCAGTGTGGTATCAGTGATTATTGACCTGGGATGGCCCAATTTGTTGAATAGATAGGCCTGAAATATCACATCCTATCACAAAAGCTTTTTCAAACTCTGTCAGTTCCTTTCTCACAGCCATTTCACCCAAACACATCTGCACTGACTTGGGAGCATCATATTCCTCCAATTTATACTGGCTACAAACATGTGACTTGTTATACGACACAATGAATCTTGCCCGTGGGGATGTGCAGTGATTTCCTGCTGAGCAGTATGTATGTATGTGTATGTATGTACATATATGTATATAATATATATTTCCATGCAGTGTGTATGTGTGTGTATATATATGTGTGTGTGTGTGTTACCGCTAAAGTGCAGAAATCAGTTATTCTGCAGATTATCCAGGTATTGTGCAGATTAACTACGGTGATCCGTTAATGTGCGGAAAATTGTTTCATTTCTCAAATTACCTAGGTAATCTGCACATTACCTACTAGGCACTCATTAAAGTGAAAATAAGATCTTTGCTGGAACAACAGCAATGTTTCTGTATGTTTAAATTAAGATAATGTTATTTATTTATTTTTTGATATCTAAAGAATCAAGTTAATACAATCAACAAATTAGTTGATAGAATCAATCATCAATCAATTAATATAATACAAGGAATCAAACGGTTTAAAATATTATTACAATTAAGAAAAAAAACATATGATAAAATTATGTTTACTTATTAAAAAACCAAACTAAAAGTGGAGGGAGAGGGGGGAAGGAGTAGGGAAAGGAAACGAGAGAAACAAACTTTTGAACTTTAACGATACGGAAGCCGTTAATGTGCACATTACCTAGGTAAAATGCGGAAAACTCTTGATTCCGCACGTTAACGGAGCAAATCAGTTAATCTGCAGAGTAGCTAGGTAATGTGCACATTAACGGTTTTCGCACTTTAGCGGTAACATATATATATATATTATATATAATATAAAATCAAAAAATAACGGACATACAAAATTACCTATTCAGGTTTTTTTCTAGTTTGAGGTTCTTCAAATGCTGCATGTTCTCTGAATATGATGCTAACATTTTAGAGTATAAGAAATATTCTTATACATTATATGCCATGTGCTTCTTAAAAAATGAAATAAATTTCTTCTGAAAAAATAAATCTTCTAGTAGATTTGACAAAATCGTACCAACCTGGTGCGACCATAAAGGACGTAACTGCGTCTATTAGAGAGCAAAAGGAAAGGGTGAAAGAAATGATTGTTGTGGCAGGTATGAATGATTTGAAAGGAGATAAAATGGAAATGATAGAAGACCTGAATGAATTGTTTGAGGTAGCAAAAGAAAAGAGTGAGAGAGTTAGAATGATTAGTCTTTTGCCACGGTATGACAGTGAAATGTTTAAAAGGAGGGCTATAATTGCGAATGACTTTATGCGTGGGTTATGTATGACGAGTGGTGTGGAATTTGTGGATGTGTGGAGTGAGTTTGATGGGCGAAAGGATCTATATAAGATGGATGGCTTGCATTTGAATGGTTACGGTGTAAGAAGACTTGAGAAAGTGTTGCTAAATGTAGTGGATGTGCAAATTCAGGGAAACTAGATTTGTTAGGGGGGGGGGAGTAGAGATACAGTCCTTATGGAGGCAGTTGAATGTAAGAATGAATATAATATGCCAGAGCAAATAAGGACAACAAATCTGAGTGGGATAGTTAATATAAGGCATCAAGGTAGGGTTGGGGCTAATGGGGGTCTTAAATTCATGTACACTAATACTAGGAGTATTAGGAACAAGAAGGAAGAGTTTTTGGCCATGGTTGGCACTTCCAGACCACAGGTTATAGGTATTAGTGAAACATGGCTGACTGTAGATGATATAACTAGTGGGATTGAATGTGATGGGTATAGTGTGTTCAGGAATGACAGAGAGAATAAAATGGGGGGAGGAGTATTGTTGATGATATCTGATGAGCTCCAGCCAAGGAGAATAGAAGTTGAATTGCAGGATAGAGAAAAGAGCACATTTGAGGCCATTTGGTGTGAGATTGTGGCTAGCAGAACTAAATATACAATTGGGTGCTGCTATAGACCAGGTGATGGAAAAGATGGTGGTGACAGTATGCACAAGCAAATAGAAGAAATGGGTGGAAGGAGGGTAATTATTATTTGGATTCAACCATGGTAACATTGATTGGAAGGAGGAGAGGACACATGGGAGGAAGGAATTGGATTTTATGCAGTTATTAAGGGATAACTACCTGAGACAGCATGTAATAGAATATACTAGGGGATCGAGAGTGCTTGACCTAGTAATTGCATCTGAGAATTTGACTGTAATGAATATGATCATGTTGCCACCAATCGGTGAGAGTGATCATAGGTCTTAACTTGGGAGGTGGCTAAAGGTGTAGAATTTTCAATTAAGACAGGGTACATGTGGAATTATCGGGCTGGAAAGTATGACAAGCTTAGGAGTTTGATTGGTTCAGTGCCATGGCATGTACAACTGCAAGGACTAGAAGTTGATAGTGCATGGGAGGTAGTTAAGAAGTGCTTGCATGAAGCAATGGCTGACTGTATACCTAGAGTCCGAATAATAAATCAAGTAGGGGTTAAATGGATGAATAACACCATTAAGCTTGAGTTGCAAAAAAAGAAACAACTATGGAGGGAATTTAAGGAGAAGGGTGACCGGCAGGCACATGAACGGTATAAAGCGCAGGCCAGAAGGGTGACGAGTGTGGTAAGAAAAGCAAAAAAGGATTACGAAAGAACATTGGCCATGCAGGCTAAAGAGAATCCTAAACAGTTTTTTAGATATGTAGCAAGTAAAAGGAAAAATGTACATGGCAGATTGATTTTAAAGAATGCCGATGGTAGGGAGGTAACTGAATCAGTTGAGATAGTTGAGTTACTGAGTGAGCACTTTGCAAAAGTATATCATCCAGGTGGTGACATTGCAGAAACGAATAAACCAGTAGATTATACGGGAATTGTGGTTAATGAAGTGGAGGTGAGTAGTCTATTGCATAACCTCAATGTCAATACATCTGTGGGATTGGATGGTATACCAGCTCGTGTTGTACGAGAAGCAGCTAAAGAATTGTCAGTACCCTTGACCATTTTGTTTAATTTGAGTCTCGGGTCTGGGTTAGTCCCGAGCGGGTGGAAAGAGGGGAAAATAGTTCCACTGCATAAAGGTGGTTCCAAGACTGCTGTTGTAAATTACCGACCGATTAGCATATCAGGAATCATTGTCAAGGTCTTAGAGAAATTAGTCAAGAAAAGAATACAGGATTGGATAGATGAAAACAGGATATTGTATGGGGGACAACATGGTTTTGTGAAGGGTAGATCATGCCTCAGTAACTTGCTGACGTTTTATAACATAGTGACGGCTGAACTGGATAGGGGTAATGGGTTTACAGTGATACTACTGGACCTTGCCAAGGCCTTTGATAGGATACCACATGGAACCCTAATCAGTAAACTGGAGCAGATGGGTATAGATATAGGGTTGGTGAGATGGATAAGAGGGTGGTTGAAGGAGAGATATCAAAGAGTGGTTTATTCAGGAGTGGAGTCTAAAAGACGTCTTGTGACTAGTGGAGTGCCACAGGGCTCTGTTCTTGGACCACTGCTTTTCAATTTGTTCTTCAATGATATTGGAAAGGATCTGAGAGGAAGTGTTCACTTGTTTGCTGATGATGCAAAGTTGGGTAGAGCAATTGTGAGTGCACAAGATGTCAAAATTTTACAGGATGATTTGGATAGTTTGGAGGACTGGGCTAGGAAAAATGGATGTCAATTTAATGTGGCAAAGTGTAAGGTTATGCACTTTGGGGTGAAAAGAATAGCAGCAGTATATCGCATTGGTGGAACCATACTCCAGGAGATTGATGAGGCCAGGGATTTGGGAGTGTTGGTGGATAGGGAGTTGAAGTTTAGGGGGCACATTGCAAAAGTAACTAAAACAGCTCACCAAATCACTTGGCTTCTGAAAAATACTTTAACATGCAGAGACGAACAAGTTGTTGTTCCTCTGTATCGAGCCTTGATAAGACCCCATCTGGACTTCTGTGCCCAGCTATGGGCACCAGGGTTTCTTCGTGATGGGAAGGAAGTGGAGAGGGTCCAGAGACGAGTGACCAAGATGATAGCAGGTCTGTGGAATGAACCTTATGAGAATAGGTTGAAGATTTGTGGGTTGCAGAAATTGGACGATAGGCGAAGGAGGGGTGATATGATTGAGACATTCAAATTACTGAAGGGCTTTTATAAGATTGATCCAGAAGATATTTTTGAAAATATGACTGGTGGTAGGAGGACTAGGGGCCATGCATGGAAGCTGGGCAAGAGCGTGGTTGACAAGGGTGTTAGAGCTAGGTTCTTTACTTGGAGAGTGGTAAATGAGTGGAATAAGCTTCCAGAGTCTGTTGTGGGTGCTACGACCGTGAATGAGTTCAAGGCAAGGTATGATAGATACTGTGTGAATGTTGAATAGTTGTTCTTGATATGATGTTAGGGCCTCCCTCTATGAGTCTGTCGACTCCTTGGAGTTTCCCGGAACAATAATAATAATAATAATAATAGTACATTTTATTCTCAAAACGGAGTAGGCAGACCTCTTTTAGCCCTAACTTTTGGAAATCAGTAAGTAGCTGGTCTTCACCCTTAGTAATAATTAGCTGTTAAGGTCGTGGCTACTGACAGCTGCAGATTTATGGGTGACAAGAGTATGGCAGACAACCATCTTGTGTTCATATGTGAAATAATGGCAAGGTCTATAGACAATATTTGAGTGCAGGGTTAAAAGATCAAGTGTCTGGTAGGGTTAAACTACTTGCCTATTACAAAAATTTACCAACTTAAGAATCAGCTGGAAAAAAAAAAAGAACTTTAGAAAAGAGTTACTCTGGTTGGCAATGCCAGAATTAAATGTATAACATTTTTTCTTGTGGCATTGCAGAAGTGATATTACAAGGCTATACAGGTATTGCAATTAAACAAAATACAAAAAAAACTTTAATACAAAAGAGTGTGCAGAAGAATGATTGGCTTTTCTCTTATATATTTTGTTTTAGTCTGCAATGTCCAAAATATTTTATGATCACCTTATGAAGAATCAGTTTTGCTTAAAAATTCCCCACAACTGAAAAGCATTACTCATTATAGCGATCAGTAGTCTAACTTTGAATTCTTCATTGTTTCTCTGTTGTCTTTAGGTGCTTTAACTATAGGAATGTTATTATTACATAACACCTCCAATGAGTCTAGGGACTTACCAGTTAGGGCACTCCACTCTGTACAACACAACCACTATCTCCACTACTTAATCCTCCATCTGCACAGAACACCATCTACCATGAACCAACAGTATTTTTTTTCTCTCTATAAATTACATCTGATTTCTGGCTGATTTACCTATATATAGTGAATGTAAAACCTAAGTTATGCTGAAGAAAAAAGCCCTGCCCCCTCCATAGCTTGACTAATTCATGTCCAATTGAAAAACCCATATAAACATTCATTTCATCATAAAAGAAAGGATTGGGGGGAGGAAATGGAATTTATGCAGCCAATCAGCAACTGCATAAATTCCCCGAAATGGCATTAATAGTGGGGACACAATGTTTGAGAGTGCTGGATCTTAGTGGTAAATGGTATTTTGCTTTTAGTTGTAGATAGTAATCATACCCTAGGAGATGGTTAAGCATGTGGACTTTGCAATTAATCACTCATCGATGGCTATGGTGTATGAAATGTAGACTTTTAGCTTTGACAAATGAATCGGGTTGCAGTTTTAATATTAATAAATGCAAGGTTACACTTTGGGATACAGAGATATAAGGCTACGTACTGTATTGGTCGAGCTGTACTTCAGGAAGTGGATGAGATTTGGGACATTAGAGTGATGGTGAACAGTGGACTGAAGTTCTGAGGGCACATCGTAAGTACTGTAAAGACTGCACATCACATTGCTGCTATGATAAAAAGTGTACTGATATTTAGGGATAAGGAGAGTGGTGCCTCTATATAAGGTATTAGTCAGACCACATATGGACTGTTGTACTAATATTTGGTCACCTAGTTTTCATTGTGATGTGAAAACACTAGAGAGGGTTCAAAGACGAATAACCAAAGTGATATCAGGACTCTGGAATGTTGGTTATGAAGTGTTTGAGAGAATGTGGTGGATAGGAGGAAAAGAGGAGATATGATAGAGACATTCAAGTTAGTTAAGGGATTCTATCAGATTAATACAGAAGGAATTATAAAATGAGTGGATGTTAAGACAGGAAGAATGAGAGGCCATCCCTGGAAGTTGTATAAAGATATAAAGATGTGGTGAAGAAGTGCAAGTAGATTTTTACATGGAGAGGTGTTAGTGAGTGGAATGCATTGCTGGAGTGAATTGTGAATGCAGTTAGTGTAAATAACTTCAAAGCTCATTATGATAGACATGTTGGTTGAGTAGGCCTCCCACGATGAATCTGTTAATTCCATGGAGGTTACTAAAATAATAATCATAATAAATTTCTTCCCCATCTTGTGCTTCATATCAATGTTATCTTAATGTCATTTAAATGATACACTTTGGATGTGTGCTTTGACTGATGTTTAAACATAAACATGTCATTACTGGTAGAATGGTTAAAAAAGAGTACATGTTGAACTGCAAAACCAGTGATTATGGCAAACTTACAGGGCAGCTTAAAGCAGTGTGCCACAGCTTTTACAACAAAACTATAAGGGAAGGATGTTAGCAGTGCACATAAAATAGTCGTGTTTAAGAGAAGTGCATACCCCATAAGGCAAGATTAATTGAGAGAAAACACTGTAGAAACCGAGGAAAAAATAGTGTGAAAGAAATGTGATCAGCAAAATTCATGAACAGGGTTATAATAGGAAAAGAGCTGAGCAGGGCAAGGAAATCACGGAATTCTTTTACTGTGCAGTGAGTCAAAAGGAAGGAGGTGATGAAAGCAGGAGAAATTGAATGACAACAATTATTTTGCAAGGCTGTATCATCCAGCTAATATACAGTCATTGATCCGAGGATAAAATAAATAAATAAGTATCTAATGTTATGACATCCCAAACCAGGTTGATATTGTAAGATACAAGATAAGGTGCTAAGGAACTGGAATGAGAAAGGATTTTTTTTTTTTTGTTATGAAAATTGGACTCCAAGACAGAGAATGCAAATTAAACCTGTCAACATCCTAGAAGCGATGGTTAAGATTTTGAAAAAGTTGGTTTAACCACCCAACTGTCCAAGACGTATATATATGCGTCCAGGTTACCATGGATCAAAGTGCATATTAAAATTGTAATACCATTGATATTACATTATTATTATTACCACCCCAAGACCTCATGGAGTCAAAGACTCATCTGGGAGGTCCTTTTATCACACACACACAGCTCATCATTCCGTGTTTTAAACACATTCAAACTCTTTGCAGACACCACATTCTCAGGCAAGGCATTCCAATCATTCACAACTCTGCACGAAAAAACCTGCCTCTCACACCCTCTTTATACAGTTTCCAGGGATGACCTCTGGTTCTCCCCTGATCTCCCACTATTCTCTATAAAACTTCTCCAGCATTGATCCTATAACAACCCCTTACCAACTTGTAGGTTTCTATCATATCTCCCCTCTTTCTCCTGTCCACCAGACTCTGCAAATTACATCTCAATCTTTCCTCATACTCGACATTCCAGAGGTCAGAAACTACCTTAGTCAGTCTCCTTTGGACCCTTTCCAACATCTCTTCATCCTTCTGAAAACCTGGTGACCAAATCTGGGCACAATAGTCCATGTGTGGCCTAATCAAAGCCTTATACAACAGAACAAGAATCTCCCTACTTCTACACGTCAATATCCTCCGCATCATTCCCAGAAGTCTTTGTGTTGTCTTCACAATTTTGACTATGTGTCCCCTAAATTTTAGATCCTTATCCACTATCACCCCCAGATCTCTTATTTCTTCTACTTCCAACAATATATTCTCACCAAGCATAAATTCTACATCCCATCTTTGTTTTCCAAATTTTAAAACCTTACGTTTTGCAACATTGAATTCACATCCCCATTTCCGTGCCCAATCATTCAATCTATTCAAGTCTTCCTGTAAGGCCGCAACATCTTCACTACATTATATTGAAATGTATGATGAATACGAAGTGTAGAGGAGTGGTGTATTTTATCTATATTGACACAGACATGGTTAAGGCTGGAATTCAAAAATGGGCAGATAGGAATAGGATACTGTATGAAGGGGGTGGGGGGGTGGGGGGCATGATTTTGTGAATAGAAGGACCTGCATTAGTAATTGACTTGCATTCCATGATTAAAGCAGCAGATGAAATGGATAAAAGGAATGGTTATACTGTGATAAGATATCTAACAAAATCTAAGTAAACTGGAGCAAATGTGAATGCAGAACTAATAACATGGATAAGAGGGTGGATGACAGACAACATCAGAATGGTATATGGTGAAACAGAATCAAGGAAACATCAAGTGAGTAGTGGTGGTATGCTACAGGATTGTACTTAGTCTATTGGTATGTACTGGGAATAATTTGAATGGTAATATCAGTTAGTTGCTGACAATACTAAATTGAGATGGGCAATAGTAAATAAAAGTAACGTACAGATTCTGCAAAATGATCTGAATAAATGGACATTGAGAGCAAAGTATAATAATTACCAGTTTAATGTGGCCAAAACAAGTATGAAGGTTTGCACTTTGGACCAGAAAGATGCTTGGTATTACATTGATTGAATTATACTAGAAGAAATTTATAAGGCCAGGATTTTGGAGTGATGGGACAGGGAGTTAATGTTCGTGGGACTTCAACTTCCTGTTCAAGGATTCATCACGACACACAACTCACTCCCTGCGAGTTGTGTGGTGTGCTGATTTGCCTTTATGCAGGATGAAAAAAATCCGAGTTTCAGGGGAATAAAATCCTGCTACCTCTCTGTGGGATGGGCTAACTCATCTTTATACTTCTGTGTCTGGCGAGCACCATGTACAACTTTTTTTAGCAAGAAATTACTTTAATTACTAGTTTCATACAACATTTTTGTGTGCTCCTTTAGATTAAAAAAAAACAAAACTCTTCACAGAAAGATTTCTGAATTAACTGTCATCATCCAAATTAATCAAGATGCCAGATGCATGGTTATATTTGCAACATGCTGTATAACTTCTCATAGCCTAATTCATTAATATGCAAGTCATATTAATGCTGCTCATAGTTGATTTAAGATAAGACCTATTTTTATTACATTGAGTAGGACATCGTATAATTTTGCTTGAATTCTATGGATGGCACTTTTGTGACTTGCCATTTTTTTTTTTTTTTTTTTTTTTTTTGGGGTGCTTTTCTTTGATTGTGTGAAATGCTAGTCTTAATTTGTGTGCCAATTTTTTTTCTCCACAGCTTTGTTTTTTAATCTGAAGGAGTACACAAAAATGTTGTACGAAACTAGTAATTAAATAAATTAATGTCTTGCTATAAAAAGTTATATAATGGCACTTTTCAGATGCAAAACATGGATATATCAAGCCAGAAACATTAACTCATTTTTAATTGAAAAATCCACATAAAGATTCCTGTTGTCATAACTAGAATCAAAGGTCTTTTCCAGAGTTGAAGGGTACAATGCCCTGTAGTTCTTCCAACTGTGCTATGGAGATGTTATTATTCTTCTATATATAAAGCCTGATTTTAGTTAGCTGATCTCTTATGGAGACAGCAGGGTTTTTTCCCTCCCAGAAACTAGTGTTTTTCATCCCATGTATAGGCAAATCAGCCTTCAGAACACACGACTTACAGACAAAAAATAATGTTTGTGATAGTAATGGGCAATAGATGGTGTTGATAGTAGTTATATGTAGTAGGTGAATTAAGTAGTAATAGAAGAGATGATTAAATGTGTGTAGCAGAGTGGAGTAGAGTGTCCTCCTGCAATGAGTCCTTGGAGGTGTCACATAATAAAGTAAACTCTAAAGGGATTGTATAAAATAGATGTAAGATAAATTTTTCAGTACATGGTTGAAGGTGAAAGAACAATGGGCAATTCTTAGATGAGTAAAAAACTCGATTACAGGGACGTGAGAATTTGATTTTTTGCTTGGAAGGTGGTCAATGAGTGAAATAGGTACCAGAGATCATTTTGAGTGCATTGTCTGTGAATGAGTTATTGACAGGCATTATGTGAATAAATGGTTTTAATGTGGGTCTCCCATTATGAGTTTTGAGACTCCATGGAGATACCTGTTAATGATTCTCCTCATTGAAGGAAAAGCAGTTATTTCTTTTAAGGAAAAAAAATTTCTTGACATACAGCTCCGAAAATATTTGGTCTCAAAATGACCACTCCAGTAGCTCCACTCAGATGGCAACTGATGATACTAGATATGATCTCAATTCCCATAAAACCTTTCATTCATTTCTTTTGATGACAATATAAACACAAATTCATTTTTAACTGTTGTTGTTGTGTATCTTAGTATTTCTGCTATGATATAATCTCTGATTTCATTGTTCCCATAAAATATCAAGGGTATTTTCGTTTGTAATTTTTAAGTTTTGTTATTGCTTTGATAATTAGAGAGGTCATTTTTTGTATAGTGCAACTGTTTTCTTTTCTTTCCTCTTTATTTGTTAGTATGTTATGCTGCATTTTGATCATACATAGCTGAAATACTTTCTCAGCATGTGTTTACTTCTACTTTACTTTTATTTCTGCAATCTCCACTATATTAAAATTAGTTTTGTCTTCTCTTTTAATATATCAGCTCTAGAGTTAAAGAACAATATCTGAATCATCAATGTTTGAAACATTACAATCATTCATGATATCCTCTAACACTATCTTAGAGTGTTAAACATTGTCTCTAACACTATCTTTATTCTTACACTATCAAATTTTGTGGTTCCATTGTTTATAAGAATACAGGTATTAACTAACAAAAATTAGGAAAAGTTAATATTAATGGACAAGATAATCTAATAGTGAATATAGATGAACTGCACCACTACATTCATTTCAGGTTGTACTACAGCACAATGATTACTGTGGATGAAGTGAAGGCTAAATAAAAATAATTGGGCATCTTATCCTAGAGACTAAATATAGTACTATTTCAAGCCTCCAATAACCATGACTCTTCACCTTGTCAATGATAATCATACCACTAATGACAATCAAACATTCACACTGCAGTGGGATTTGAATGCACAGCACAGAGGATAGACAGTAGAGATTCTTTCCACTGAGCCAGCCATGCTGAGAGTAGCAAACTGGTTATACAACACATAAGGTATATTGGTCAATAAGTGACATTGTATCAGTATATAAATAAGACTATGTAATTTAACATTTAGCACTTGAAGTAACCATAAAGACTTGCAAATTTAAGTGAAAATTCAACATTTGCATAAATAAAAATTTAGTTAAGCTTTTATAAGAAAAAATATGTACTTTTATTGAGGATGAAACAATATAGCCTATTTCAATTTGGAAAAAATTGTTATTAATAACATGAATTTTTGCAAAGTGGAATAAGGAACTAATTTAAAAAATCAGTGCTTTCATGCAAATTTTTTTATGTATTCATGCATTTTTGAACAAAAATGTATTCTGTAATTAGCAATAAATAAATAAAACAGTGTCATGTAAATAGGATGTTGGGATATAATGTCTTAAATAATTCGGAGAAGACCTTATCAACAGAAGCTTTCTCAACATGTGGTCACTAGGCATCCTTAATCTGAAGATATCTAAGGTTCATGGATAGTATTAGCATCCCATTCTTTTATAAAACTTGTCCATTGATATCTTGGTATCATTGGGTGAACATAAAATACTTTATGTAGACAGCTGTAGCATCTAGTGTTAGATCTAATATTATTAATTTCATTATTTCTCTCTCTCTCTCTTTTAATTTAAGGTGATAAACTGGAGATCACTTAAGGGTTAGATACCTAGGAAGAGACCTCCACATAGCCATAAAGAATGTAGAGAATCAACCAAGATTGCGGGTATTTTGAGACTGTGCTGACTTAACTTAAAAGCCACCCGCAGATATGATGGCACAATACAATTAATTGTCATGCCATTGGGATATCAATAAGTCCTCATTGTATTTGTCAAGGGACCTGAGTGAGAAATGAAAAAAATAGAAAAAAATCTCTCACTTAATAGAATTGATAGGCACCATCAGCATCAACAGGAAAGAGATAAAACTAGTAGAAGAAATCAACATAAATTGATGTTCCTGAGACCAAGAAGATAAACAGATGAAATATAAACATAAGATGATTTATTCAAGCAATAGAGATGAGGTGAAGGAGGGAGCAGCCATAGCATTCAGCATTAATTACCTTCTAGAATGGCACATAACTTCCAGTAAATCGATAAGAGCAAATTAAATTTCAGAAATGGGCCAATGACATTGACCAAGTTTGTTTTCTATGTTAAAATAAACATAGCATTTGTTGTAATAATAATAACAAAATAAGTTATATCTAAAAAAAAAATCATACGTATGAGAAATTCAGTCTAATGTGACTAATATGCGAGTTGAGAGGAAAAGAGCTTACACTGCAGATTACATCATTCAATCCATTTTGAATGATGTTACTGGGGGAAGCGGGAGATTGTAATTTATTGTTATGGTACAATAGGTACAAATGCAAATATTTTGTTTGAATTTGTATAATTGTTATCATAATAATATCTTCCATGATGAATCTATTGATGTCATGGAGTCAACAGATTCATCATGGAGGATCTCATTACATAAGTAACATATCAGGTTGAATCTTAAACTCATTCATACTACTAACATTCACAATACATTCTGATGATGATAATTTTAGTGAGATGCAATGTAGATGATATAATAACTAAAATAATTTAATGATTGTTTCCTATATTTCTCAATATGCATGCACATACTACCTGAGTAAGAGAACCTAATATGAATTTTATTGAAGAGTAGCGGGGCCAGAACAGAGCCTTGGAGTGGACCATTGTTCAGTCTATAGGGCCTGCTTATGGTGTCCTTTGTGAAGACATGGAATGTGCAAGTGTTGAGGCATTTGTTAAGAAGATAGTACAACTCTTTGCATGGTATTATACAAAGTAACTTAAGAAGCATGCCTTGCCTCCAGACAGTGTCATATGTAACTGTAAACACTAGATGTTTTCAAACATATTTGAAAGCATGCTTCTATATGTGTTGTAAGAGCAAGAATTTAGTCTACATAGCTGTGCCCTTGTCTAAACCCAGCGTGTTCTATGGGGGCTACATTTTTTAATTACTCAGCCTACACGCTTCTTTCTAAAATCTTATAGAAAGTTCTAAGCAGTGCTATCGGGCAGTAATTTTCAGGCTGGTCCTCACTGTTGTCAAGCTTTACCACTAACAAGGATATTTGAATAGAAATAGTAGAGCCATTCTCTAGCTACTTACTCTATATGCTTAGTAAACTCCAGAAACTATCTGAACCAGTGACTTTTCCATATGAAGAAACAAATCCGAGGTTCTAAACTGCTCTGAGTGGCCATTCTTGGTAATTCAGGATCATGAAGAATAAGGAAATGCTTATTCTTGATGATCCAAGAATAAGCATTTCCCACACTTGAGGCAGTTATATGCATCCAAGCTTTTTCAGGTTGGAATGTTTTCTACAGCAGAGGCATACTGAAGGAACAGTCTTTCATATTTTTCTTTGCTTCTGTGAAGTATGGTGATCTTCCATGGGATTCTGTAGAAAGCATCCAGGGCATGGTCTGCAGTCCTGGGCAGTTAGGGAAGAAACCAGATGTAGTCTTTGTATTCAGAAATTCTGATGTTGGCAGTTCTACCAATTTAACCATAGTAGGAAAGTTTATAGCTTCAGGGCACTTGGTAAACACTAGACAAACATAAGAAACATTATCGGTCAATAGTAGAGCAGACAAGGGATGCTGATTTTTTGTGTGGTCTGAAGGTGGTAACTTTTTAACTTCTTAAATGTGCCATGAATATATGAGAGGGTGATAGTTTTATTGTAGTCCATGTTTGGGAGGGAGTGTGTGGGTAGGAGATGTCAATATTTTTTTGATCCAGTGGGGACTGTAGCAACTGGCTAAGAAGGTACTTTGTATGTGGTTCAGTGGTGAGGACATCATTAGAGCAAACTGGAATGTAGTTTGATGTCAAATCAGGTGTGAGACAAGGGTACATATTATCTCCACTGTTTTTCATCATCTGTATAGATCACATTATAAGGAAAGCGACATTAAATACAATATCAAAACTGAAGATAATTCAGCTTAACTCCTTACTTTATGCAGCTGATGTTATACTCTTATGGAAATCTAGTACACATCTGCAAGATTTCATGACTATATTAAATAATTGTTGTAATGCTGCATGATAACAAATCTTGCTCTTTGGATTTTTACTACATAGGGCACAGGTGGTAGAGCCACATGAGGCAGTTTGAGAATGGCCATATTCCCAACATTTAAAGCATCTCAATGGATTAGGGATGTACAGGCTAATGGGACAATTGAGATACCTGTTTTTACAGATGTTAGAGGTTTAGGTGTATAAAAAGGAAGAATGATCTTCCTGGTCAGAACTAGGTGACTCATGTTCAAGTTCTAAATATATATCTGGAACATCAAAGGAGATACCATTCTGATATCACTCCTCTAGAAAGTTTAGTGTTTTATAAGAAGCTACTGTAATTGATATTCCATCCATTGATGCTGCTTTCAGTAGTTTTGAGTACTGCTGACAATGTTTCAACAAGGATATCACCAGAAAAGTAGTTTCTTAACTGTTTTGGAAGATCTGCCAGTCCTTCTAAATCCTTTTGAATAAAGAAGGATGACATTTTTCCTATTAGCTTTTCACCTGTTGAGATGAGAAACACTGAACATTTTATAATGATGTCACATCTTTTGTTTCTTACTTCTGTTATCTATGGTATCAATACTTGGTTAGGACCTTGTGAGGACCCCTGAAAATTTTAGGAAGGATTCATACTTAAGAGATTCTTTTGTTTAGTGCCAGAACTTACCACAAAGCCACATGGATGCCACTAACCAGCAAGCAATAAATGCATGCAGTAGTACACCAGGACCACCTTGGATGCTATATCAGCACCACAGTAAACCTTGAGCCTCATCCTCAGACTATAAGGTAGGAAACTTACTGCAACATCAGTAACCTTTACAAGGTAAGCCCACTCCCAACTGATCTTAGCTGGGCCATCCAAGACTGCCTTTCTTGCTGAAGCAGAGGCCAAAATAGAGCACATTACTTTGGCCTCTACCAGGATCCCCTTATGTGACAAGGCATAGGATAGTAAAAAAAGACTCAGGAGAAGTAGAATGAAGAATACAGGAAGAAAAATAGACAAAATGAAGAAGAATGAAAAGAGTCAGCACTATCACTGGGAGATACTCCTCCACCACAAACAAGTGCCCTACATGGAGGAGAATGAACAAGGAGGAAACATCAATAATTGACCATTAAGTCAGTCTCGTAGAGGGTAAGGTTTTCTCTGTAAACTCAAACTGGACACTATTCTTTGTGTGAAGGTGTTGTCGCTAGTTCAGCTGAATGGCTAAGCATCTGGCTAATACCATCAAGAAGTAGGTGAAATAGCACATTTTATTTGTGAATTAGGTGATCCATATATCTTGGGATGAGGGATTCTGGAATTAAAAGGCTTTAGTGTATTAGTGATTTGTACAGGCCATAAAGTGACCTTTTTGAGGAATCTTACTTCTAAATCTTTTTGATCTGATTGTTAGTAGTCATAGGCTAAAAGATGTTATCATTATTATTATTATCAACACCCGATCCCCTTGGAGTCAGAGACTCATCATTAATGGGAGGTACTCACTATTGCATACAATGCTCATCCAACTGCATCTTAAACTGATTCGATGTATCCACAACACACTCAGGCAATGCATTCCACTCACCAACCACTCTCCATGCAAAGAACCTGCTTCTCACTCCTTCTCACTTCTCACCCTCCTTATACAGTTTCCAGCAGCAGCCTCTTGTTCTATTCCCCTTTCCCATTCTATGAAAAATCTCTTCCATGTCTACCTGATAACCCCTGACCAGCTTATATGTCTCAATCATATCCTCCCCTCTTACCTCCTATTCACAAGGCTCTGCAATTTACATTCTCTCAATCAGTCCTCATACTCCATATTCCAAAGACCACTGACTACCTTTGGGAATCTTCTCTGTACCCTTTCTAACATATCTCCGTCACCATGAAAACCCGGTGACCAAACCTGTGTACAATAATCCATATGAAGACTGATCAAGGCCTTATACAATGGAATCATAACCTCTCTATTTCTGCATGTCAGGGTTCTCAGCATCATTCGATGTGATATCTTCACAACTTGTGCAATGTGGCACCTGAATTTCAGGTCCTTGTCCACCATCACTCTTAGATCTCTCCTCTACTTCTGTTAAAGTTTCCCCACCAAGTGTATACTTTGCATCCCATCGTTGTTTACCAAATCTCAAACCTCACACTTGGCAACAATTGAACTGATAGTTACACTTACCTGCCCATTCATGCAATCTATTCAAGTCCTCTTATAAGGCATTAACATCAGCCTGACTGTTCATTGCTCTCTCCAGTTTTGCATCATCTGCAAACACCTGGATATCGCTAGTTAAACCCAACCCAATATTATTGGGTTGGGTTTAACTAGCGATATCCAGGTGTTTATGACCCATGCGGCACACCACTGGTGACTATTCTCTTTCGAGATACTGCACCCCCATATTCAACTTTCTGATGCCTATCCGACAGCCAGTCACTGATCCAACACAGAAGTCTGTTATCCAGTCCCATCTGTTTCAATTTATTTAAGAGCTTGTCATGTGGCAGTCTATCAAAAGCCTTTGTATAATCCAAGTACACCACTGTATATGCATCTTCCTTGTCCAAGGTATTTGTCACCTTGTTATAGTACATAAGTTAGTGAAACATGATCTCCTCTTAACAAACCCGTGCTGATAACTACAGAGAATACTGCTGTTATCAACCCATTTCTGTATCCCACTTCTCACCAATCTCTCCAGGATCTTCACCACAACTCGAGATATACAGACCGGCCTATAATTTGAAGCTACAGCCTTATCACCGCCTTTATGCAGTGGAACAATTTTACCCTCCTTCCACTCCTTTGGAACCTGTGCTTGCAAAACTCTTGTTAAACAGGCATGCCAGTTCCCTGGAACATTCTCTTAAGATGTGTGGCTATATTTCATCAAATCCTATAGATTTATTAACATCAAGGTTATTTATTTCCTCAAATAACTCCTGCTCACTCACAATTAAGCTATCCTCTCCTATGTCCTCTTCACTTAAGTTCCTCATGATTCCACCCTGATCGGGATGAAACCTCATAAATTGATCACTGAATACCTCAACAATGTCTGCTGCAGCAGTTACCATTCTACCACTTTCATCCCTTAACTTCATCTTTCCATGATCATTCTTCCTTCTACTTGCCACATATCTAAAAAACTCTAGGGTTTTTCTTAGCCTGATTTGCCAATTTCTGCTCATACTCTACTTTTGTTTTCCTTACTGAGTCACTCTCCTGGCTTGTTCTTTATATTCTTCATGTGACTGATTACCATTATTCATCTTGTACTTCCTCCAAAGGACTTTCTTTTTCCAGATTTCATAGTTAAGATCCACATTCATCCATTTTACACAAACCTTATCCAGCCTTTGGCCTTTGGGATATATTCGTACACTGATGCTGTTATGTATTTCTTTGTAAGTTCCTATGCAGCATTTATTTCATTACCGCTCAACTCCTTGTTCCATATTATAGCTTGAAGTTGTCTCCTAAGCTTGTCATAATCACTAGCCTTATAATTCCACATATATCCTTTCCTCGCAAAAGCCTGCATATGACTAGCCACAACACAAGTAATTACTTCGTGATCACTTTCACTAACTGGAGGAAAATGTGAAACCTCCTCTAATAATTACATCCTCTGATGAAATGATGAGATCTAGAACTCTTGATCCCCACATGCCTTTCTTTACGTGCTGCCTGAGATAGTTATCTCTCAAGAACTCGAGAAATTCACTCTCCTTATTCCCAAATGCTATCTCTTCATTCCAATCTATATGCGATAATTAAAATCCATAATAATTACCCTACCTTTGTTCACTAATCCAAGTTGTTTATACATTTCTTCATCACCACCTTCCACATTCCCAGGCCTATAGCAACATCCAACTAAATGTGTCTTCCTCTCAACCTCCACGTTACATCACACTGCCTCATAACCATTGCCACTATTTCCCCCTTTCATGTCCACCTTATGTGGACTTAATTTCCTTGCTATCATCAGCAGCACTCCCCCCCCCCTCCCTTCCTGCCCTTTCTATCCTCACGAAAAATACTGTACCCTTCCATTTCTATTCCCGTTACGATATCATCTTCATTCAACCATGTTTCACTCATTCCAATGATAAGTGAAACATGGTTGGGGGCGAATAAACTCAATCACTGAAACCATTTCATCCCCTTTATTTCTGATAATTCTGGCATTTGTAAACAAACACAAAGTAAATTATTATTATTATTATTATTAGACACCTCCAGGGAGTCCAAAGACCAAAGCTATATGATGAGACGAGTTGAAATGGAGGTAACGTCCAGTATTTGTAGGTTTTCTATAAACAGATAGGTTGATACTATTATTGGTTTATTTCTTTATTAGGATGTCAAGGAATGACAGTTTTCCATCTTTTACAATTTCTAATGTGAATTTGATGGTATGGTGGAAACTATTGATTTGGTTAAGGTAATCCATTAGTTCTTTCGTATGATCCAAAATGAGAAAGATATCATCCACATATCTGTACCAAATTTTCGGTTTTGGAATGATCTGGGATAAGATTTTTTCTTCTAGATCATCCATGAATAAGTCAGCACAAGGAGGGGAGAGGGGGCTACCCATAGCTAATCCGGTGAGTTCTTCGTAGACAGTTTTTTGTCAAATAAAATAGTTAGAAGTTAAACAGTGATTGAACAAAGTAGTGATGTTTCTTGGGAACAAGTTGTCTAAGATGTTGATGACTTCAACCACTGGAATGTTTGTAAACAGAGATGTAATGTCTAGGCTTGCTAGTATATCCTCTTCATAGATAGGGATGTTTTTTATTTTATCTATAAAATGTTGTGAGTTTTTAATATAAGTATCCGAGACGTGAATGTGTTGTTGTAAAATTTTAGCAAGGTACTTGGACAGTTGGTAAGTGGAAGAATAGATTCCGTCAACTATTGGACATAATGGTATACCTTCTTTATGAATTTTAGGAACGCCATACAGTCTAGGAGTTAGTGGGTGCATTGATTTTAACTTTCTTATTACTTCTATAGGCCAGTTAGTCATTCCACGTAATAGTTCATTGGTGTCATTATGGTTTTTTATGGTCGGATCTCTACTGAGAACTTCATAGACAGACCTATCATAATAGATTTTTCATTTTTTTCTTCATAATCTTTAGTATTTAATATAACTGTATTATTACCTTTGTCGGCTTTGAGTATGATGATGTCTTTATTATTTCTTAATTTGAGAAGCGTTCTTCTTTCCATTTGGTTAGAGTTGGAGTTAGGAGATCTTGTCGGAGCTGAAAGGATTATGCTGCTTTTTAATCGTAAGTCATTAGCTATTGGAAGTGGTAGCAACGAGAAGTCTTTTTCTAAGTTGCAGATGAACTCTATTTTAGGAATGGCAGTGGGTTTTAAGGCATAACTGAATCCTTTTTTGAGGATAGAGATCTCAGGTTTAGTTAAAACATGTTTAGATAGGTTAATTATCACTTGGTTATCTGGTAGAGACGGTTTATAGTTGATATGATTATCATACAGCATACTGAATTTATCAATTTGTGTCTCTTTGCTGTGGTTAAATGTTTTGGTAAAACTTTTGCTAATCATATTGTCTAATAGTTGCCATGTCTCTGCATCAAGGTTATTAGAGATATCTGTGAATAAGTTATAGCACTGTAAGTCTATTTTGCTAAGCATGAATCTCGTATGGCAGACTCTTTCTTTGAGAAGTGCACACGAAGTTCGTTGGTAAATCATGTTAGCTTTTTTTAGTTTTATAATATTGTTTTAAACGAAGAAATTTTGGGATCACGCTATTGTCTCTACATCTTTTTAAAAAAGTCAGATGGTTTAAATACCTAGCATTTTTGAATTTTAAACCTTCGAGATTGCGTACCTTTTTGTTTGGTGATCTCGTTGATCCTGTTCATTGTGTGGAATTTTTTCTTGACTATTATTTATAAGACTATTACACTTTTTTATATAATGTTCGTCAAGTAGCTTTATTTTATTGTCCTACATGTTTCGCCAATTTTTTTCTATCGGTATCTTCAGGGAATACAAACTAGTAAGCTATATGCAGGTAACAGACTTTAATATAATATTCTGTTATATTAAATACTAAAGATTATGAAGAAAAAAATGAAAAATCTATTATCTGACAGGTCTGTCTATGAAGTTCTCAGTAGAGATCCAACCATAAAAAACCATAATGACACCAATGAACTATTACGTGGAATGACTAACTGGCCTATAGAAATAACAAGAAAGTTAATCAATGCACCCACTAACTCCTAGACTGTATGGCATTCCTAAAATTCATAAAGAAGGTATACCATTACGTCCAATAGTTGACGGAATCTATTCTCCCACTTACTAACTGTCCAAGTACCTTGCTAAGATTTTACAACAACACATTCACGTCTCGGATACTTATATTAAAAACTCACAACATTTTATAGATAAAATAAAAAACATCCCTATCTATGAAGAGGATATACTAGCAAGCCTAGACATTACATCTCTGTTTGCAAACATTCCAGTGGTTGAAGTCATCAACATCTTAGACAACTTGTTCCCAAGAAACATCACTACTTTGTTCAATCACTGTTTAACTTCTAACTATTTTATTTGGCAAAAAACTGTCTACAAAGAACTCACCGGATTAGCCATGGGTAGCCCCCTCTCTCCCTCCTTGTGCTGACTTATTCATGGAAGATCTAGAAGAAAAAATCTTATCCCAGATCATTCCAAAACCGAAAATTTGGTACAGATATGTGGATGACATCTTTCTCATTTTGGATCATACGAAAGAAGAACTAATGGATTACCTTAACCAAATCAATAGTTTCCACCATACCATCAAATTCACATTAGAAATTGAAAAAGATGGAAAACTGCCATTCCTTGACATCCTAATAAAGAAACAAACCAATAATAGTATCAACCTATCTGTTTATAGAAAACCTACAAATACTGGACGTTACCTCCATTTCAACTCGTCTCATCATATAGCTCAGAAACTTAGCATTATCCATATGCTCAAGAAAAGAGCTATACAGTACACAACAGATAAGAATGACCTACAAATGGAATTAACTACAATATCCAGAGAACTATCTTTAAATGGTTATCCAAAAAGACTCTACAACAAGATTCTCTTGACTGATATACCACACAGACAACGTGATGACGTTCAATACATCAGTACTATTACTATTCCATTTGTCAGCAGCATTTCCAAAAAATTAGCTAACCTTCTAAAACCACATAATATCAGAGTAGCATTCAAGCCAATCAACACTATTTGGAAATTTTTAAGATCACCGAAAGATCCTCATCCAGTACAAGTACTCTGGAGTATATAATATACCTTGCTCATGTGGTATTAGTTATGTAGGTCAGACCTATAGAAGCTTTGAAACGAGAAAGAAAGAACACATAGGATATGTCAGAAACAACAGACAAGACATTTCATGCCTTTCTTGCCACTTTACCTCTACTAACCATCACATTGAGTGGGATAAGACACTTATGCTCTATATAGAAGATAACTACCAAGCCATAACAAATAAATCACGTTCCCGAGACATGCGCATTACCTCATTCAATACTAATTTTTTGTATGAATTAGAACCATCAATTATAACCTAGTCTGTTACCTTCATATAGCTTACTAGTTTGTATTCCCTGAAGATGCCAATAGAAAAAAATTGGCGAAACATGTAGGATGATAAAATAAAGCTACTTGACGAACATTATATAAAAAATAGTGTAATAGTCTTATTTATTTTTGTCAATTGTCGTTTTCAAACTCCGGTTACAAGAAACCCGGTTAAACAAAAACTGCTATTAAACTTCGTTTTATTTTGGTGCCTAAGCTATGAGTTATTCACTTTTATGGAATTAACATTAACTTGATTTGGTGCATCCTACGTTGACAGTCACGAGTTTCTGACCAACTCAAAGTTAATATTTTACAAAATATTAACTCTGATGACCTAATACATGATTTTGCCACATCAAAATGTAGAAAAGTCACTTTATAATGTTAGGTTTGCTATGAGGAAGCTTGTGGGTGGGAAGGAGTGAATTGTTATTTTTGTTTGGAATATCGCCTTCACATCTGCCAATGGAATTACTTGGACTTCAAAATCGATGAGTATCTTATTATTATTATTACTGAACATTAGGAAATGCGATAGGGGGCTTTACATTTCTCTCTCTGCAAGGAGCCCAATAAGGTGTTGATTCAGCCCTGCTTCCCCCAAACAACATATACTAAAGTAATCATCATCCCATATATCCATGTCATGACCAAGAAGTGTGCAAATTTCCTAAATACAATCATGTTACTATCTTCACATCTGGAACATTGCTTAAAAACCGAATGTTCTTGCTTTCGCCTGAACAATAGTCTTGTAAATCAAAAACCAGAGATATATGCTGATGGAACATTAATTTCATTTAATCCGACACCTAAATATCTGGGAATAACTCTGGATAGAACTCTGACATATAAACAGCATATGATTAATATCGCTGTTAAAGTTCACACCAGAAATAACATAGTTCAGAAGCTTTGTGGTATTATATGGGGCTCAAGTGCTACAACTCTGCGGTGCACTGCAATGGGTCTAGTTTACAGTGCAGCAGAGTATGGTGCTCCTGTCTGGCTCAATAGTTACCATGTCAATAAACTAGATACTCAACTTAACTCCACTCTGCGTTTAATAACAGGTTGCATTTAGGAGTACACCCTTACAATGGTTCCCCACTTTGAGCCATATTGCTCCTCCGGAACTGCGACGACAGGAAGCCTTGCTTCGTGAATATAAAAGAATTTTAAATAACCAAAACCTCCCAATATATGAATTTATTCCAGATGCTTTATCTAATAGACTAAAATCCAGAACACCTACCATAAAAACTGCCTGTAATCTTCTTAGCCAGAATGACAGTATGGTGAGTAGGTGGAATGTACTGTGGTCCCAAGCAGTATCACCTGAAGTTTGCAATCACATAAACATCTTCCAAAAATCATCTGGATTTGACCTGCCCAGGAATATATGGACAACGGCTAACAGGATTCGTACAGGCCATGGTATATGTGGAGACTTACTTTCAAAGTGGGGTAAGAAACCAAATCCCCACTGTCCCTGTGGAGCCAAGACCAAAACCATTTACCATATAGTACAGGAATGCGAGCTGACAGCATATCCAGGTGACTTTAAGGATATCTTTGACCTATCTCCAGAGGTGATCAACTGGATCAAAAACCTAAATGTTAAAATATGACTAATCATCTGTCTGATGCTTGTCATAAATTTAATATTTGTATTTGCCTGAATGTAGACTTTTTTTTTTTTTAATCATATATGTGTATCTTATCTATACTCATGTGTATTATATCTTATTGTCTTTTAACCATGTGTACAAACCATATGATAAATAAATAAATGCTTAAAAACAAGCAATGTTCCTTAGATTTGCCTGGTATCTACCAAGTACTTTGCAGCTATAAACTTTCCTACCATGACAAAACAGAAAGGACAACCAACATCAGAATTACTGAACATAAATACTACATCTACTACCATCACTATGGCCTCTCAGGACTTGGATACTTGTCAGTGAATTTTTTTGTAAGAAGGCTGCCTTACTTCACCAAAACAAACACAAGTATGAAAGACTGTTCCTTGAATCTGCTTAAGTTTGGATGCATAAAATGGCTTTGGGTCTGGAAAATGCTTATTCTCAGACACCATCAACCCAACTTGCAAGAAATGTACAGTCAATGCCACCAACTGGTCTGCATGACTTGTCTTGTTTATTCGTATTAGGTTCTCTTACTCATGCAGTGCATGTGTACAGATATCTTCACTTGTATGTCCTTTGACAATGCCAATTTGACTTGGGGCAAATAATTACATTATTGTAGTTATTATATCTACGTTGTCATCTCATTCTTAAAATTACCATTATGAGTAACAAGGAAGCATAAACATTGGAATAATAGCACATGCTAGTAATGTAATCCACTCGCAATGTAAAAAATCCACTCCTCACTCTCCTTTTTACCACACCTTTACAGCAAAAGCCATTAAAAACCTGAAACGTGGTAATGGCAGCTGGAGCAGATGATGTTGCAGAAATGCTCAAATATATAGAGATTTAAAAGTTGTACAGTGGCTACACGGCATAATCAGATGGCCTGATCGCAGGATCGAATTCCAGATGATTGTCGTTAGCGCTCTTATAGTATCCATCCATAAAAAGGGAAATAAAACCGCGTTACAGAAGAATTTCCCTCTACTGAGTACCCTAGATAACATTCATGTAGACATACTTGAGAAGAGGCTAAGAAAAATTCTGGAAAGAAAATTTATAGTAGAACAAGCTGGGTTAAGACCAAATAGAGGTAGTCAGGATCATATTTTCATTTAAGACAAAATAGCTCAGAATCATGGAAATAAAATAGGTATCTGTATTTAAGTTTTGTATATTTTAGTAAAGGTATATGATGTGGTACCAAGAAAAATGTTCAAAACACTGAACCTCTAGCATAACAGAGGTTCAGTCTTTTGTGTGGTTGTTTCCACCACCCCACTTTTCTTTATAATTCCTTAATTTTCTAATCAGTAATACTCTGTAATTTATATATATTTCCCCAAAATACTAAGTCTTAGTACATCTTAGTCTTTCTCTGAATCCTGCCATACTGGGAAAAAAAAAAAAAAAAAAACTTTTGCTAACCATTTGTCTTCCATTCTGTTTAAATGACCATACCTGAGATTTGCTCTGATCATACATTTCTGAATGTTAACAATATAGCCTCATTTTTTTTTTTTTATATATATGATTCTGCTGCTGATGTCATCTGTTCCTCTCCTCATTCTTCTCAGAACTCTCCTATATGTGGTATCCAGGAGTATAACAACCTCTGCATAAAGTAAAGATCTGAGATTAATATCTCCAGTTTTAATATCAGGCTCAGTGCCACTTTCCTTCATAATATGATCCACATAGATCAGTGTTTCTCAACGTGTGCATACGCCCCACCCACAGTGGGGGGGGGGGGCAATTAAAAAATGTACATGCACATATTTATATTATACTTTTTCAGAACTTGGCTGACTATTATGTTAGAGGGGGGGGGGCATCAAAATCTTTGAGACGTTGAGAAACACTGACATAGATGAAGAAAAGTGGAGATAATGTGCATCCCTATTGTCACACACTCTTGATTCAACATCAAAACATCTTCCTGTACCCATTTCAATTCTGATAATTTACAAATAATTCTCAAATATAGACTAATTTTTCTGGATATAATGTACCATTTATCGATATATAACTGCAGTGTTTTGAACATTTTTCTTGGTACCACATCATATACCTTTACCAAACCTACAAAACTTAAATACAGATACCTATTTTATTTCCATGATTCTCAGCTATTTTGTCTTAAATGAAAATATGATCCTGACTACCTCTATTTGGTCTTAACCCAGCTTGTTCTACTATAAATTTTCTTTCCAGAATTTTTCTTAGCCTCTTCTCAAGTATGCTACATGAATGTTATCTAGGGTACTCAGTAGAGGGAAATTCTTCTGTAACACGGTTTTATTTCCCTTTTTATGGATGGATACTATAAGAGTGCTATGACAATCATTTGGAATTCGACCCTGTGATCAAGCCATCTGATTATGCAGTGTAGCCACTGTAAAACTTTTACATCTCTATATTTGAGCATTTCTGCAACATCATCTACTCCAGCTGCCCTACCACGTTTCAGGTTTTTAATGGATTTTGCTATTGCAAGTATTGATATGTACTCCAAATTGCATTCCTATTGGCTATTTTCTACCACTCTTCTGTCACTTCTTGTTTCATTCTTTCCTTTTACTTAATTTTACATTAAGTGAAATGAGAAGGTTCTAATGATTGAAAAACTTCCTCCACTTCTTTAGTAGAATCTTGTGAGGAACCACAGATACAAATAAATCTCCTGTCCAGTTCCCCGAATTTTGATGCTTGCCTACATCACTCTACTCTAAACTGCCTACCATTCAAGAAGATTAAACATGAAGATAATCTTCTTGAATGGCAGACAGTTTCAAGTTGAATACTATAGCTATGTCTTCCTTTTCCGGATCGTTCTTGCCTGAAGATAATCTTGTTTTTTTTTTTCTTCTTCATTTTCAGTAGTACCAATTTATGTGGTGCTGCTCTAATTCTTCTAGCAGTTCCACTTCTTTTCCATTGATACAGGTTATGTTGATGGTGCCCGTGATGTGAGAATTTGTTTCAATAGCAGACTTTTCACCATTCTCCCTGGTTCTCTAACAAAACAGCTTGTTCGACTGGATGATGCTCCAGCCTGCATGACATTTCAATGGAATCAACTTTCATCCTTTTCCTTCTTTCAGTTTATCGCTGTTCTTTGGAAACAGTCTTCCCCCATACTGTTTTGTTTTCTTCAGTGAACACACCCTCCAGCTTTCGAAGAAACACATTAAAAGATTCTGTCTTTCTCCCTGACCATTTATCCACACATAGCTTTTTTTCTTTTTTTTTTTTTTTTGCATTATTGGTTTTGTGACTTCTTTTGATGATACAAAATATGGGAGAGCTATAAAGGTGTGGTGATGCTGATGTCAATCCCTTGGATAGGGGAGTTGCAACTTTAATAAGGTCAGTGGTAAAGGTTTCCATTTTAATGTTAATAAGTGCACTACACAACTTTGCACTTTGAAACATGAAAATGTATATCTGAGACAAATTTGCAGAACTATGCTGCAAAGTATGAATGAGATTCTGGATCTAGGTCCAGTTCGACCACAGATGAAAGAACCCTCGACATTTCTGCGCATGGCAGAAGGCGAATCCATTCTGTAATAGGATAATCAGTCCATTTTGTGGGATGAGTGTTTATTATTATGTCAGAAAATTAGCTTCTCTTTTATGAACATTCTAGTTTTTAAAGTAGTAACTATTTTGCTTGTATAACAGTTGGAAAATTTTACATATAAAGCACATGATTTCGCATGTTAGTGAAAAATTCATACATCTCTTATTCTTTTCTCTCCTTCAATATGAATTGACTTTTCTTAGCACTCTGCCAGCTATGGTTCTCTCAACTGTGGGCAGACTATGATGGTTGACAGAGACTTGAAGTACAAAGGGCACACTGAGAAGACTTCCTATTTCAAATCCTCTATACTCTTGTATCCTGAACCAGTGGGAAAACATTGCTATAAATATAGTCAATGAGACTTTTCTTATATCTTCTCTCCGTGTGAATCTGTGCACATTTTTATGTTGGAACATAATGTTAGTAATGACTAATCCATGTCCTGAACAGAAATCCAGCAGGAATTTACTGTTATTGTTAACTTTGTGCTTTTCACCAAATTTTCCCAAAACATTTCTATATGTCTAGCAATCATTTCCTACTCTGCTGTTTGGATCTCCAACAAGGATCAACTTTTATTTTTTCATCTGCCTTCTCTAATGCCTAAAAAAATTCCTCTGCTTCTTCCTTATTAGAACCTTCTGTTTAACCATGAGCACAAATAAGTCTCATTGTCCAGTTCCCCATTCTGATATTTTCCCACATCACTATTTGATGTTACCTGCCATTCAAGAAGATTATCCTCATATTTATTGTTGAACACCATAGCTTTGATTGTTATTGCCTGAATATAACATTTTGTATTTGTCACTTAGAAAGATCTCAGCTGGTTTTGTTTTCTTTTGTTTCATGGCTATTATGTTGATCTAATACTCATTCAGTTTTTCTGCTAGTTCCATTTCTTTTCCATTGATAGTATCAATTTTGAATGTTGCTGACATTGAGTTGGAATGTGTTCTGAGATTTGTTCCAGCAGTCAACTTTTTGCTGTTCACGCTGGTTCCCTGACAAAAACAATGGAGGCCTTGTTTAACTGGGCGATATTGTACTATCATTTTACATTGTGGTGTAAGCCAATAAGAATACAATTCAGTTAGGTGAATCCCAAATTGCCAGCCCATCCTTGTTCATTCAGTATCCATCCAGGTAGATACATAACAGGGTGCAACCACGAGAAGATGAGGATTGGACGTTAGGTCAGAAGCCCCACTAGGTTCTCCACATTCCTTAAAAAGCTATGTGGAGGTCTCTTCCCAGTTATAGAGCTTTGACCCTGAAGCACCCTAAATAAATTACTTTGGTGTTGATATTATTAAAAAAAAATAGTAAATTACTAGAAAAGATATTAAAATGAGTCAATTACTTTGGGGTTGATATTATTAAAAAATAAAAGAAACACATCTGGAAAACTGTTTAGAGATCTGGTTACCAAAGTCTGAGAGGCTGAAGAAACTCTAGTAAAGACAAAGAGAGGTAATGCAGTTAACATGATTATGTAATCTACAAAAGTTTGGTAGATAGGATAGAAAGAGGAAGAGAGGATTAAGACAACTACATTTTTGAGATTTTACCAAACCAATACTGGAGATATTTTTAGCAGGTGAGCTAAAGCAGAAGGGACAAGGGATCATCCAAAGAAGTTACACAATGAAATACGGCGTACTTTTTTTTTTGGCATGGAAAGTGATAGATACACAAGAATGCACTGAATGAAACATGTGGTTAAAGGTTATGATAGACTATTTTGTGTCTCACAGAACAGATCTCCTGAAATGAGTCTCTTGGCTGCATAGAGATTCTGCGAGGATAATTTTTAGTATTAAATTAAATCAAGTGGGGGGATGATGCATAATTCGTCTTTTTTCCCAGGTGCAAAATACTTACAGCACTACGAACATGGACATTACTTTTTATAGCATTGTGAACCAAAAAAAACTGATCTTGGTTACCTGCCTATCACATTATGATTTGCTATGATTATGAATAGTCCCCAACATTTGCAGGTGGTATTTTATAATTAAATTGTTTTAATAATTGTGACTTCACTGTTTATTCACGTATGTGTGTGTTAGATGCCATATGGGTGTGTATAATGCTATCATACATTAACACCTTCCATCAATGTCAATGGGGAATTAGAATTACACTGTTAGAACCTGCATTTGAAAGCTTACAGAAGAGGACTAACTCTGAATAAGTTAATTTACTGAATTTATCTGTACATGTAGATACATATTATAGTGACAGAGGGGTAGTGGCTGTTGCATACTGGTGAAATGCCATTTTGAAAATAATGGTTAATAATGAAAAGGCATCTTAAACTCAACATTTATTTTTTATTAATGCTGATCATTTATCCTATTAGCTTTTCTTAATAAATGCGGTTATTGGTAAATAATCATTCATGGTGTTTCAATGGCTACTGTAAGTTATTTATTAGAGCTCTAATTAACTTGGTATTTATAGCTATAAAATAACTATGTGTCTCTTTCTTTTAAGGTTACACGGTGATCAGCATTCATATTTCCAAATTTAGGGACACAAAACACACATGTTGAAATGATTATTTTACTTATTATTAATAAAATAACACTTGATGTTTCGACCCCTGTATTGAGGTCATCATCAGAACGATACATGTGTATAGGGAACTAAGCTTGCACTCTGTACTGGTAAATTAAATCTACACTGTTAATTAATCTTTTTCTTAGCCTCATCTCTAGCGATAATTAAATAAAATAAAAGTTGAAAAAATAAATAATAAAAAAATGCACATACACAAAAATTCTTATCACCACCCAACACAAAAACTATTAATAGGTGTCATAAGCACCCTTAGACACAGAGCTTAAACTATCTGTTCAAATGAACATGCTCTAAACCAGGAATACAAGATCATCAACCATACATTTATAAAAAATGGATACAGTAAAAAACTATTCACAAGATCCTCCACAGAGATACTAGTAAAAACAAAAAAGATTTCAAGAATGCTATTGCCATACCACATGTTAGAGGCATTTCAGAAAAAATAGACAGAACACTACACAAATACAACCTCAAAACCATCTTTAAACCCCCAACAAAATCAAGACACCTACTCAGTTCTTCCAAAGATCCTCTTTCACACCTAGCCCACCCAGGGGTATACAAAATACAATGCACATGTAACCTACCATACATAGGGAAAACAGGGCGAACCATTCCAATTAGCAAGGACAAACACAAACGACACATTAAATACCTCCATTTTGGAAAAACTGGCCTTTCTGACCACGCACTCCAAATATACCACAAAATTGATTGGAAAAATACCAAGTCCCTACACCACACCAAAACCTAGTTCGAGAGGAAATTCAAAGAAGCATGTGAAATGCTCAAACATAACCTAAATCTGAGCAAAAATGATGGCCCAACCATTCCAAGAATGTGGAAAACCCATCTGCAACCTTTATAGCAGCCAGAACAAGCCAAAAAAAATCCTAATACAAGAAGACTTGGTGAAGTGTGTTTTCCCCCCCCCCCCCTCTTAACATTCCATAGCAACTTGAACTGTACAAGTCTGAAGAAAATCATAGTATAATAATCTGAACTGTAGAAATCCAGAAGAATCTTAGTACACGAGGACTTGAGCAGAGTTTATTGTAGTTTTTTATTTATTTTAGTTATTAATTATAATTTTTTTTTACATGTATATATATTTTTTATTATTTATTTATTTTTTCAACTTGTATTTTATTATCGTAGAGATCAGGCTAAGAAAAAGATTAATTGTGGTTAAGTTGTTGGAGAAGCTTGTGAGAACTAGGATCCAGAGTTGGGTTGACAACAATGGTATAATCTTTGATGGACAGCATGGATTTGCTAAAGGGAGGTCGTGTTTTAGTAATCTACTTACTTATTACAATAAAGTGACTGCTTCCTTGGACAGAGGAGAAGGATACACAGTAATATACTTGGATTTCGCAAAAGCTTTTGATAGAGTGCATCATGATAAGTTGACAGTCAAACTAGAGCAGATGGGGTTGGATATTAGATTAGTGCATTGGATTGGAGACTGGCTATCTGATAGGTATCAACAAGTTGTGTATGGGGGTGCAATATCCAGGAAAAGGAAAGTCACTAGTGGAGTGCCTCAGGGATCTGTTTTAGGGCCATTACTATTTAACTTGTATATTAATGATATTGGCGAAGATTTGGATGGAGATATTCAGTTGTTTGCAGATGATGCAAAGTTGGGACGAACCATAAAGAGTAGTGAAGATGTTGTGGCCTTGCAAGAAGACTTGAATAAATTGAGTGATTGGGCAAGCAAATGGGGATGTGAGTTCAATGTTGCAAAATGTAAGGTTTTAAAATTTGGAAAACAAAGATGGGATGCAGAATTTATGCTTGGTGAAAATATATTGTTGGAAGTAGAGGAAATAAGAGATCTGGGAGTGATAGTGGATAAGGATCTAAAATTTAGGGGTCACATCGCCAAAATTGTGAAGACAACACAAAGACTTCTGGGAATGATGAGGAGGACACTGACATGTAGAAGTAGGGAGATTCTTGTTCCATTGTATAAGGCTTTGATTAGGCCACACATGGACTATTGTGCCCAGATTTGGTCACCTGGTTTTCAGAAGGATGAAGAGATGTTGGAAAGGGTCCAAAGGCGACTGACTAAGGTAGTTTCTGACCTCTGGAATGTCGAGTATGAGGAAAGATTGAAAAGATGTAATTTGCAGAGACTAGTGGAGAGAAGGAAGAGGGGAGATATGATAGAGACCTACAAGTTGGTAAGGGGTTGCTATAGGATCAATGGTGGAGAAGTTCTACAGCGAATAGTGGGAGATCAGGGGAGAACCAGAGGTCATCCCTGGAAACTGTATAAAGAGGGTGTGAGTAGGGGAGTGAGAGGCAGGTTTTTTTCGTGCAGAGTTGTGAATGATTGGAATGCCTTGCCTGAGAGTGTGGTGTCTGCAGGGAGTTTGAATGTGTTTAAGACCCGGTATGATGAGATGTGTGTGAGATAAAAGGACCTCCTAGATGAGTCTTTGACTCCATGAGGTCTTGTTTAATAATAATAATAATAATAATAATAATAATAATTAACTGCGTAGATTTAATTTACCAGTACAGAGTGCAAGAGCATATAGCTTGGTTCTCTATACACATATCCTTCTGGTGAACTCAATACAGAGGTCAAAACATAGTGTTATTTTATTAATAATAAGTAAAATAATCATTTCATCATGTGTGTTTTGTGTCCCTAAATTCGGAAATATAACTATGTGGTTTACATAAGTCAATTATATAATATCCTGCAAAGCATGTTAATCAACTGACATTAACAATTCTCTGGACATGATCATATGAGTGTGAACTTTAAGAATGTTCATTTCATAGATGTGAATTCTCTCTCTTCTGCTCAAATTCTAATGCTTTATAAATCCCAATCCTTTAGTTTATGAAGGGAAGAGATAATTAGCATTTCTGCAAAACTAAGTGTTCTGCAAAAATGCTAATTATCTCTTCCCTTCATAAACTAAAGACTGCCTCTTAATTTTTAAGATTTCTATAGATCTATAAACATCATTATAGATCATTTCCTCAAAATGCTTGACCGTATCCAGTGAAGACAGCTATTTGCTTATCAGATGATCCTTCCCCCCACCTCTCTCTCTCTCTCTCAATGACTGTTTCCAATTGCTTTCCCATAGACGCTTGTGTCTACATTATATCTTTCTTACAGTTATTTCTATGGATGCTGCTCCACTGAACTGCCACCGTTCCTCCACTTTCCTTTACTTGTGTGCCAACATGGGCAGCAGCAGATAAGGTTCAGCTCCAGACTTACACTGAACTAAATTTCCATCTTCTTCCATTCCATATATATATCCTCTGAAACAGTCTTTCCTAAATCATTTTCCCCGGTGAATACAATCCCCCAACTCTTCAAGAAACACATTAACATATTCCTAATATGTTAATGTATACATAACATAACTCAGAAGAAAGAAGAATTTCATAGGCTTTTCCAAGTTCAAAGTGAAGTGACCTGTTTATTTTTTTTTTAATTCAATATGCATGGAATTCTGCATTATGAATTAATTTCCAAGAGTTGGCATCACCCAACATTTCTATGTTTCACTGCATCTTTGAGATATACAACAAAACTTTGTGAGTTTATGGCAAGAAAAAACATGACTGTTGTTTAGTTTTTCATACTATCTAAATTTTGTATCTTTAACTTACCCCCCCCCCACCACCACCACCACCACACACAAAAAAAAAACTTGAGCTGACCTGAGAGAAATAAGATTTAATTACATCACAATTTTAAAAATTTGCATATTAGATACCAGATGATTTCAAGAGATATTTAGCTGTTTGCTGATGATGCAAGAGCTTGCAGCATAGTATGGACAAAAGATAATGGGTACCAGTTTAATCTAAAAAAGTGTAAAATTATATGCATTTTGATATGACAAGATAAGCTGTGTACTACACTGATGGAAATGTATTCCAGAAAAATTGATGGAGCTAAAAATTTGGGGATATTGATAGATTGGAAGTTCAGAGAGCATACTGCAAAAGTGGCCAAGGTTGGTTGTTGAACATACTAACAAGCAGAGATAAAGTTATTATTCTTCTTTATAAGGCCTTGATATGGCCATATCTAAATTACTGTGCAGAAATTACTGTGCAGAAGTCTAGTCACGGGTTTCTTGGGGATGAAGTGGGAGAGAATTCACAATAGTGAGTGGCCTGTGAAACACTCTTCCTGTGATGACAGATTGAGGGATCGCTTGTTAGTTGATAAGGCAAAAAACAGGGAGATATAGAAATATTTTACTAAAAAGGGTTTTATAGGATTGATTATTACACCAGATCTCCATGGATTCAAATGACTTATCACAGGATGCATACTCGTACACACACAGCTCATCAAACCATGCTTTAAATTCATTCAGCATGTCTGCATTTACTAAAATCTCAGGCAATGCATTCCATTCTTCATGCAAAGAACTTACTCCCTCTCTCATTTCTATGGATGGCCTCTTGTTCTAACAGTCTCTCATTCTATGAAAAATTTCTTTCACATTAACCTGGTAACAATCCCTTACTAATTTATGTCTCAATCAAATCCCTCTCCTCCTATTCACCTGGATCTGCAAACTACCACATAGGAGAGGATAGCTTAATTGTGAGCGAGCAGGAGGTATCTGAGGAAATAAATAACAATGTTAATAAGGCGAGAGGATTTGACAACATATCACCATGCACCTTAAGGGAATGTTCCGGGGAACTGGCAGTAGCATTGGCATGCCTGTTTAATGTACAGTGGTGTACACAAGTTCCAAGGGAGTGGAAGGAGGGTAAAATTGTTTCACGCATAAAGACGGTGATAAGGCTGTAGCTTCAAATTATAGGCCGGTCTGTATATCTGGAGTTGTGGTGAAGGTCCTGGAGAGATTGGTGAGGAGGAGGATACAGAAATGAGTTGATAACAGCAGCTTTTTCTGCAGTTATCAGCATGGGTTTGTTAAGAGGAGATCATGTTTCACTAACTTACTTATGTACTATAACAAGGTGACAAATACCTTGGACAAGGGAGATGCATATACAGTGGTGTACTTTGATTTTGCAAAAAGGCTTTTGATAGACTGCCACATGACAAGCTCTTAAATAAATTGAAACAGATGGGACTGGATAACAGACTTCTGTGTTGGAGCAGTGACTGGCTGTTGGATAGGCATCAGAAAGTTGTATATGGGGGTGCAGTATCTCGAAAGAGAAAGGTCACCAGTGGTGTGCCGCATGGGTCAGTTTTGGAGTCATTATTGCTCAATTTGTATGTTAATGATATTGGGTTGGGTTTAACTAGCGATATCCAGGTGTTTGCAGATGATGCAAAACTGGAGAGAGCAATGCACAGTCAGGCTGATGTTAATGCCCTACAAGAGGACTTGAATAGATTGCATGAACGGGCAGGTAAATGGAACTATCAGTTCAATGTTGCCAAGTGTAAGGTTTTTTGAGATTTGGTAAACAACGATGGGATGCAAAGTATACACTTGGTGGGGAAACTTTAACAGAAGTAGAGGAGAGGAGAGATCTAGGAGTGATGGTGGACAAGGACCTGAAATTCAGGAGCCACATTGCACAAGTTGTGAAGACATCACATCGAATAATGGCAATGATGCTGAGAACCCTGATATGCAGAAATAGAGAGGTTATGATTCCATTGTATAAGGCTATTGTACTCAGGTTTGGTTGCCGGGTTTTCATCGTGATGAGGATATGTTAGAAAGGGTACAGAGAAGATTCACAAAGGTAGTCAGTGGTCTTTGGAATATGGAGTACGAGGACAGATTGAGAGAATGTAAATTGCAGAGCCTTGTGAATAGGAGGTAAGAGGGGAGGATATGATTGAGACATATAAGCTGGTCAGGGGTTGTTATCAGGTAGACATGGAAGAGATTTTTCATAGAATGGGAAAGGGGAATAGAACAAGAGGCCGCTGCTGGAAACTGTATGAGGGTGTGAGCAAAGAAGTGAGAAGCAGGTTCTTTGCATGGAGAGTGGTTGGCGAGTGGAATGCATTGCCTGAGTGTGTTGTGGATACATTGAATCAGTTTAAGATGCAGTTGGATGAGCATTGTATGCAATAGTCAGTACCTCCCATGATGAGTCTCTGACTGCATCGAGGTCAAATGTTAATAATAATGATAACTCCAAAGACAAGGTATCACCTTAGTCAATCTTCTCTGGATCATTTCTAATATATCCTCATCCCAATGAAAACCAGATGATCAAATCTATGTAGAACAATCAACTATGAGGCCTGATTAAGGGCTTAAACAAAGATCCATAACATCTTTATTTCTGCATGTCAAGGTCACGTCCATTATTGTCATAATCTAATGCGACTACTTCACAACTTGAGTAATGTGACTTCTAATTTGCAAGTCGTTATCTACCACTACTGTTCCCAGATCTCTCATATCCTCCACCTCCTTAAAGACCAAAGGAGATAGAAGGGATAAAACCTTACATTTTGCAATGCTGAACTAACAGTTCTATTCATTTTGCCCACTCACACAATCTATTCAAATCCTTCTGACCACATCATCTTCTTGACTCTGAAGTTTTGTATCACCTGCAAACAGCTGCATCTCCAGTTAAACAAATCACAATATCTTTAACATACGAGTTAAACAACAACAGCCCCCAAAAAACTCCTGCTTTTCACTTTCAATACTGCATTCCATACAAAATTTGCTGTAGCCAATCATCTGACTCAATAATAGCATCTACTCTCATCTGTTTAAATTTAGCTATCAACTTTTCATGTGACAATCCATCAAATGCATTTGCAAAATCTAAGTATACCTGTATATTCATCTCTCTTGTCCAATGCATTTGCCAACTTATAGTACATAAGTAAATTGGTAAAACATGACCTTAACTCATACTAATGGAGAATACTGACAGTGTCACCCCACTTCTGTATCCTAGCTCTTTCCAACATCTCTAATACCTTAACCATAACTCTAGATTCATAGACTGACTTCTAACTTTTCTCTTTAGCCTTATCAACCATCTTTGCAAAGCAGAATAACTTTACTCTCTTTTCCACTACTTTGGGACTTAGGCTGTTGCAAGACTTGTCAAACACGTATGCCAAGGCTACCATTAACTCTGGAAATTTTCCCATAAGATATGCAACAATATGCCATCAAGTCCTATTGCTGTACTGACAACATTTATGAGTTAGCAAGAAGTATCTTAATTAAAATAATGATCACCCTTCTCTTATTCCCTCTAAACTCAAGATACTCATGATGTCACACTGATGAATTGCTCACTAAATATTTCAACTATGTTCTCTTCAGTAGTTAACAATCTACCATTTTCATCCATTAACATCACCTTACCATAATCATTATTTCTTCTTGCCACACATCAAAAGAACTCTTTGACATTATTCTTTGCCCAACTTGCTAATTTCTGCTCATATTGCACTTTTGTTATCCTTACCATCTAGGTCAGCGCTTCCCAAACTGTGGGCTGCAGCCCCCTTGGGGCCGTAAGTTTTGTTGAGGGGGGGGGGCTGTGAAATAATGAAAACAAATTTAAAATGTTTTATGACTGAGTAGATTTTTTTTAATCTTAAAAGAAACGTATTTAATTTTTATTATTTATTTCTTTTTTGCTTTTTTTTTGGGGGGGGAGGTCAACTGCAAGTGCTACCCACAGTATACAACTCACCAAACATGATGGTAGGGTACCATGAAGGATAATATGTAAAAACTTCCATTCGTCAGCTGACACGTTAAATGTGTACTTCTGTGGGCATAGATTGGAACATATCTACAGAAAAATATTCAGAATCAAGGCTCACTATATGGGTTTTCATGGTAGGACAGCAATACATAAGTCCCATATTACCTGAATCAACATGCATACTGCTTTATTGACATACCGCTCATTGTCTCAGCACTAAATCTCGATTTCTCCTTTGACCACATACTGTTCATAACAGAAAAATACTCTCTCCACCGGTGCTGTACTTCCTGGAAGATAAAGAAGATTCAGAGCCTTGTGAATATAACTTCACAATATTACAAAAGTCTTAGAAGTCTAGGTTTTTTTGCTCATTTCAGAAAAAGTCTGTGCCCATCTATCAGATACAGGAATGTTTTCTTTATTCCATGTATTCAACTGTCTCACAATTATAGATTTTATGAGAGTCTACTGATCGAGTACACGAGTTTCTTCTGTTTCTGTGCATGTGATCAGTTCCTCGTCCAGGCTGCCCTGTATGTCTTTCCATACAGGTGTAGTAGCACCCACTTGAACTTCTCAGTGTTTCCTAAACTGCACTTCCACTTGTTGACATATTCTAAGATAGAAATTCTCCACTACCTCAAAAAAACTTAGCCTTATTAATTACTCCTGAATCTAGTGTAGTAACATTTTCAGTTGTTTTTTTGACAATAGTAGTTACAAACATTTCACTTTTTCTGCACTCTAAATTGTTTACAAGATATTCAATGTTCATGGTTACTTCTGTAGCTGAAATATTCTCTTTTTCAATTAAGCTAATATTGGAACGTAGACACTTGGTCTCTTACAAATGACAACCACAATTCCAAACAGGGATCTTCAAACAATTTTTGCAACATAACAGGACATTTTTCTTGAGAAAGAAAATAAGAAAGACGCCCATCAAACATGTTTAAAATTCTGTCAACTGATGGACCCAAGGAAAAAATCTTGTATTTCCATGCTCTAATTATCTCCCTACTTCTCCAAGTAGGGAGATTCTTGTTCCATTGCATAAGGCTTTGATTAGGTCACACATGGACTATTGTGTCCAGATTTGGTCACCGGGTTTTCAGAAGGATGAAGAGATGTTGAAAAGGGTCCAAAGGCGACTGACTAAGGTAGTTTCTGACCTCTGGAATGTTGAGTATGAGGAAAGATTGAGAAGATGTAATTTGCAGAGTCTCGTGAAGAGAAGGAAGAAGGGAGATATGATAGTACAGTATATGATAGTATAGAAAATGAGAGAATGGGTGTGCAAGAGGAGCAGGGAAACGGGGAGGCTCAGGGTGGACAGGGGTACACAGCATGAGGAAGGTGGATGCTCCAAGAGGAGGTGAGAGCATGTGTAGGCAGGAAAGAAATGGGATGACCAGGGATCAAGAGGAAACAGATGGAATTGCAAAGGGTTCTAAAATGAAGAAGCAGAAAGGGAAATGGCCCCAGTCCAGCATGGAGAGATCACATCGAGTGAGTGGCATCAGTGGAACTAGCTGTAGATCCAGAAATGAGCTGTTGTGTTTGTATACCAATGCTAGAAGTATAAGAAACAAGGCGGATGAAATGGTTGCACTAATTGCGTCTGTGCACCCAAAGATTGTCAGAATAAGTGAGACATGGTTAGATGAGGACAACATCCTGACAGGAATAGAGATGGAAAGGTATGATGTGTTTTGTGAGGATAGAAAGGGTAAAAAGGGAGGGGGAGTGCTATTGATGATAGAGAAAGAGTTATATCCATACAAGGTAGAGATGCAAGAGGGAAATAGGGCCAGTGGTTTTGAGGCAGTATGGTGTGAGATAGAGGTGAATAGAATCAAATACTTGGTGGGATGTTGTTTTATAGACCTGGTAATGTGGATGATGGTGATAGTGAAATGTATAGTCAAATAAGCCAAGCAAATAAGAAAAGAGTGATTTTAATTATGGCAATATAGACTGGAATGAAGAGATAGCAACTGGAAGTATAGAAAATGAGTTTGAGTTTTTGAGGGATAACTACCTCAGACAGTATGTAACAGAGGGCACACGAGGATGGGTCTTGGATTTGGTCATCTCATCGGAGGATGTAATTATAAATGAGGTGTCAAATCATCCACCAATTGGTGAAAGTGACCATGAGGTGATTACTTGGGTGGTTGACAGCAGTGCAAGGACCCCTGTGAAAAAAGGATATATGTGGAACTACAAGGAGGGTGATTATGAAGAGCTCAGGAGACAGCTTGCAGGTGTAGCATGGAATGAGGAGTTAGCTGAAAAAGAGATCCATGCAGCTTGGGGGATTTTCAAAAACTATTTAGTAGATGCAATGTCTAAATGTAAACCATGGGTGAGAAGGTTAAATAGGGTAGGTGTGAGATGGATGAATAAAGAGATTAAGCATGCGATACAGAGAAAAAGGGCATTGTGGAGGCAGCATAAAAGAAGTGGAAGTAACCAATTTCATGAGGTCTACAAAGACCGGGCAAGGAGGGTGACTTGGTTGGTGAGAGTAGCTAAAGAGAGGTATGAACAGCAGTTAGCTAATGAAGCCAAAAAGAATCCTAGGGAGTTCCTTTGACATGTAGCCAGCAAAAGAAAGAATGATTATGGAAGGATGACATTGATTGGAGGAAATGGTATAAAGACAGCTGTTGCAGAATGTGTGGTGGAGATACTTAATGAGTAGTTCATAAAGATCTTTCAATCTTGTGAATGTGACTTCATGGAGAGATTGAGAGCAGTTGATGGGGAGGAGAGACTGACTGTAAGTGAGCAAGAATTGTTTGGGGAGTTGAGTAAACTAGATATAAATAAGGCTGTGGGACTTGATAATATATCACCGCATATTCTGAAGGAATGTGCCAGAGAGTTGACACCTGCCTTGACATATTTTTTTAATACGAGTCTTGCACTTGGTCAAGTTCCTAAAGAGTGGAAGAAGGGCAAGATTGTGCCACTTTATAAAGGAGGTGATCGAACTCAAGCATCAAACTATAGGCCTATCTCTGTGTCAGGTGTTGTGGTTAAGTTGTTGGAGAAGCTTGTGAGAACTAGGATCCAGAGTTGGGTTGACAACAATGGTATAATCTTTGATGGACAGCATGGATTTGCTAAAGGGAGGTCATGTTTAATAATCTACTTACTTATTACAATAAAGTGACTGCTTCCTTGGACAGAGGAGAAGGATACACAGTAATATACTTGGATTTTGCAAAAGCTTTTGATAGAGTATCTCATGATAAGTTGACAGTCAAACTAAAGCAGATGGGGTTGGATATTAGATTAGTGCATTTGATTGGAGACTGGCTATCTGACAGGTATCAACAAGTTGTGTATGGGGGGGGGGGACGATATCCAGGAAAAGGAAAGTCACTAGTGGAGGGCCTCAGGGGTCTGTTTTAGGGCCATTACTATTTAACTTGTATATTAATGATATTGGTGAAGATTTGGATGGAAATATTCAGTTGTTTGCAGATGATGCAAAATTGGGACGAACCATAAAGAGTAATGAAGATGTGGCCTTTCAAGAAGACTTGAATAAATTGAGTGATTGGGCAAGCAAATGGGGATGCGAGTTCAATGTTGCAAAATGTAAGGTTTTAAAATTTGGAAAACAAAGATAGGATGCAGAATTTATGCTTGGTAAGAATATACTGTTTGGTAGTAGAGGAAATAAGAGATCTGGGGGTGATAGTGGATAAGGATCTAAAATTTAGGGGACACATCGCCAAAATTGTGAAGACAACACAAAGACTTCTGGGAATGATGCGGAGGACACTGATGTGCAGAAGTAGGGAGATTCTTGTTCCATTGTATAAGGCTTTGATTAGGCCACACATGGACTATTGTGCCCAGGTTTGGTCACCAGGTTTTCAGAAGGATGAAGAGATGTTGGAAAGGGTCCAAAGGCGACTGACTAAGGTAGTTTCTGTTGAATATGAGGAAAGATTGAGAAGATGTAATTTGCACAGTCTCGTGGAGAGAAGGAAGAGGGGAGATATGATAGAGACCTACAAGTTGGTAAGGGGTTGTTATAAGATCAATGGTGGAGAAGTTCTACAGAGAATAGTGGGCGATCAGGGGAGAACCAGAGGTCATCCCTGGAAACTGTATAAAGAGGGTGTGAGTAGGGGAGTGAGAGGCAGGTTTTTTCGTGCAGAGTTGTGAATGATTGGAATGCCTTGCCTGAGAGTGTGGTGTCTGCAAGGAGTTTGAGTGTGTTTAAGACATGGTATGATGAGATGTGTGTGCGTGTGATAAAAGGACCTCCCAGATGAGTCTTTGACTCCATGAGGTCTTGTTTAATAATAATAATAATTTAGCATAATTGTTTCCTGCAAAGTCACAAAAGTTTTTCAGTTCTTCAACTCTGACTGTGTATATATTGAAGTATTTGTATATTTTCACTTCAAAACTGTTAATATCAATTGGTAAACAGTCGACAGCACGCTGGAGACAATTGTGTATAATGCCCCACAACCAATACTGATAATCTGCCTCTTCAGTTCAGTTTGAAGTTTTTGCCGCACATTATTTTTTGTCAAGTCTTTTGCAACCACCATAATTGGCTTTCATATTATCTGCACACAAAGCAACAATTTTGTCACTTACTTCCTTCAACATAGCACAGGTAAGGAAATAAAATCTATAATTTTGTCTTGAACACTACAATTTCGCAAAACATACCGCACAACGATTGGAAAAAAACTGATGTCTTTTTTGTTTCATGCATCTAAGCTGACTGTAATGTTTTTTGTTCTATTGAAATTCTCTATTACTTCGCCCAATATGTATGGTGATAAAACGATGGTAATTATTGCTTTTGATTTGGTACGTACTGAAGAAAATTTTGGTTCATAAATTTTATTTAACAATGTCGACAAGCAGTCATTTGAGTGAAAACTTTGGCAGTGTAGCACAGTATAATAAGCAACAGGAGCGTCACTCGCTGCAATTTTATCGCTTTTACTATCATGCCTCACCATAAACGAGCTGATGTTTTTCGCTGAAGCTAGAGTCTTTTCAGCATCCTTATGTTTCTGGCTACGTAGATGTCTCTTCTGTCTCGATGAGCAACGGAAAAATGGATATTACAATGTTGGAATACCACTTTTGTTCCAATATTACACAGCTTGTCCAGTTTAATAAATTTCAATTCTTTCTGGAGATCGTCATTAAAACTGCAGTTTAGATTCTCTTTGACATTGCAAGGATAGACTTAAAGCTTTAAAAATAAGACTTAAAACTTTAAAAAATATGAAATTTAAACCACCGGCATTGAATAACAAAGCCACCCGTGAGCATACAGGCAAAACAAAAACTAATGCTACAGCAGAACAGACGCCACGTTTGAGACGTGCAAGTGTTGCCAACATGTATTATTTTATTTTCTCTCAAGAAATCACTGCAGATATCGATATTCAGTATCGAACAATGCGACTCCATGGTTATACAAATTACTGATATCCATGATATTGTTATACGATTATAGGTTATGAATAATTTATGACTGAGACCAATATTAAAGTATATTCATAGTATTTATTAAAAACGGGACAAAATTGACATTTTTATTAAAACGACGGAGCTGCCCGGAAATATTAAAAAACGGTACCGTCCCGTTCAAAACAGTACATATGGTCAGCCTACAACTATGTTATCTTTCACTTCCTCATATTCATTTTAACATTCTCCTCCTTTCAAAATCATTTGTTCCCACTGGTATTCTCATATCCAAAGAATCAATCATCCTCTTCATTTCCTCTCCTGGAAAACAGACTTTTTGGACTCTCTCATTAACTGCAACTTTAATAATGGAACCTCTATACACTGTCACTCTTGAGTCATTCATCATCTCTCTTTTCTCCACTTTGTTTCATCCTGTCTCTTTTTGCACTTTTATTCCTATCTATCAAACATCTAATGTTTACTATGTATATTTTTCATCTTGAAGAATACATTCTTAAAATCTTGAATCCCAGCCATCATACCATCTCTTTTACTCCTGAAGTCCTGCTTGTTTTTGTTCCATCATTCATATCTTGCATTTACTGATACTTGCAGTTCAACAAAATACTGCACTTTATACAAATCCATACATTCTCATTTCCCTTGTTTAGTCTCTTTACAAACACATCCTCCATGCACACATGCTGAACTCACAACAAAGATCCATTTTCAAGAAATCTACACCATTAAACACATTTGATTTTCGTGTGTTGCAATGCGATGACTTTGTGTGCTGCCATTTTGTTATCGATCAATGCAAGCTATAAACTTCAGGAAAAACATCATTAACAACCTGCAGAGCTCCACAGTCACTGCTCAGTCAAGATTACGCTATCAAAAAGTGAAATATTTTTTACCATAATGCAAATGTCACAAAACAACACATCTCTTCAGAGCTGTTTCCCAATGGCTTGGCACTTCCAGGCAGAGGTGCAGAAGAAAATTTTCAGCATTTGGCTAAAGGGGATAGAACAAGTGAGCCATTCCTGGAAATTGAGTGTGGTTAAGCAGGTTGCAAGAACTAGATTTTTTTTGTTGGAGTAGAGAATGGGTGGAATGAATTTCCGGTATGCTATGAGTGTTTTGTCAGTGAATATGTTCATAGATACTGTGTGGATCTTCTGCAATGAGTCTTTGGAAGCCAAGGAGATTCACACACAATAATACCAATAAAATAATACTTGCCTTTAGCTCAAAACATTAGACTTCTACAAATATTTTCAACAATTGTACAACTGGGTTCACTGCATTAAGTCACAAGAGAAATACTTCAAAGGGAAGTATCATGGAATAGTATTTAAATTCTTATTCTAGAGGGAAAAAATACGCTGGAAATTTTTTTTGATTATACTTCATAATCTAATTTCACCTCTTGAACAACTGGAGAAAAATTTATATTTAACAAGTCAGAGGGTGACAAGTGTTGGTTTTTTTGTTTATTACTGGATGTCTCTTGGACTACCTTCAATTGTCATTGTCCTCATTCTAAAAGTGCTCTTACGTGTTATTTCATGAAAACCAGTTTCCATTCTGTATAATAATAATAATTATTATATTTATGATCTCCATGAAGTCAGAAGACTGTGTGAGAGGGCTTATCTTAGAAAGACAACATGAAGTCTATCATACTAGTCACTGTTTTTCACCACCCTATCAGGCAATGCATTCCATGGTAAAGCAACTTTACCTTCTTATTCATTACTTCCATTGTGGAGTTCATTCATTACATGAAAGAACTCCAGTGTCAATCCTATAATTACCCTCTCAACAGTTTAAATATATCATACCACCTCTATCTTCTGTCAATCATGCAAATTGCATGCCCTCAGTCTATCCTCATAACACTGTACAGTCCTGATATAATTGTTATGTTTTTGTACTCCAATTTAATTTATCCCCTCAAATCTCAGTTGCAAGATCTGAGCACAATAATCCAGATATGGTCCATTCAGGGCTTTATACAATGGAATTGCCACTTTTTTTTTTTTTTTTTTTTTTTTTTATCTCTGATGATCAATGTAATTCTCAGTATTGCAACAATTCTCCTGACATGCCTACCCCTAACTTTCAATCAGTTATCACCCCCCAAGATCCTTTGCATCCTCAACTTCCTCTGGTATAATTCCACCAGCAGAGTAGCAAACCTCCCAATGATGGATCCCAAATACTTTACATGTAGTTGCATTAAACAGACATCTTCATTCATTTGCACACCTGTCTAGCTTATTCACATTCTCTTAAAAGGTCACAACATTGGTACTATTACCAAGTGATTTTTTTTTTCCCAAAAAAATAATCATGCCATATTTTGTGCTGTATTTATCTATCTGATGAAGTGTTTATCCAACAAGTAAATGACACACACACTTTTGAATATTTATTTATTTATACTTTTGAATAATATTCATTATATATAAAATTATCTAACAAGTAAGATGATGCACAAACTTTGGAATAATATTTATTTGAATTGTTATATATAAAATCATATATAATAAGTTACCTTTAGGAGGAGAAAATAGTTTCTAAATTACTTATTAAATTTTAATCAAACTCTAATTATTAAAAAAAATTTCCCGTGTATGCATGTACATATGCTTTAACAATTTCTTTTTTTTTAAGTAAAAATTATATCAAACCATCAACCTATGGACCAGTTCTTAAAAAAAAATCTAGCCATTTTCTGTTATGTATATTATTATTATTTATGGGTGATTCCATGGAGTCCAAAGACTCATCACAAGAGACCCAAACTATCCACACAAAATATCATACCTCTCCTTGAACCCATTAATAGACAACTGACTCTGGCAACCCATTCAATTCATTCACAACTCTTCAAGAAAAAAGTCTATTCTTCACACCCCTGCTAACCACACCTTTATTCAACTTCTAGGGATGACCTCTTGTTCCAGTCCCTCCAGCCAAGTGGAGGGGGCTGGAACTTTTCCATTTCCCCTGCATCAATCCTATAAAACCTTTAAGCAACTTAAACGCTTCTATCATATCCTCTCTTTTTCTCTTATCAACAAACGTCTGCAATCCACACACCCTCAATCTATCTTCATAGGGAACATTCCACAGGCCACTCATCATCTTGGTCACTTGCATCTGAATCTTCTCCACTGCTTTCTTATCCACAAGAAACTCAAGGGACCATATTTCAGTAATCCAGATGTGGATGTATCAAGGCCTTATAAAGAGGAATAACAACTTCCTTATCTCTACTTGTTAATGTGTTCTTCAATGGCCAAGCAATCTTACTGGCTACCTTAGCAACAATATGTCATGCAAACTTTAACATTCTGTCTACCACCATCCCTAAATCTCTAGCTTGATCTATTTCCCGGAGTACAGTGCTATCAATGTGATACACAGCTCGTAATCAGTTTATCTTAAAATGCATAACTACATTTTCTCCATGATAAACTAACAGCCATCATCTTTTGCCCATATTGACAGCCTATTTAAATCACCTATTCCTCTACCTAATTACACATCAGCAAACAACTGAATATTTCCTTTCAAGTTATTTCCTATATCATTTATGTACAAATTAAACAGTAATGGTCCCAGTACTGAACCTTGAGGCACACCACTAGTCACCTGCTTTTTGCCTCAATTCTGCACTTCCATATCTTTTTGATATCTGTCCAGCAGCCACCCTCTTATCCACTTAACCAGTGTCATATCCATTCCCATTTGTTCAAATTTGCATAAGAGAGTTCCATGGGGTATTCTATCAAATGCCTTTGCAAAATCCAGCAGAATCATCGTATAGCCATTTCCTTTATCCAATTCTGCTGTTACTTTATTATAAAAAGTTAGTAAATTACTAAGGCACAACTGACTGACCCACCCCTTCACGGAGCCATGTTGCCCCTCATACCGTAATCATATTTTTATCCACCCAATCTTGAATTATCTTTTTTTTTTTTTTTAAACCAGTTTTTCCAGTACTTTTACCACCATGCCTGAGATACTGATTGGTCTATAATTTGCTACTAGTCTTAGAACCTCCCCTTATGCAAGGGAATTATTTTGCCCTCTTCCCACTCCCTTGGAACGCTACCAGAGCTGAGACTTAGCCTAGTTAGAGGCATTGCCAGTTTCCTTGCACACTCTCGCAAAATCTGAGCTGACTGATATCCTATCTAATCCCACAGCTGTATTTTTAAGTGAGATTCTACAATATCCTAAGAACCTCCAATTCACCCACCTCTGTTCCCACATTAGTGTTTGTTACATAATATAATGAGACTGGTTGCAAAAATGTGGTTTATTATTACAATTGTACAACTTAATTGTTATCCCCTTCAACATACTCCCCTCCTTTATCTATACACCGTTGCATACGAATTTTCCATTGTTGGAAGCAGTGCTGCAAGTCATCGGGTATTATCTGCTTCAGTAGCGCTGCCATTTTCTCCTTTACCTATTCCACTGACTGAAAATGAGTGCCCTTCAATGCGGAGACTTGCAGGAGATCATCGCATGTGATAAGACACAGATTTTCCAATACAATCCAGAAACAAAGAGACAATCAATGTACTGGAAAACTCCCACATCACCGAGAATGAAAAAAGCAAGAATGAGCAAGTCAAAGCTGAAAGCAATGCTGATCATTTTTTTTTTTTATATCAATGCTGTGATAATGGTTGAATGGGTATCATTCAACCATTACCATGCCATTGAAGGGTGAGACAGTTAACCAACATTATTACCTTGAGGTTCTGGCCAAGCTGAGAGAACAAGTGAGGAAGAAGAGATCCAATCTGCAGAAGAACAACACTTGAATTCTCCATCAGGAAAACGCTCCAGTCCACAGTGCACTGTCTGTAAAGTAGTGTCTAGCTGATAAGAAGATCCCAGTGTTGGACCATCCACCTTACTCACCGGATTTACCTTCATGTGACTTTTACCTTTTTCCAAATTTGAAATTCGCATTGAAGGGCACCTATTTTCAGTCAGTGGATGAAGTAAAGGAGAAAACTGAAGCTACTGAAGCAGATAACACCTGATGACTTGCAGCACTGGTGCCAACAGTGGAAAATTCGTATGCAACAGTGTATAGATAGAGGAAGGGAGTATGTTGAAGGGAATAACAATTAAGTTGCACAAAATTGTAATAATAAACCATATTTTTGCAACCAGTTTCGTTATTTAATAGCCACACCTCGTATGTAACAGACAGTAACCTTACTAGGAAGATGTATGCTTGCAAAGTGGTCACTCAGTAACTCAACTATTTAAATCTGCTTCTGTCACCTCATGACCATTACTCCTTACAGTTGATCTTCCATGGCCATTCTTCCTCTTACTTGTCACATAGTGAAAGAACTTTTTGGGATTTCCTTTGGCCTGCTTGGCTAGATTCTTCTCATAATCTGATTTTGCCTTCCTTGACATGCTGGTCACCTTTCTTGCTTGAACCTGGTATTGTTCATGAGTTTGCTGGTCATCTTTAACTTTATGTCTAACAGATACTTTTGGTGTTGAAGGTTATTCATGACTTATTTTTAATGGTATTAACAACACCAAATGAACTAATCAGCATCTTCAGATGCTGGTTAGTTCATTTAGTGTTGTTAATATTAGTTCATTTGAAATTCAGCAAATATACAAGTAGTCAAAAGGCGCCACACACCTTATTACTAAAATACTCTGGATTAGCCTTTTGACTACTTGTATATGGAAATAGGACTTCTGCATTACTTCAACCTTGGCATCACTTCTGGGTCTGGCTTCCACTGATGATAAATGTCTAGACCAGTCTTGGTAGTGACCCTTCCCATAATACATAGCATTAGGAGTGATGACAAGAGGTCATCCCTGGAAGTTACGAAAGGAAACTGTGAGCAAGAGGGTGAGGAGTGGTTTCTTTGCATGGAGGGTGGTTGAACCATGGAATGCATTGCCTGATGGAGTTGTGAGAGCGAGAACGGTCAATGTTTAAGGAGTGGTATGATAGACATTGTGTTTCTTAGGGAAGACCTCCCCTCGATGAGTCTTGATAGACTATGTTTCTTAGGAAGGACCTCCCACGATGAGTCTTTTGACTCCATGGAGGCCTGAATAATAATAATAATAATACATGTCTGTAAGGATGTGTGCATTGCATTATGGGATACTAAGGCAACTGATGTGAAATCATTAGCTTCTATATACAATTAACCCAAACATGAAGCTGCTTCAGGTGCAAACTATTTCCTTATACTTGGATAAAGGATGACAGCATAACCAGGTGAAAAAACTTTGAACATCTATCTCTAAACAAGAGTACTTTAGTAATAAGGTGTGGCACCTTTTGATTACTTGTATGTGGAAATATGACTTCTGCATTATTTCAATGGTATCACGTCTGGGTTGGGCTCCCATTGATACAGGGGCGAATGCTAGTCTTGAAATTCATGCTTGCTCTTGTTATCATTCAGGGAGCGAGAGGTATGATTGAAGTTTAATTAGCAGAATAATGAATTACTGACCATTTAAAATATATATTTAGAAATTTAATCATACAAATACAAAATTATTTTACAAATGATATTCTATTTTTTTTTAAATTTAGCTATTTGAATACAAATTCTACCCTACGGTTCTTCTTTATGAACTGGTCAATAACGTCGTCATAAAAAGTTGGTTGTAACTTAATTTTCCCAAGCAACACATATACTTGTAAAGGCTGGCTGAAGCTCACTGACTAGAACTACGTTGACTGCATATGGCCTGTGTTTAAGCAACAGAGTGAGACAACATGAAATGGCTATGCGCCGCATGAAATCACAGTGCTGCTGCGAGGACCTGGAAGCTCCTATAATCAAGCACGCCAAGGTAGCTTTGACTAGACGAGCAAGCATCGGCCTTCGATGCACGACACAAAGCTCAATTATTGCTGTGCAAGCTTAAGATGTCTTCTGTCTACAAAAATAAAAGCCTAAATGGAATGTTTATAAATGCATGCATTTATTAACAAATAAATATTACTTCTTTCTCAATTAATGAGCTTGCGCAGCAAGCATGGAGAATTTGCCCCTGCACTGATAAAATCTCAATAAATGCTCAACTAATAGACATATGGAGGATTTGCAATGCTAATCTCCAAGTTTACACATACATTAATATATTGGTACCCATTTTGATTGAATTTATATCTCTTCTTCCCTTATAAATAGGATAATTCGGATAACACATGTTGGCATCAACATGTCAGATCATAATCCAGTTCTAGACTATGGAGACTTCCACCAAATTTACTGCTGATCGTTTCAACCAAATTCCTGACCCCTCTGTTCAAATTGGAATAATGTTACCTGGAACTGTGATGTGTGGTTAAAATTCAAACAAGCAGTAAAATAGAATATGATTGAATGGGAAAAGGAATAGGCTTTCTGCAAAAGAAAAGACCTGTATAATGAGAGAAGCTGGTTCATAGCAAACCAATACAATGGTATAGAATGTAACAACATCATTAGAAACATTAACTTAGAGATAGAAGTAGAAAGGTAGAAACAAGTGGAGAAGAAAGAAATTTTAAAATAAGAATACAGAAGCACTTAGCCCTTCAGCTGCATTCTTTAATAGACAATTCACTAAATTCTACCAAGAAAGGACTATCACTCAAATCTGCATTGATGGTGAAGACATGTCCACAACTGAAAACATCCTTAAATCCTTTCAAAAACGCTACAAAAATCTATTTGAAAATGATAGTACTGCGAGAAATTATAACTGTTGGAACATTAATGACTTCCGTTTTCATATCCAAGATGGGCTTGAAAGCCAAATTACAGTATCTGAAGTTGTCACAACCTATAAAGAATGCCAGACTAGAAAATCTCCAGGACCTGATAGTCTAGGGTAGGGGTTCCCAACCTTTTTGTTTCCTAGAGCACATTCTAAAATACTGGTAGGGCGATGGGCACCATCTATTTTTTCAAGCAAATTTTTTGAATTCTTTTGTTAAATGAATACATACAAAGTTTACATTATAATCAAATATTTTATTACTTAAAAGTTTACATTATATAAAAATTTAAATATATATATATATACAGGGTGTTCGGGATAAATTTGACAGTTTCGTAAGGAAAAAGAAAATCTTCTTTGTATCTATTAAATTTAATGAATTGACAAAAAAACATTACAGGCAGAGTTAATTACAATACTATCAACAAGATTTACTCAAAATAACCACCATTAGCATCGATCACAGCTTCAATTCTGCTTCGGAACCTCGAACAAGCTGATGCTACAGTCTCCCTGGGAAGGGCCGCAAAAACTGTTTTAATTTTATCCATTAACTGGGCTTTTGTATTACTGGAAGTGCGATTGGTGTCTTTTTCAACTGCGCCCCATACAAAATAATCCATGGGGTTAAGGTCTGGGGAGTTTGGAGGCCAAACATTTGGACTGGTGAAGTCGTAGAAATTTTCAGACAACCATTTTTGACTTTTCCCAGAGGTGTGGCAAGGGGCCGAATCCTGCTGCCATACATACGGCCTACCATTGCCTACCCTTGTTATCCAGGGCTTGACTACAGTTAGCAACTCCACGAACAAAGCCCGAATTCCAATGCCAGGGTTCTTCAGCACCTGTTCCTGCAGATTTGCGAGGAATTCTGCTGTACGAACGCAATCAGATCGTCTGCTAGGGATCTTTCTTCTTGCTACATCCTCGTAGTCACCATTGCAAGTCTCTAGTTCATGCCTGATTGTTTTTACTGTATTCAGGGAGCATTGGGCAGCAGTCGTAATATCCTTATTTTGATGGCGGGCACGAATCATCATGATACAAGTTATTCTCTTCCATGATTCAGGTGGGTTCCAGCTATCCATCCTTTCTGACATCTTGTATATGAATGAAGAAGGGTCCAAACTTTTAAATGAAGAGAAGTGTGTGTTAATACATGTAACTTACGGAAAAATATAATTAATTATAAATATGTCAAATTTATCCCGAACACCCTGTGTATATATATATATATATATATATATATGTGTGTGTGTGTGTGTGTGTGTGTGTGTGTGTGTGTGTAAGTTAGTGTAATCTTTGGCATTGCATTTCATTGGCCAGTGCTTCATAATTAGGAGAATATGATGATATTCCAGTTCTTAAACTGGAATGAACAACTTCGAATGCGTGTCTACTTTACACTGTATGTGTTTAATACTCGTCATGTGTCATTAATGCATACCATGAATTGTTGCGTGATTATTTCAAACTATACAGCACACGGTTGAACAGCGGCGGGCACACACACAAATTGGTCGATGGGCGCCATGGTGCCCGCGGGCATAGGGTTGGGAACCCCTGGTCTAGGGAATAGAACTTTGCCACGACGCCTGGAATTTTATTCTAAAATCCCATCCTCATTCCAAAATCTAATAGAGATCACACCTTAATCAGTAGATGGAGACTCATTTCTCTATCTAATACTGACCACAAGATATTTTTCTGCATTATCAATAACAAGTTTCAAGTAGGAATGCTGTAAAAACTCGTGTAGCTTAAAAATACTAAAGCGTTTACATCGATTTTTACATAGGTCAAGTCCCATTAGAATGTTGTAAAAATAACCTTGTTTGTCTGTATATTTTGTGCTAGATATTATTGTAAATAACCCTTTGGAAATTAACTGTATATACTCCTTTAACAAGAATATTTTAGAGTTAAAAACAAAAGGCAATGTTTTGCCGCCGGAACGTTGTGTAATAGCTCTATGAGGGCATAAGAAAGGTTGTTTATGACTTTTTGTGTATGAGAAAGTGCTTACAAGCTCTGCGCATAAACATCTCCAAAGTCAGTCTAAAAGGTTCAAACAATTTTCCGCTGGCTGGCAACTTACGATCAAAAGGGTGCAAGGACGAGAACAAAGAGCGGGTTGAACTTAAAAGAAAATGAAAGAGTCATACTGAATTCCTAGGGGGGGGGGGTTACAACCCTTCATGCAAGGTCTCAGAGAAGGCATAATAAAAAGCAACAGAGCAGAACGTTTTGCCACCGGAACGTTGTGTAATAGCTCTATGAGGGCATAAGGTTGTTTACGACTTTTGTGTATAAGAAAGTGCTTACAAGTTCTGTGCATAAACACCTCCAAAGTCAGTCTAAAAGGTTCAAACAACTTTCCGCTGGCTGGCAACTTACGATCAAAAGGGTGCATGGACGAGAACAAAGAGCAGGTTGAACTTAAAAGAAAATGAAAGAGTCATGCTGAATTCCTAGGGGGGGGGGGTTACAACCCTTCATGCAAGGTCTCAGAGAAGGCATAATAAAAAGCAACAGAGCAGAGTCATCAGAAGTCGGAACCAGAGCAGAGGCGAGCTGCAGACCGAACCACAGCAGTGGCAAAACCCCCAGTTACTAAAGAGGAGAGCCGAGATCCAGGTTTTGAGAAAGCAAAAGGCAAAGCACTGGTACCAAAGAGAGTCAGATCAGTCATCGGCGATTAGTAGCAGAAGTTCCCGAAGTAAGGATCCAGAGGAGAATTTCTCCATATGCTGAAACGTGCTATTCGAGTACCGCAGAATGCAGACAAAAAGTCCGCTAATATCCCGAAGTGATACTGCTGTAGCAAGATACTCCTGAAAGATGCCTAAAACTCGAGATGAAAGAAAAGCCATAAAGACTTTAGTAAAAGGCTCTTGACTGAATGTGCAATACAGAGCCTCTGTAAGTTACTTCCCTTTGTATATGTATATTTTCTCTTATAATCTAGGAGATATGTTGTATATGGACTGTTAAGAATTAGCTTAATAATAATAATAAGAAGTGTCCATAAGAGAGTCAATTGGCATGTTAGAAGTTGATATCTAATTTGTAAAAATAACCTCTTTGCGAGTAAACTAGAAGTTAAATAAGTTGAATTTGTAAGCAGAGAGTAAATAAGTTTTAGAGTTAAAGAGATTACTAAGTGTTGAAGTGAAAGGGTTCTAATTTTATTCTAGAGTTTTATAGATGAGTAAAGAAAGCAATCTCCCTGTCGTTTGATTCATGTATATTTCATATTAATGTAAATAAATGTGTTTTAATTATTTGTTAAAAGAGTGCTGCCTGATCCTTTATTTTACAACTGCACTGTTCCTAAATAAATCGGACTTGCGAGTGGGAAACAACTAAGGCATTAAAAGTGCAGTTTTATTACTTAAGAACTACGACTGTTTATGTAAACTTTGTTGAAGGATGTTACACTAGTAAGAGAGAGAGAGAGAGAGAGAGATCTACTGGAAGTTTTACGAGTCTTATGCCGAATATTTGATATACCGATGGCGCAGTCTGACAAATTAATTTTTCAGTGTTCATAGGCATATGACTAATAAAATACAGAAGGTGGATAAACGTAGTATGCAGTAGAATAAGTGAGAAAGGCTACGAGAGAGAAAGCACTATTTAGGGTACTGCTAAATAGAATAAAGATGTTATTGCAGTATAGCAAAACAACTATATTATTACAATACATACATCTTCAAGGCCCACTCTTCCTAATTGGGTTGTGGGGGCAACAGCTGCAAGAGGAATATCCAATGATCACGATCCTCTGCCACCAAGCTCAGGTGTTCTGGTGGGATTCCCAAACGTGTCCACCCAAGGTTTTGGATATAATCTATCCAGTGAGTCCTTGGCCTTCCACATGGCCTCCCACCCTCTGGCTTGGCAAAGAGGGCCTGCTGAGGGAGCCTCTCTTGTGGCATTCTGACCAGGTGCCCGTACCAGCATAACTGTGATCTCTCAACACGAAGAAGCAGCGGTTGAGTATTGAAGGTTTCCCGAATTGCAGAGCTTCTGACTGTCGAGTTTTGTCAGCCCTGCAACCCCTCGAAGGAACCTCATTTCAGCCGCTTGGATTCATGTCCGCATTCTTTCGGTCATTACCCAACTCTCATGACCATCGGTGAGGATGGGGACATAGACTGTATTGAAGACAGCCAACTTTGCCTTCTGGCTTAACTCCCGCTTCAGTACTGCCGAACGGCCAAGCTCCCGCAATATTGAGCTTGCTAAGCCAATTTGAGTATCTAGCACTACGTCCCATTTTCCATCATCCGTGAATATGGACCCAAGGTATTTAAACTTCTCCACCTGTCTCATTGGGACTCCACTTACATTTAGAGTGCACTGGGATGGTTGTCTTGAGACCACAAATGTTTCAGTTTTGGCCATACTGATCTTCTTTCCAGCATCTGCACAAACAGTTACAAACCTATCCAGGGTCCGCTGGAGGTCATCTGTGGAAGAGCTAAGCAGAACTAGGTCATCTGCAAAAAGCAGACATCCAATGCTACATTTTCCAATTCTGACGCACTCACTGCCTTGGCTGTGCTTATCAATCCAGTCCATAAATATTATGAAAAGAAGGGGTGACAGAACACACCCTTGGCGGAGGCCAACGGAAACTATGAAAGGTTCAGACTTTGTGCTGTTTACCCTGACACAAAACTCTGGGCAGTCATAAAGGGACTTGATGGCAGCTAATAGTTGACCATCCACTCCATACTCTTGTACTACTTGCCAAAGCTTATCCCGAGGAACCCGGTCATATGCCTTCTCCAAGTCCACAAAACATGTGTAGACATTCTTGGCATATTCCCAAGATTTCTCAAAGACTTGCCTTAAAGTGAAGATTTGGTCGGTTGTGCTTCTACCAGGACGAAAGCCACATTGTTCTTCCTGGAACTTTGACTCAACTATGCTCCTGCACCGTCTTTCCAAGCACTTAGCACACACTTTCCCAGGCAGGCTGAGCAGAGAGATGCCACGATAGTTACTGCAATCCTTTTGGTCTCCCTTCTTAAAGACTGGTATTATTATGCCTGTCTGCCATTGTTTTGGTGCTCGCCCAGATATCCAAGCAGCCTGACACACTCGAGTCAGCCAGAGAACACCGTCTCGATTTAAGGCTTTTAGCATTTCGGGCCGAATTTCATCATCGCCAGCAGCCTTGCCCGATTTTAGCGACTTTATTGCTAAATGGACCTCTTCTGTTGTGAGACTAGTCATTGCCCCGATCTGCACCTCTTGGATGTCCACAACTGCTGGGCCACCCGGGTTAAGAAGGCTCTCAAAGTATTCCCTCCATCTGTGGAGGATATCCTTCTCGGTTGTTAAAAGTGCACCATCAGAGGCCTTAATTGCCCTTGGTGTGCACGATTTCCTCCCTTGAAGGTGGCAGATAGTCTGCCAGAATATTTTGTTTGCATTTGCATAGGATGAGTCTAATCTTTCTCCAAAGGATTATTACAATGCAATACATAATTAAAACAGGTGTTTTAATTATTCTATTTTCAATAATTAATTATCATTCTACAAGGCATTTGACTTTGTTGCTTCAAATGAGGCCTTCTCCATAGTCTTCTCTCTCATACCACCATCATTCGTTACACGCCTATCATGACAGCTTACAATCAGTGTATTGTCCAGTTCTCACTTTCCTAATAGAAACTCTCTCTCTCTGCTTAACAGCAGTCTACCCAGATTTGCCTTGCCATTCTGAGATGCCAACAAACTTCAGCAAACATCTCTCTCTCTTTTCTTCCTAAAGTTTATCCCATATATGCATAAACTCAAGGTCTCTCTACACTCCTAGCTAATATGTCATTCACAACCATATGAACAGACATCCATGATGCAACAATGGTCGCTAACAAACCACGTGTTGAGGCTTAAGTGCTGTGAGGACATCATGTTGGGGGCTTAATGGAATGTATACAGCACTCCAAGGATTTAAACTGATTTTAATACTTCCAATATTTCGCCTCAGTCACTGAGACATCTTCAGGGATTACAAAAAAACTAATGTAACATACACACAAATACAACACAATACACGAGCTATTCCTATCTGGGTGGTGTGCCATCTATGGGTAATTGTAATTGGCCTAGAATGTAAGATGGGATCTCTGATGATTAATGTTTCCAAAATTTTTGGAAGTTTAATGCAACCATATTTATTTAGATTTGGTTGATTTCTGAGTGCTGCTGCAGATTCTAAAAATAGTCTTTCTTTTTTAAATTTACTGTGGTGGAGCATGGCAGTTTTTTTCCACCACAGTAAATTCAAAAATGACACCTCTCTCAAAGTCATGGAGTTCACGTTGTGTTGCCATACTACCTGTATTCAACTACTACGATGAAATAATGCTTCCTACTATCTGTACACCAGTTTTTATGTTAAACCTGGAATGTTCCATAGCTTCAAATAACAAGGGTGTCCAGACAATTATTGGTAGATAGTGTATCTGATCTACTCCTCAGTTCTCACTTTGCACTATTTGCAAACAACATATTCCTACTTAAACCTCTCTCAAAATCATTAGCATATAAGTTAAGCAGTTACAAATCCACTAGTGACTTTCCTTTTCTGGATACTGATTCTCCACGTGTAACTTGCTGATAACTCTCAGTAATTCTCCTATCCAACCTGTATATCAATAATCCAACCCAGTCAGTCTCAATTTAATTACCATCTCACCAGGGCAATCAATTGGAATCTTTTGCAAAATCTAAACATATTACTATATATATTTAGATTTGCCATTTCCTTTGTTCAATGTATATGTCACTTCTGTAATACCTCCTTTAACAACTCATTAACTATCACAGTCCAAGGGGGTTACTACTGTTCTGAATCCTCTCACCAACTTCTCTAAAACCTTACCAACTCAAGATAGACCTGTAATATGAATCCTCAGTTTTATCATCCCTTTGTGAAATGGGTTTTACCCTCTTTCTAATGAAACATTCCCTTAAAATACATGGTCATATGTCATCAACTCTTATTCTCTTGTCAATGCTGTTTATTTAATTCCTCCTGCTCACTCACCACCATGTGCTCCTTTATTTCCTTTACATGATGTCACACTTAAAAGGATGAAATTACTAAACAAACTGTTCATTAAATACCTGAACTATATCCTCTGAAGTAGTTACCAATCTACAGAGGCATAGTGAGGCTATGGCCAATGTAGCCCCGGCCATAGGCACTAATTTTACATAGGTGCAAAAATTGAGATTTTTAAAGTTTTTTTTTTTAGAATGGCGGAATTTTTTTTCTGGCCATAGGGGCCAAAATTCCTCACGACATCTCTGCCAATCTACCACTACCATCAACTAATTATTATTCATCCATAATCATTCTTTTTTCTACTGACTACATATCAAAAGAACTCTCTCTCTCTCTGGTATTTTTCTAACCCTAATTGGCTAATTGCTGCTTATCATGCAGTGTAGCTTTGCTTAATAAAGTCACTTTTCCAGCAGGCTTCTTATATTCTTCATATATGTGATTTTTACCTCTCCCTTTATAAAGCTTCCATAATGCCTTCTTATTCTGGATTGCTTACTGAATCTTTTCATTCATCCATTATACAATTCCTTTAACTTCCTTACCAACTGACCACATTCACTGCTGCTGTTAAATAGTTCCTAATAAGTGCCAAACAGTATTGATTTCCTTTTTCTACTAGCGTTTATGCTATTGCTCTGTCTCCTATACTTTCCATCATTGCTGGCTTTGTTTCCACATATACCTTTTCACAAGAAGTCCTCATGACTAGCTACCAACCAGATATCCTCACAGTTGATCTTACCACCCGAAGGCAGATTCAACATCTCATTAACAGTTTTGTTTTCTTCATGCCACCAGCTTAATATCTATTCCTATTTGGTCCAACTCATATAACAGTTTTCCATGCAGTATTCTCTCAAATGCCTTTGCAAAGTCCAGCAGTATCACGGTGTAGCCATTTTGCTTACCTAATTCTGCAGTCACTCTCATAAAATGAGTAAATTACTAAGGCAGGACCTACCTTTTACAAAACTGTGCTGTCCCATAGAGTATCTTATACCTATCCAATCATTCCTGAATTGTCCGTGCAGTTAGCCTAGTGGCTGTGCGCTTCACAACCATATGACTGGGGAAGGAGCGTCCCAGGTTCGATTCCTGTCGCTGACGTGAGGAATTTGAGGATCTTCCTCAGCCATAGCCAAGTTATCCGGTCTTGGGCGCGGGCAGTAGGGTTTTTTCCACCAGTTTATCTGGCGTTTTTCATCCTGCAAGCAGGCAAACCGGCCCCATGAACACACACATGGATCTACAGTCATAAATACTTAACCCCCCCCCATGAAGGGGGCTCAACTCACCCCATTAGAGATGGGGAGAAAAGGGAGGAAACTCCATACGAATAAAGAAATAAAAATTCCTGAATTCTACTTTTAACCAAACTTTTTCATATACCTTAACCACCATTTGCAAGGCTACTTCTGCCATGGAGCAATCTTTATATAATAGAACCATCTTATCCTCTTTCCACTCCCTCAAGAACATTGCTAGAGAAAAGACAGATTAAACTTCATCAGAGACATTTCTAGTTCTCAAGCATATTCTTGTAGTACACAGTTCAACATGCCATCTTTCTGTAGGTGTTCAGCATATATTTCAACATGACGAGCACTTCCAGTTCATGGACCTCAATTCTCACATATCTGTCACAATTGCAAGCTCAAAATCTCCACCTGAATGATACACTCTTGCACAGTGTTCAATCAGTAACTCAACTATTTCTTCTGCTTCTATCCATCAGCAGTGATTAAAGTTATCATTCTTCCTCTTACTTGCAACATAGCAAAATAAATAAATAAAAATAAATTAGGATTCCTTTGGCCTGCTTAGCCAACTTTTTCACATTCTGATTTAACCAACCTTTCCATACCAGTCACCCTTCTTGCATGTGCTTCATATTGCTTATGAGCACACTCTTTCATATTCACTCCACATTATTATTATTTGCAGCTCCTGCTAAATTTATATTGCAACTAATCCATTTAATCCCTATTTGGTTTATATTTCTGACACTTGGTATGCAATCTAATATTGTCTTCTTTCAACAATCCCCATCTGCATCCTATGTAATACTGACACTCTTTCTTTGAAGCTTATTATGCCATGCCACTGCTCCAAGCTGCCTCCTAAGTCATAATCACGAGCTTTGTAATTCTGCATAAACTCTTTGCTGACTGGGAATTCCCCGTTTAGCAACTAACCAGAACAAGACTACACAGACTTTGCCCAACCTAAAGCAGAGTGGCCACTGTGGTTATAGATACTTCCTCCGATGCTATTACCATATCCAGCACTCTGAAACCCTGGTCTCCCCTCCATTGCATGCTTTTTACATGTAATTATTCCATTTTGCCATGCACCCTTTTCTCCCTCCAGTCTACTCCATACCTAAAGTCCTCTCCTTTTACTTTTGGTGCTCACCAGTTGCATGGCATCCATATTTTTCTGTGTATATAGCAGCAACAAACAACATATTTGGTCCTGCTGACCTTCATCATCCTCCAATGCTGGAAGAAGACCTGGGAGACCAAGAACCACCTGGCTGAAATCAATAAAGAACATTTCAAGATGCAGAACTTATGAGCTTTTTCAAAATGCAAGGAATAGAGAAGACTAGAAGATCCTGCTCGATGGAAGACTCAACTTAGATGGAAGAGAAGAAGACCATTGCATCAGCAGTTTCATTCAAGGTTATCATCCTCAGATCTAAAATTCTCCTTACCTTCTATTCTTGATGGCTGAAGTTCAATTATTATGAGTAATATACACCCTCTTGTCCTATTCCTTCTACCCTCCTTGAAAGTGCATTACCCGTACATTCTATCACTGTCAACCAAGTCTCGTTTATGCCAAGTAGAACTGACCAATGTCAAAAACTCCTTCCTTTCCATTTATACACGCATTTCTATTTGATACTTGAGGTAACATTTCAGTTTTGTTACTGAATACACCTTAGTATCATTTTAAACAAGTTTGAAATTAAAATATTTCGCTATTAGTTTACGATAGTTCGTAACGAAGATACAGTTTAAAATTGTTAATATTAGTTTAAAGTAGCTTACTGAAGATGTTAATTCACGGATTTTCCTTCTTTTTCAATTTATTCACGCCCATTTCTTCGGAACACAGAAACTGTATCACTTTTCGTTTGGTACTTTATTAACATTTCTTAAAGGAATAATTCGGCATGTGCAACAAGGAAACAATTTTCAGTAAACTAAATGAACGTTTCCTTACTTCCTGCCCCTATAGGTATAGATATAACGCCTTGCTTTCTTGAAAAATCCTAATCGTTTTTCACTTTCTCATCAGGTTTTGGCTACTATAAATTAATAAAGTCAATTATTTTCAGATCATATTAAGAATATATATATATACATTCAACATATAATCAAAAAAAAAAAAAATACACAAACACCCTATAGGCAGAAGGCACAGTGTCATGGTAGTCTAGACATAAGCATACAAGACATGGGCGTGATTTAGTCTACGTGCACGATGGCCACGTCGTCAACCCAAAGCTGGTACACAACCCCCTATATCCCATTCTTTAGCACAACTAGCGCCACCACGCAAATTCTACTGTTTCATCTGGAGCTATTTTCGTTGCCACGTGCGAGAGAAAACAAGAGGTCAAAGCCCTCGACGTGACCCACTTCCTCTTTTCAAAACCAGCTACGTCAAAATGTCGGTAGAAGGGTGAAACTAAAAAAGAAAATATGAAGTGCGGGAGGAAGCAGTAATCGTTTAGTACATAACTACCCCTTTCATATGCATATATTTTCAAGAATGTCTTCTGTAATTTTAAATTATTAAACAAAATATTGCGATTTCTTACAATTAACGGAGACCTGTCAAATATCGAAAATGTATAAGGTGTGTGTATGTGTGTGTGTATTTTATGATCATTCCCATACATTCAGTTGAAATACCAGGTAAACTGCTGTCCAAAAAACGAATTTTCGAGTTCATTCCGAAATGGTTATTATTGCTTAGTTTAAAATACAGATATACAGTATATCAAATATAAATTCACAAATACACGCGGGGAATTTATAGAGAAACTTTCGAATCCATCAACATCTTAATTCGTCATAAACAATATATAATTGATATAATTGTATTTAATTGATAAAAAAAAAGGAATAAAGGTATTCCTTAATTGTTGGAAACATCATAAATGAATTATTTAAAGAAAAATATAATACGAATAAAATGTACGAGAGAGAAGAAAACGTTTTTCAGGTGTGTGTGTGTGTGTGTAATAAAAGCAAAGGACGTAAACTAGGGGTTATGAATAAGTGGAGGAGTGGGCGAGTCGAATGCATTGCCTGAATGTATTGTGAATGAGTTTAAGGTTCAAAATGATAGATATGCTAGAGGAAGCGTTTTGTGAAAGTCTGTGGACGTTTGGAATATTTGTATAATCCATATAAAGTGTACTATATATTGTAATGATATTAATTGTAAGATGATATCAACTTTCCCCGATGAATTTTTGACTCCAGGCGAGTAATAATAATAATAATAATAATAATAATAATAATAATAATAATAATAATAATATAAACTAATAATTTAATAGCTAAAGTAAAATATTGAAGAAATGTCTGTGTAGCTTCCCGTTCATCCGTAACGTTTAAAATATTGTTGCAGTTCAGTTTGCTTAAATAATATATATATATATATATATATAATGTGTGTGTGTGTGTGTACACATACACGCTGACGGCTTTTATATGTACATATATACAGGCAGCGCCGGAGCCTAGTACTTTTCTTGTGTGTGCGATTAGTGTTCGGCGCCTTTCCAAAAAAGTTTTTTTTTTTTTTTTTTAATAAAGTATGAATAAAACGAACAGGAAATGAAAAACAAATGAAAACCGCTTTACAGTATAATGTTACCTACGGATCAGTCCTGTTTATACAATTTTTTTTTACACGGAACTCAACAATTAATCATAAGTTGATTTATGACACATCAAAAAATAAATATTTTTTGATGTAAATATAATATAATATAAAATATAAATTTTAATAAAAAATTACAGTGATATAATCGGGTCCAGGATACAGTTTCAGAATTTATTTGTTCGTTTCCGGGAAGATCTGAAGGGGCCCAAACGGAAGACGACGTACATTCATAATTATATGCACCATTCGTTGTTCGTTTAAACTCTTATCTCATATTTTTTGATATCTTTTAGGCGCCTTTTCTTCTGCGGCGCCTGTGTATGTATATTGCACACTTCGCACCAGTGGTGTAGCTAAAGCTTTTGCCGTCACTCTCAATACACACCAAAAATATACAAAAAGCCAAAATAACGTATAGGGAAATAAATGAAAACACTGTGTTTATTTTTGAAGTAAATATTCAATTCCAACATTCTAAAATGTTATTTTTCTTGCTCTTCTGTTAGCGAAATCGTCGATGACATTGGCGAAGTCTATTTCATAGTAATGTAGGTAATTCTTAATCAGTTTTATTAAGAAAAACTCCTCTCACAACTAGCAACACTTACCGCAATTGTGAGGAAATTGCGCAGTAGTATTACAATATTTGGAAATGAGTTCTCGAGACTGTATTTTAGAATTAACTACAAAAGTTCAAAAAGTTTCAAAGTGTCGCCCGGGGCGGACCGCCTCCTCCGCCCTCCCCTAGCTATGCCTCTGATTCGCGCATGCCACCAGCCGGGCCTGCATACAGGACTGACATACGATGTATATGCTTGCTCACTGACTCGTGGCGAATAGAATTTGCCAGCTGATTAGTAGCTGCAGACTGGACAAAATGGAATACTTTTAATTTAATAAAAAAATAACTTTCTAAACAATTTTTTTTCACTTTAAGAAAATACAGAAGAATATGCGTAATATAAAAGACCATTCCAGTAACAAAAATTTATCTAATAAAATATATTTTCAAAAAATCAATGCTGTTTTTGCTGCGCTTCGTGCTGTTATTATTTATTTACTTCTCCTTTTTGGAACGATTCTTGCACAAAGCAAATCTCCAAAGAATAATACAGCACCACTGATCACTTTATGGAACCCCTATTGACTTATTGAGACATATAATGGAAAATGGAGGGGGGGGGGTCTTAAGCGAGTATTATTATTATTATTATTTCTATAACGTGCAAACTGGCAGACCATTATTTCACAGCATTACAGTTACACACTGAAACCCTTAAAACTCACTGAGACTACAAAACAGTATAATAACATCTTAAATGAAACAATTGTAAACGACGAAATCAGAAAAACAGACTGGATGCAGATAGCATCTTTAGATTCTGCTGACGCTGTATATAACAATCTTAAACTTGCATTTAATAAAATATATAACAAAGCATTAACAAAAATGAAAATATGCTCCCAAACTAAACAGAATCCATGGATAACAGACAACATATTAATAGATATATAAAGAAAAGATGCCCTATGGAAATAACTTAAGAAGTCGCCTAAAAATACCGTTTTACAAGCTGAATACAAAAGAAAACGGAATCTCTTAACAACACAGATTAGAACGGCAAAAATAAACTATTACAGAAACAAACTAACAACAGCTCAGAACTACATAAAGGAAACCTGGCACCTGATTAATGAAATGCTGGACAATACACACAGAACCCTCAACACAACTGCCTCAAAAACAATAAAACACAGATTTGCTTGCGACCCCAAATCCCTCAAACAATTGACAAACAACTCTAATCAGCACTTCGTGAACGCTGTCCAAAAACTACAGGAAACAATCTCTCTTCACACAAAGAAACATTTTCTACTAGGTCCACGAGCAACCCAGTCGATGTGGTTCCCCACAGTAACAAAAGAAGAACTATCACTTGCCATTTAACAAATTAACCCTAACAAAGGACAAGGGAGCAAATAGACGGAATCAGACCAAAAGACATCAAGAAAAACTCAACCAACCTATGTCCAGTTATTCTAAAACTGTTAAATAAAATCTTCGAAACGGGGCACATACCTGAAACACTAAAGACGGCATTAATCACACGCATACATAAACATGAAAAAAGAACCATTATAAGTAATTACAGACCCATCGCCACATTGTCTGTAACCAACCAAATCATGGAGCGCATCGTCCATTGCAAATTCTCCACATACATTGAAAAATTCCAAATCATCCCCAAAACAATATGGCTTTCAAAAAAATAAAGGAACAGCAACACTCCTGTGAGATTTCACAGACCTAATAAACGCTGCAGTGGATAAAAACAGAATAGCATTAGTCGTTTTCATTGACCTAACAAAGCATTTGACACACTAATACACAAAACCTTGTTAACGAAACTAACGCATATCGGAATCGGAGGTCGTCTACTCCAATGGTTTAAAGCATACATGAAAAACAGGAAACACATAAGTATAGGATAAGCGATAGCAAAGAGCTGTACCGGTAACCTAGTACCCCAAAGAGCTGTTCTATCTCCCATTCTATTTAACATATACACGCACGACAAAACCATCTTTCATTAAAAAGTAAAATCTTCCAATACGCAGATGACACGACCATAGTATCCATTCACAGCAACGCAAATATCGCTTACACAAATATACATCAATCAAATCACTAACTGCTTAACTGAAAAAGGCATATATGTAAATCCTGTAAAAACAAAGCTAATGCTATTCAAAAACTCCCAAATCCTACCCATAGAAACTAAATATCTCACTCTCCGACATCCATCCTCCTATACACAAAGCGCTGATCCTAAAACTACAACCATCACAAAAGTGAAAACAACACGCTATCTCGGACTTCACTGCGATGCTGATCAAAGTTGGAATAGCCGTATAAACTACCTACACAACAAACTCAGGATAATAGCAAGCAAACAATATCGATCAAAAGACATTGCCCCGACACACACAAAAATTCTAATCTATAAAGCATTATGTGAAAACATTTTAAGATACGCAATCACATCATACGCATTCTGTTCAGACTACAGACTTAACCAGGTTACAATGGTTGCAAGATAAAATGGTAAAACTGATATTCTGAGAACAACCAACACTTATGCGGGCAGCATGGACAGAACACAAAATATTTAAGGTTACACTTATGCCACTACAGAGTCATGTTAGAACCTTACTTCAGTTCAACCTATAGAGTAACCAGAACAACATATCAGATAACAAGACCACAGTTAACAGACTACATAACGTATAAGTACAACAATCACTACGGCAAAATCATCCAAAGCGATGACAGAACCCTAGGAACTTAAAGAGAGCTGAAACAGGCGCTATATAAATATTATAGCGAGAACGAAAATTAGAGAAATTCCTCTTTCTCTCTCTCTCTCTCCCTCATACACACTCACACATTATTATTATTAACTTTAACAAACCCCCTCTCAAAAAAGACCATTACAAGTACGCATACACCATATCCAAATCCAACTCCACTTGTAAAAAAGTTGAACTGTGCAAAAGCAGTTGTAGTTTTCCAAGCACTACCTACAAACAGTAAAATGAACACCTGGCTTACGACAGTTTAGAAACAAAACCACGAAACCACCGCCATCTATTATCTTCCTCAGATAAGCTCTGCAAAGCTTCGAGGAAGAAATCAGAAATGCCTCCCAAAGACACAAGTAAATATTATAATCGATTTAATAAAAAGTGAATCATTGTAAATATATATGTGAAAAAGATGTAAAATACATTGTTAGTATCATTATTTATGCAATTTAATTAAGATATTTTCCTAGCATTCTGTACTGAAAAAAAAATAATAATATATATAGATCTTTTTCTCATACAAAAAAAAAGGTAAAAAACTATGTGAGAAGTACAGTGTCAGAAGAAAGGTTAAGAAGTGTGGCGCTACTGTATATGAAACATTGGTACTTCGGAAATAATTGATGAATTTGCTACAGAAAAATCGAGGAAAAAATTTATTTAACTTTTAAATATATTTCTGTCTTCTTTTTTCTTAAAATATATTATTCTTATTTTGTAATTTTAATATATATATATATATATATATAAGAATGATCATTGACTCGCTACCATACATATTTTTTAAAAAGAATTGAATGACAAAAACCGATATTCAAGTAAAAAGGTTTTAATATTAAAACACGACTAGTTTCGGCTTGTAACAGCCTTCATCAGGTGACATTATAAAAGAAAGAAAAAAGAAAAAACACTAAACACTGAAGGTTAAAAGACTATGAACAACATAGAGAGTCTTTATACATAATTAGCACGAAAATGTTGTAGTTGTATTTAAAGCTGTTCTTTCGTTTGTTGCATTGTTGGGAGAGTGCGTGCTTGCCGCATCACGTGAACGCCAGTACATGATTACAGCTGAATGACTATCTGGGAGGTTGTAGCTCAAGTTATTATTTAGATGAACAGGATTGAAGATGATTTCTCTAAATTCCACGATTTTTCTCTCTAGTTCATCATTGCAACGGAAGATGTTAGTAGATTTTTCCCAGCAGACTTTGTGACTTTGGTTTTCATCATTAGGATTCACCGAGAAAAGGATATGACTTGATAATGCACTGTCTCGTTGTCTCTTGTAAGTTATGTCCCTCATGTGTTCTTCCATACGCAATTCGACAGATTTGTCTGTCTGCCCAAAATAAGGAATATCACAATCACGCAATATTTTATATACCCAAGGGTATTTAAGATGATGATGACAAGGTTCTGGGTGTCTTATTAAGAAACAGATTTTTGGAAGTGCAGTGAACAAAGTTCTGATATTGTCTTTTCTTAGAACTTTTGCTAATTTATGTGAAACTGTACGTATGTAAGGAATAGATATATTGCCTTCTTAATCCTCCTAGACATCACTCAGAAGAAACAAATAGATTCAAAGGCAATATATATATTCCTGACATAAGTACAGTTTCACATAAATTAGCAAAAGTTCTAAGAAAATACAATATCAGAACCTTGTTCACTCCACTTCCAAAGATCGTTTCTTAATAAGCCACCCAAAACCTTGTCATCATCAACTTAAATACCCTGGGGTATATAAAATATTGTGTGATTGTGATATTCCTTATTTTGGACAGACAGACAAATCTGTCGAATTGCGTATGGAAGAACACATGAGGGACATAACTTACAAGAGACAACGAGCCAGTGCATTATCAAGTCATATCCTTTTCTCGGCGAATCCTAATGATGAAAACCAAAGTCACAAAGTCTGCTGGGAAAAATCTACTAACATCTTCCGTTGCAATGATGAACTAGAGAGAAAAATCGTGGAATTTAGAGAAATCATCTTCAATCCTGTTCATCTAAATAATAACTTGAGCTACAACCTCCCAGATAGCCATTCAGCTGTAATCATGTACTGGCGTTCACGTGATGCGGCAAGCACGCACTCTCCCAACAATGCAACAAACGAAAGAACAGCTTTAAATACAACTACAACGTTTTTGTGCTAATTATGTATAAAGACTCTCTATGTTGTTCATAGTCTTTTAACCTTCAGTGTTTAGTGTTTTTTCTTTTTTCTTTCTTTTATAATGTCACCTGATGAAGGCTGTTACAAGCCGAAACTAGTCATGTTTTAATATTAAAACCTTTTTACTTAAATATCGGTTTTTGTCATTCAATTCTTTTTAAAAAATATGTATGGTAGCCAGTCAATGATCATTCTTTTATATATATATATATATATATATATATATATATATATATTAAAATTCCAAAATAAGAATAATATATTTTAAGAAAAAAGAAGAAAGAAATATATTTAAAAGTTAAATAAGTTTTTTTTCCTCGATTTTTCTGTAGCAAATTCATCAATTATTTTCGAAGTACCAATGTTTCATATACAATAGCGCCATACTTCTTAACCTTTCTTCTGACTTTGTACTTCTTACATAGTTTTTTACCTTTTTGTATGACAGAGAAAGATCTTTCTCCCATGAACTGGAAATAGGAATAGGAAAAATAAATAAATAAAATAATTTCTACACTTGGAAAAGTTGACGCTCAAGGTGTCCTTCGAGCTCGGGGTCGGCCAGGTCCGATACCAGCTTGATCCTCTTCTGCCAATTCCTTACTATTGTTGTTCTTTGCTCGCACTGATAATGTTTTACGAACAAGAAGACGAAATGTTTGTAAAACAAATATGATTTCTACTGAGTCACTCATGTGACTATAGTTATGTGAACTCCACAGGTCTCATTATACAATAAAGATTCAGTTATTCATCTATCTCGGTTCTATTATTTAACATCATTCAATATTAGAAGAAATTTAAATCAGTTTATATTTTTCAAATTGTAAGATAAAGAATTTATCTACAAATTATCACATAGATAGTTCTATAAATAGAGATAACTAAAAAAGTAGGCAAGCGTCCTTATGGTTTCTTACTATTAGATTTAAGAACTTAAAAGATAAGATATAGAAAGAATTTTAACCGCATTATTAAGCATACAAAAGAGGAGATGTGTAGATCTAGTTCTTTGGATGTAAAATAAACCTGAAATGTATAGACCTGGATATAATTATTGCGAGACATTACTAAATTAAGAAAAATGCCTACGAAGATGATGTGAAGGAAATAGTAGGATACGTAATGTGAATAAAAACCTTCCATGATTTTGCTTATAATAAAATAAAAGATGGCATTAATGAATTACACAGAAAAAAAAAAACAAACAAGAGTTAACTATATCAATGAGTTTTTAATCAACAAGATTAATATACTTAACCTAAACCTATTATTAAACGTTTTAAAAGGAGGATGTAGTAGATATTCAACAATTAAAAAATAATTAAATTATATTTAAGAGTAATAGATTTCTTTAGTAAATATACGTGGAAAAAATTCCTGAAAAGACTTATACCGATTAAGGTTTAATGTTTATTAATAAACAAACTCAGCAGTTATTTAAAGACAATAACATCCACTGGTTCACTGCAGAAAACATTAAAATTAAAGCTGGAGTTGTTGAAAAAAAAATCATAGAACTTAAAAAACAAAATGTGTTAATGTTCTACAGGTAATAAAAGGAAAATGATAGATGTCTTAGATAAACTGATTTACAATTACAATCGTTCTTATCATGGATCTGTTTAAATAATTCCAACAGAAGCAAGTAAAGAAAAAAATTAACATAAAGTTTATAAATTTATTTATTTAAAAGATAAATGGGAAGAGTCCTAATTTCGTGGTGAAAGATAAAGAATAATGAAGTATGATATAAAGAAAAATTGATGAAAGTTATGTATCTAACTTTACATAAGAAGTATTTATTATCTCGGAATAGGCCATTGGACCAAAATTAAAGAATTATTGTGAATATTTATTATCTCCGAAATATTACATGCAGATCCTATCACATATAAAATAAAATATTTAAATAAATGAAGAGAGCATTCGTTGCACCTCCAAGGAGTCCATGGACTCATCGTGGGAGTGGTATCCACAACCATTAACCATACCTCTTAATTCTCTATATACACAAACGACACTACCGCCATCTGCGCACTGCCATCTCCGGCTGCTAACAGCATTTTTTTGTGTAAAGTGCGTGTGTTCTCTTGACCGAGTTTTCTGTTTGTTAACAACGTAGACAAAGGACCATTATCATAGCTGATAATGGACAATTATGAAGTAAAGGTGCCTTATTTCGTACAGTTTGTAATTTTTTTCGAAATAATGAAATGATTGGAAAACTAAATTAACTTGGAAATAAGGGGTATGTTCCACCCATAGCCAAGTTAGCCAGTTTTGGGCAGCAGGGTTTTTCCCCCCAGTTTATTTGGGGTTTCATCCCGCAAGCAGGCAAACCGGCCCCGTGAACACACACGGATCTACAGTCATAAATACTTAACCTCCCCATGAGGGGGATCAACTCGCCCCAATTGGGACGGGGGAGAAAAGGGAAGAAACTCCATATGAATAAATAAATAAAAGTATGAAAACATTAAACAAACATTTACATAAAGAATTCACTCTTGACCACCTCATATCTCAAGGAATAAAGAAGTTTAATACAGTAGAAAAGTCCAAAATATAAACCTTACTGGAGAAATAATTGAAGTGCATTATAATTTAAAAACAATAGAGGTTGAGCATCGTAATATTAGAAATATTCTTGTCTGTTTATAATGATATTTTATTTATGTCTGTTTTAAGGCAATAAATTATTAACAGTAAATTATTACTGTGTTTAAATCGTATTATTATTATTATTATAGTTTTAGAAGAATATTAACGTATTATTATAATTAAATTATTTTAACTGATAAATAGCTAAATAATTATAATGAAATAATTAATCATTTAACATAGGCCCTCAAAATATATTTCGCATCCATGCTCTCCCCTACTGAATTGACCAACCAACCTGATAAGTTTTTGGAGATATAAGAACCCACAAGCACTCTCACATGACATAGAGAAAGAGAGAGGACAGCGTGCCTTAAATTTCAACGGCGTTATGCCCCCCCCCCTCTCTCTCTCTCTCTGTGTGTGTGTGTGTGTGTGTGTGTGTGTGTGTGCTTACAACAACGAAATACATCACTGATTGATATGGATTGACTAAGGCACATGGAAATTGGATCCTGGCGCACAATGAAAATCGTCATATGGATCAAGGAGTCATGCCACATGCTCTTGAAGGCAGATGAATAAGTTTGTGTATGAAGAATGTCTGAAGATTACTTTTTGTCTGAGTGTGGTTATATTCTAACCAGTGGCCGCCCGTACATAAGCACAGCGACACTGCAGCACCCCCGAAGGGAAAAAATGAAAAATTTAAATTTTGTTTGTGTTTATAAATAATAACAATGCTTACAACACTATATAAATGCAATATAACATGTTAATGGTTACAGCTTATGTTTCGACATTGATTGAATAGTTAATAATTGGAATAGTTCAATTAATGCTTTAGATTACAAAACAAATACACTGACATCTAACGCAGTGTCAATATTGTTACGTTCGACCAATCGCAGCCAGTCTTGCCGATATTCGTTTGCATTTGTGGTTGCACGTTACAAGTCATTCCGACACTGCTCGTTTGAGCAGTGTATCAGTGTATCGTATGCTTGCGCGTTATTTTTGTGAGATACGAAACTTTAATTATTGGTATTTGTTTGTGGTGAGGGTGAAATATTTTTAATAAAGCAATTTTTTTATATGTAAATTTATTTATTAATAAATTGGTTACTGATTAGGAAAAAAATAATTTTTTTAAAATATTTTTATTTTGTATGCAGCATCCGCACTTAAAATTTTCACCGGCCGCCACTTATTCTAACAGTGAAACTTAGAGATAAGTTTAATAACATAGGATTTATTTTTGGGGATATGGGTTAGGTCTTATAGTCAGAGTGCATGGTATCATGATTGCTAGGTCACACAATGATATTCTGGAGAATTTATAATACCAGATAGTAAATATTTTGACAACAAGATTTTCCATTCTGTAAAACACTGCTTTTAAACGCTTGGTTAGCGCAATGAGAACGTTGCAGGCCAGTAAGAAGTATCGGTCCGAATTCAATAGAAATCAAGTGAACTGGAATGTAAAATTAGGGTAAGTCTAAGACACCGGAGTTCATCAGTGGAAGTTGCCTAATGCGTCAAGGTTATAAAATTCCGCTTTCTGACACAATACAAAGCAAGCGATACCAGAAATTAGATATCTTCAGTGAAGAATTGAAGCCGTTTTCACAGACGGCTTCACCGCAGGAAAGGAAATTACAAAGCCATTAGTAATTTCTGGTCGATAAAGACATGTTTAATTATAACTGCAAGTGTCCCGTGATTTTTTGTAGGAGAGTGTATAACCACAATGTTCTTTATTTGCGAAGGTTGACAAATGTTTACCGTACAACCGGTAACACTACAAAAAATATACACGTGCTTGAATTTGATTATTAATACTTCCTTATAGGCAGGGCCATCTCGGCACCAGCAAAGCAAATACATGCTTGATTGAGGCGGCACATTTACAAGGACGTATTATTCCATCAAGATATTAAAGAAATTTTGTGTTTCAAATCTTTAATGTTGTTTTTTTTTGACAAAAAACCCCCGATATATATATAGGTATATTATATACCTATATATATATCTGTTTTTTGGGTATATAACCTATGTATATATGTACATTAATAGGTTCTAATGATACACTATTAAGCCAAGTTAGCCTGAATATAGTAGATGAGATTATATCTCAAACAGTCGAACATGTGATTATTTATTCAGTTAACAATCATGAGTCAGGATACAGCGGCAATTCGAGCTAAAAATAGATTCTCCTTAAAACTAAACGTTCTCTGCATTTTATGTGTATCAACCGTTTGTAAGAACAGATCTGTTGAATGCTGGTTTGACGACATTTATGGTCTGTGATACCAACTCATCTCTACCAAAAAAAATAAATTAAAATAACACACACACACACACACACACATACGCACACGCACGCGCACGCGCACACACACACACACACATACGCACACGCACGCGCGCGCGCACACACACGCACACGCACACACACACACACACACACACACACACACACACTTCTATGGGATCAAAAATGATAATTTGTGTATTAAGTCTACTACTCTGTTGAGTAGTATTTCCAACATTATTTAATGTTCATTATCATAATACATACTTTTCTTTCTTGACTAACTTTCTTCTTTCATCACTTACTTATGTTATATTTCAAGGTATGTCCTGCCTATTGCACTCATTAATATGTTTTCATAGTTTTAAAAGGGATGAATATTGCATTAGCTTTAGTTCTAGCTTTACTTTGAGTCTTTGACAATGCAATACAGTACAATACAGCAATTGTTAATTAACTTATACTTTTAAGTCTACATATAGTTGCTACAATAGCTTTACTAAATTTAGTAAATTTATCTCTGAATGACTGAAGTTAATCAAGGAAGTTGGTAATAATGTAAATGTAATTATCTGGTACTGTCATAGTATTGTATATTCACTGCTTGAGGCTGTACAAATGAAGAACTGATGATGTGATGATGAGGAGGAGGAGTGATGATCGTCCGAGTATTAGGCACAATATCCTTTATATGATTTTTGCAAGTGAAGAATCTACAGATCCATTTCTCATATTTCTCTAATATTATATTCTAATCAGGTGATTTATCTACTTGCAGAAATACTGTTACAGATCACAGTCGATCGAGTGTAAGAGACAGATATGATAACAAGTGATAAAAAGTCAGTAGTGCTGTTGCAGTTATATTATATCTGTAATCCTTTGATTAAGAGATGAAGTGCAGACAAAAGAAATGGGAAAAAAGAAGGAAATTCTATACAGTCCAGAATTATTATAAAATTTCTAGCTACAAATCATTAGAATAGTCTAATGTTAAAATTTCCCGAAAATTCTACAGGGTGGCCCTTAGGTCACGAAGAGATTTAAAATTTTAATTATTTGTATTCTTTCTTTCTTTTTTTTTTGTGTGTGTTTGTTATAATGAAATACAGAACATGGAGATTTTTTTTTATTAGTTATGGAAAACCAAAATACATAAATTCCTCCCACTTTCGGCTTCACAAAGACGAGCCTTTTCTACGACATGTTCCATGAGAGGTGTTAATGTTTCTGGTTGCAGCGCGCTAATTTTTGCCCGAATGTTCTCCTTCAGCTCTTGGATTGTCTGGGGCCTTTGTTCCCGCACGCCCTTTCCTTCGGGTAACCCCATAGGAAGAAGTCGAAACCCATCAGATCTGGAGAACGTGATGGCCAATTACTTGCAGATCTTTGCGAAATTTGCGGTAGAATAATTTGAATACTAATTTTCAAAATAAAATTGCACGATTTTGGTTCGTTATTGAGTTGTGAACTTTTCCATGATTAATTTCCCAAATGTTCATTAGAATACCTAAAAAAATAAATGAAAACATTAATAATAAAAAAGTTATTCACATTTTTAACCCCTATTAGTGTAGTTAAAACGCTGATCAATGTTACCTTAGGAAAAAAATTATTCTACATTTTATTTTTCAGATGAATTTTAATAATTTTTATGCTAATACAATGTTGGGTCTTTCAAATGAAGGACCCAATGCTCCTGTATGTTATTGTCCAAAGAAAGTGGATACCAAAAGCTGAAGAAAGTGACACTAAAAATCAGAGCAGCAATCATCTAAAAAGAAAAATGCCTTTGTAACCTGAGAAGAATATATCCTAAAGATAGAGGAGGAAGAGGGAAAATACAAAAATACAAAAAAAAAAAAAAAAAAAAACATTCTTTGCTAATTACGGACTTGTTTCCTTCTTCGAAATTCCTAAATAATAGTTTTAAGGAAGGAGGCAGTTTTCAATTAGCTTTTTTCTTGATTTTGTCTGCCCAATAATTGTTTTAATAGTTGATAATGTTATTAACTATTAAAACAATTCAGGACAAGGAAATCTAATGGGAGTGACAAATGATTTCGCCATTTGGGTATACACTGATCACCAAATATGAAAGTATTATGTATCTTCAGAGAAGAACCTTTACGTCTATCATTGGTTAACATGTATGCGCGAAATAATATCAAAATATTTGTGGTGGAATAGTGTTTTATTGTTATTATTATTTCAGAAGTGAGTGTAACTTAGTTTTTATCACGACTGGCGACTTAAACATTCTCGAAATACTCTTGATATTGCTCTTTCTTTTTCTTTTCAGTGCAAAACAATTTTGGAAGCTACTTTTAAAATCCCGGAAATGACATTTGCATCTGCAGTCCTAGGTCACCCGAAGAAAGATCGTTCTAAGATCAATTCTAGTCGCCGTCTAGATAAACTTTTTTCTTGGCCTTTCTTCGACTGGTTCCCGAGTTAGTCGATCTCTGGCACTGGAAAGTAGGGTTTATTCCTTCCTGAAACTCGGGTGTTTAAATCTGCAACTCAAGAAAACCGACAGTGCGACACATTACTTCAGACAATAATATACTGCGTCAGGATTATTGACTACAGTTGCCTGCCATGCTCTCTTTACGGGATGCCGTTTAAAATCATTGATAGTTTTTGTCAGCTATTTCCGATTGGCTAAGGATGGAGATCGACTACCTTCTCAGTCTCTAAAAATGATAATGCTAAATTGGCTCTTTAGGGAATAAAAGGTGTTAACGGATTTAGTTCATTTTCGACTCTTAACAGCCTCGAGAGTGATATACATGATAGCCATATTGGCATCTTTGCTAATAAAAATCATCAGCTCTTGAATGAAACTTCGTTACTGAGCAGACGTCAGAATCTCAGAGAGAATAATAAACACAGGGTATTCTATTTTCGGGTAATGCGGATAGTTGGCAAAGATATTTAACTAGCTGTAGGGAGGGATAATCTTAACTTTTACTAGAAGACAACTAATCTATGAACTTTGTTGATAGGTCTTAAACATGCATATAGCGGGATTCGTCCATTAACATTTAATAAAACTTTGATTGAAAAAAAAAACAACTATTATATAGGGGAATTTCCTCCATTAACATCGTCTGACAAGGGATGAAAGAAGCATTTGAAAGAAGTTAATTAAATATGATATCTAATTTTTACATCGTGTTTAGTGACTAATGTCTGTAAGAAATCATCAGACCTTACGTATGCTAACCAACGAAGTCATGACGTAGGGTGTTTTGTGATCAGAAGTAGATGAACCACCAAAGATTGCTGCTCTTGATCAAATTCTATAAGTTCACCGTCCTCATTATCCACAAACAGTATCTGTGGAAATATTGAATATAATAAATTAGTAACAACCCGAAGCCTGGAAACTAACCTAGTACGGATCTGCTCGAGGACTACCGTCTTTATGCATGGATAGAATTCAGGACAAAAATAATGCATAGATTGTGTCTATTAATTAATTTCTGACTATTCCTGGCTCATCAGTTGAAAACTGTTTGACACCCGCTTAGTTATCATATGATGTGCGAGAGGAAAATGATAGTTTATTTTTATACTTTTAATTTCTGTACATGTACATATTTTGAGAGAATTATGGCAACAATAATTTTAATTAACATGTCTTTTGGTTTGTAATCCAGTCATCTGAAAGTGCGCCAGAATTATCATTAATTACAAAATGATTCTTTCGTAAAATAACAGAAACGGAATCAGTAAGTTTTCACTCGTAAATTTAGAAACCTAAATTTTTAGCGGTGTTTTGTAGATCAGGTGTTCAATCCGTCGTCGAGTATTTGTAGCAAGTCAAGCATGATGGAATCGTAAGCATCTAGGACTATACTCTCTCTTGTTTCACCTTGTGCGAAAATCCACATGTTGTATGGATCCCCCCCCCCCCCTCATTCGAATAAGTTCTGTTGGTGACTTCACGAAGAGGACAACATAGTGGAAAAATTCATTGCTGTCACCTCCTAGCGATAATATTTCCAGTGTGAATGCGTACTGTTCAGGGTTTGTTTTGGTTTCTGCAGGAATCTTGTCGAGGACTAAGCCGCAGTCTTTAGTTGTTGACTAAGAACAATATCATGCTGTGTAGATCATGAAATATCTAGCTCGAGATTATTCTTATGAATGGGTTTATTGTACACTTTCGGATCATCAGTTACCTCTTCGTTTTTTCCTTATCACGGAAACAGTTTGTAACTGTTTGTAAATGGCATGTACATCATGCCACTCATATCTGTATCCCTGTCTAAATTTCATGCGGAGTGACTGGAAACTTGAATTCCGCAAAATGCAACACACCATATTTTGCTTCACTGAAAACAGCACCATTTCGACATTTCTGAGACACGAATGCGCAATGTAGGAGGTCGAGACCACATATTAGCGAGTCTGCATCTGGGAGCGAAAATCGTACTCTATTAGTACTAATTTTTTTAAAAAAAAAATATCGCTTTGTTATTCTAGTCATCTGTTGGACATTGAGTATATTAAATATTCATCGCAAACTGCAGCGTTGATATGATATATATCTGTGCCTGTTTGTATGTATGTATGTGTGCATATGTGCCCCACCTTTATTAATATTCTTATTCATGTTTGAAATATCATTTATTACGACACAGTCCTATATAGCTATAAAATCATTCCGTTACCAAATGCAATACTAATCATTAATACGTTTTTATTACTAGACATGAATGATTCGGGCTTGATTGCTTTGATTCAGTTGTTTGGAATGAAATGATTTCCTTTCATCCTTAGGGATGGTAGGGGCAGCAATCAGAATGATTTAAATCTCAAGACTTTATTCTAAATAAACCATTGGAATAAATCATCTATAGTATTTACTTTTTGCAATTATAAATCAGCAACAACGAAATAAGTGCATATCTGTATGTACGATATATAAAAATCGTCATACTTAGCGAAAAACTGCCACAAACATATCTTTCGTATGAAGTATGTTCCCATTACCGTAATAATAAAGGACCTGTAATTCGCGAATACTGTACATACATAACTTTATTGGGTTCCTTTTCCTATATGTATTAGAGATAACTGTTAACACCCAAAAGAAAGAGGGGTGGGGGAAAGCATCTCATAAAAAAAAAAAAAACTAACTAGGAATGGCAGGTTTAGGTAATGGAGTCAAGGCAAGGCACCACAGCAAATTATCATCCATGCAACTTACGAGGCAATGCCCAAACGCAGCTAGAGCAACACGTGTGCTCACTTGTCCTCCGCTACTCACGCTGAGTTTAGTGGTACTGTACTAAACCAACTGCTTAAGGGAATGCAGATCTGTAGAAAGAATGAAGACAGGAAAGTTACTTTTTAAATGTTCTTTCTGTCTTTCTCTACCTGCCGCTAGATGACGCTGCAGGTTTCGACATCGGAACATAATAGTTGTTCATTAATGTTCCTGAGCGTTAATTTAAAATTCACGTTTATAAAAACTTACTTCTCCTGCTAATGTTGTTTTAGTTGATCAATTAATTGAAATTTCGCATTCTTTACCATTGTCATGGTGTGCGACAGAAGACGGTTGGATTCATTAGTCGATTTTCGCTGTTTTTAATGCTAACAGAAATCCTAAATTATCTCCTTTAAAGTATTTCCCTTCAATACTGGCCAGGCGATAGGTACATTCCGTGTGATAAGTTATACAGCGTATCATAAAAATCATAGGCAAAGTGGATATTAGATCCAACATTATTTCAAAGACGAACGTTTGTAGAAACTGAAAGTTGCGTAAAATTGTCATGAGAGCTTACGAGAATACAATCCTCGGCATCGGGTTTGCCTTAGCTTGCATTACTTAAAAGACATGAGGCTTCCCAAGCGTCCATATATTCGCCTTTTATTAGTCTTCAGTAGCCTGACAGCTGTTTCGAACTGGTTGGTTCTCCAGAGACTAGGCAGAAACCTTAAGAGAGCAAAAATTCTCATTCAGTACTGATGAAATCAAATATCAGATAAACGTAATGGAAGCTTGGGCAGCGCTCGTGTCTTTTAAGTGGTGCAAGCTAAGGCAACTCCGATGCCGAGGAATGTATTTTCCTAAGCATTTAGGTCCATTTTATGAACCTTTCATAGTTTCTACAAACCTTTGGCTTTGAAATAATGTTAGATCTAATATCCACTTTGCCTATATAATTTTACATCGCCGAAATGAAGCCGTCTGGCTCTTTCTTTAGTAATTATCATAAACAGTTCCATTTTAGAAATATATTCTGCTGCTCTTATAATTTTATAATTGTTAGTCCATCAGAAAAATGTCCGGCGTGTGCATATTCTGCCTCCACATCGGTATTACAGAGGAAATGGTGTTTTTTCGCTCATATTTTATTCGGACGCGGTGAGTAACATAGCAAAGTCCACAAATATGAATGCAAATAATTCAAATGAATGAAAATGAGATCCAGTTGTATTATTATTATTATTATTATTTACACAATCAGAACACAGCAGTCAAAACAACAGATATTATTCATAACAATTTGACTGGTGATACAGCTCGTTCTAGATTATACCAAAGAATCTAAGAAGTCTTCTGTACCGTCGTACTGTAGATTATTAACTGTTTCGAGTAGTGCCATTTTTTGAAAATTGCGACTGTAGTTTAATCCAAAACACAAAATCAGTAAAATATCTGGGCCTTCATATTGACAGTAACCTGAATGGAACTCCTATATCACATTTTTAACAAACAAGTTGAGCTTCGTAATTAACAGAATATTTTATGTTAAAAAACTGTCAGTCAACCTTTTCATTTGTAAGTCAGTATTTCTAATATGCTTGTATTACATGGTATCACCTGTTGGGCTGGAGATTACAATCTGCTTCCTTTGTTTCGAATACAAAAATACAATAATCAGAGCTATAATCATTACTAATATCTTTACATATTCAGCTAGTGAGCTTTTTGCCATTACAGAAACTTTATCTATATAATTGTGTACTATATGTAAGAAATAACGTAATTTTTTCTGTATATAATATAGACTATGGTTTACGTTTTGGCCAGAACTTTCTGGTAGTTCCCAAGGCAAACAAAGAAATTTTTCACAAATCATTTGAGCACTTAGCAACAAGCTGCTACAATAAATTGCCTAAAATCATATGTGTTTAAATTGTCGATGTTTAATTTTTATTGTCGATGTTACTGTCAATGTTACTGTCAATATGGAGGCCCAGATATTTTACTGATTTTGTGTTTTGGATTAAACTACAGTCGCAATTTTCAAAAAATGGCACTACTCGAAACAGTTAATAATCTACAGTACGACGGTACAGAAGACTTCTTAGATTCTTTGGTATAATCTAGAACGAGCTGTATCACCAGTCAAATTGTTATGAATAATATCTGTTGTTTTGACTGCTGTGTTCTGATAAATAGATAGTTTTATTGAAATTGCAACAGTAATAACTGGGATGATTCCAATCTATTTAAGCCAGAACTCACCAACTTCGATTTCCAATTCCCCAATGTTCTGTAATTTATTTTTCAAGTTCTTTGCTGTTGATGCTCTTCTCACTAGGTGTTGCGATGAAAATATTCGTAACTGATCGATGTTCAGTAACTGCAATTTGTGTCTGTTGTAGTACAGACGCTGATTAGTTTGCATTGTAAAATTCATTTCGAAAACGAAAACCAAATGAATCCATGTGTAAATACGATGGATAAATATTTAGTTAGTTTAAAAATATATATATTTATATTTGTTATAAATTAAGAACTCCGCATTTTGTACTGAATCTTTGTACTGTACAGAAAATATGTCTCATTATATATAATATTCACCAAAGCTTGATTTGCTTCCTCAGTCTTAAGAAAAGGCTGGTTATATTCCACTAATTCGAGCCCTACCCAAGGGCCTATGAGTTGTGGAAATACTTTCTGAAAATGAAAGCTGTGCCGAACAAAGTGGCCTTTTGCAGCTGCCCAATTTTTAATCCATCTAACTCGAGTGCATCTAGATGTTTTTTCAATGTTTTAGGGATGGCGCCTAAAGCACCTATTATTATGGGAACAACTTTCGTTTTCTTTTGCCAGATTATATATATATATACGTAGGCTGTTCAATAAGTAATAAGACTATATTTATACAGAAAACAGATTTCCTTTAATCGTCATCAGTTACATGGTTTTTTTCGAAGTAACTACCGTGAGACGCAATGCATTTGTCCCAACGTTGCGTCCACTTCTTAAACACATGTGAAAGTCCGTTTTTTGAGAGTTCTTTCAAAACCGCCTCCGCAGCTTTTACACATGCTTTGTTGCTTTCGAAATGGCGGCCTCTTAGTGGTTTCTTGAGCTGAGGAAACAGCCAGAAATCGCACGGTGCGAGATCAGGACTGTATGGAGGGTGTGGTAGGATATCTGTGTTGTTCTTCTGCAAAACGTCCACTACACAACCAGCAATATGTGGCCTTGCATTATCGTGGTGCAATAAGAAGCCATTCTTCAGCAATGGACGCTTCCTTTTGACGTGCTTGATGATAATCGCTGCTGTGTTGATCATTGTCTCTGTGATGGACGTTGAAGGTCTTCCCTCACGTTCAAGATCTTCCACATTTTGCCTTCCTTCCTTAAAAGTTTTATGCCAGCGAAAAACACTTGCCCTCGACATTGCTTCATCGTGGAAAGCTTCACGTATCATGTTAAAAGTGTCTGATGCTGATTTTTGCAAACCCACACAAAATTTAATCGCATAACGCTGTTCCAAGGACGCTTCCATTTCAAAGACTGGTCTCGCCTCGTAGGCGCGCCGAAACAAGCTTGCGTTTAGTCACGTGACACTCTGGCATATCAGCCCGTATACGCCATCTATCAACCTCTTTTGTTAATACAGGCAGCAACATTTCTTTATTCGACAGAAATTAATATTGTGATGAGTGGTTTCACCACAGTAAAATTAGCTTATTACTTATTGAACAGCCTACGTATATATAACCATTAACATTACTGACAGGAGAGGGTTAAGTACTAGTGCTTTTCATATTCCCCTTTATCTATAATGAGAGTTGTTTGGGAATGGGAGATTTTTGAGCAATTAAGCCAGCCCTCTGGGGCAGTTTTGTTAGCTATGGTCAGTTGAGAGATATAATAATCAGTTTCAGTGTAATTGACCGCTTGTACGATCAGTGGGTTTGAATGTGAACTTGACTTCACGAAGAATTTTTCTGCAAGATCACGAAGAAGGGAGGAGATGTATGGAGTGCCGGTTTCTCGGTGAATCTGTGAATTTCTGATGAACCACGGTGCATCCAGGATCATCCTAAGGCATTTATTTTGAATTCTCTATAATTTTCAGATGTTTGATCTTGAAGTGTGACTCCATGCTGGTGAGGTGTAGGTAATGACTGGATGTATTACCATCCGGTAAAGTAGCAATTTATTATGTAAGTTCAATTTGCTCTTGAGGTTGATCAATGGGTAGAGCTGAGCTATGACTTTGGAAGATTTGGAGCTAATGAAATTGATGTGCTTGTTAAAAAGGAGTTTCTTATCCATTAATACCCCAAGATATTTGGTCTCTGATTGCCATGGGATCTTATGACAAGAGAGCAGGATGTCTTCTTTATTGCAGACCTTTCTCCTAGAAAACAGCATGACTGAGCTTTTGAGGGGGTTCACTTGACTCCTCCGGTTGGTGAGCCAGTTTGCTAGCTCATTGAATAGCGGCATTAAGGGCCGTAGAGGTTGTTCTTGAATTGGCAGAAATATCAACTATGTAAGTTGTGAAAAGTATTGGGGCCAGAAGAGAACCCTGAGGTACTCCTGCCAGAATTTTGCACCTTGATGACACAATTCTGTTGAGTTTTACTTGTATGTATCTTTCACTAATATATGAGTTTCACTAGTTTAATTGGGATATTGTTTTCAATTAGTTTGAAGATAAGGCCTTGATGCCAGACCTTATCAAAGGCCTTGGCAACATCTAAAAATACAGCAGCAGTGTGAAGGTGCCAGTTAAAACCATGGGAGATATGTTCTGTTAGTCGGTGAATTTGTTGTACTGTGTTGTCAGCTTTGCGAAACCCAAATTGCTCATTTGGGATTATTTTCTGTTTGTCCACTGCTGATTGTAGTCTTGATAGGATGACCTTTTCTGTTACTTTGCCAAGACAGGAAAGAAGACTGATGGGCCTGTAGCTTTGGGGAAGTTGTGGATTATTACCAGGCTCTTTCAGAGGTATAATGTCAGCGATTTTCCAATCTGTGGGAAAGTACTGGAATCTTAAAACGGAATTGGTAATGTTAACTAGATGAATTATGGCTTTCCGTGAGAGTAGCTTTATTATTCTATTGGTAATACCATTGGGGACGAGAGCCTTTTTGTTCTTCAGATGGGAAATAATATTTCTTATTTCTGTTGGAGATGTGGGGATGATAGTTTCTGAATCATCCTTAGGCTGTCTTAATGCTTTTCTAACTTTACGATGAGTTTTGTAAATGATATTGATATTTAAGTTGACATAAGATGGGCTGCATTGATTTTCCAGATTGTCAATTAGGGCTTCTACTATTTCTTCATCTGAGTGTGCAATTCCAAGATTGGTTTTCAAAGGGGGAAGTGGTTGTCTTTTGGTACGAAGAGATTTTACAAATTTCCACATGGTCTTCAGGGTTGATTTCCATGAATTTGGATTCCCATTTGGAATTTCTCTGTATCTGGAGGGCTTCTCGAGCCTGTCTGTTCAGATTGTTTAAGGTTGTTTTGACCTGCGGAGCTCTAGTGTTGTGATATCGCTTTCTGGCTTTATTTTTGGCCCTAATCAGGCCCATTATCTCTTCTGGAAGCATGGAAGAGTGGTTTGAGTGACTGATGCTATTGCTGTGTTGATTTGCCTAGTTAAATTGCTTACAGCTTGGTCTATGTCTTCTTTTTTACGAATGACAGGGGGAGTGGACCGATGTGGACTGGGAGAACCTTAGAGAGCTTGTCCCATGGTAAGAAAGATGATGGGGAGAGAGCTGATCTTGAAGTCAGCCTGAGCATGATGGGATTATGATCTGAGTTAAGCTCTTCTAATGTTTCCAGCTGGTATTGATATTTGATGTTTCTGAGGATAACTATGTCTAGTGCATCAGAACTTCCTGATGGGCTGTAGTGGGTGGGCCCAGTGGGTCCAGCTACTATTGATGAGTTGAGTGACGTGTAGTTGAATAAGGTACAGCCTTTGGAGTTGATTGACGAACTGGACCAAGCCGTATGTTTGGAGTTTAAGTCTCTTGTTATAATTATGGAATCCATGGAGCTTAGACTCCATCCTCGGTTATAGTGGAATGCTGGGAGGATTGTACGCTGTGTAGATTTTGAGTTTGCCTGCGTTATTAGTGTGCACCTCTACACCTGTCACTTCATGGTTTAGAGTTTGGGAGTTGGTCAACGAGTTGTGGCTCAAATAATTTTTAATAAAAATAGCTGTGCTGCCTCCACTAGAGTTAAGTCTGTCTGTCCTATATAAAATATAACCTCTTAGTTTTTGGGTTGTTGATGGTCTGAGGTGGGATTCACTGATAAAGATTATGTCTGGATTGTATCTCTTTGCAAATTCTTGCAGCTCGAGAATTTAATTTGTTAAGCCATTGGTATTCCATGCTGTTATCATGAGGGAATTCGGTTAAAATTTTTTAAACATTATAGAGAGCTGTTAATATGGATTGGGTTTCTAGATAAAATCTCTTTTAATAGCTGATCTCTCAGAATGAGAAATGTTATCAGAAGGCGGTCTTGCATGATTTATGGTGAAAATAGCTTCCATACGAAGAAGGTTTGCCTCTTGCCTTTTAATAGCTGATCTCTCAGAGATCAGCTATTAAACGTTTGAGATACAATAATGACATCATTATTCTCCCTGCAGACAAATGGAATGCTAATGTCGTGTTAAATAAATCAGATTACCATAACAAAATTTTGGAACTACTAAACACCGACACTTACTCTGAACTAAATAGTGATCCTACAAAAGAACTATACAATAGGACCAACAATTTACTGAAAACCACCTCTGCGTTACTAAGAAACATCCGTCTTTCCCTTAGGTCGATTCATCCTCTAATCTCTAGGTTATATGGACTCCCTAAGATCTATAAATTAAACTCTCCACTAAGACCTATCGTTGAGGGCATAAACTCCCCTACTTACAACCTTTCAAAGTACCTCCCTTCCTTTTTAAAAAAAGTTTGTGGTACTTCCTTTTCTCATGTAAAAAATTTAGCTGATTTTGTCTTCAAAATAAAAGACATCAAACTCAACGCATCAGATTTAATGGCAAGTTTCGATATTGTTTCCCTCTTCACGAATGTACCTACTCAAGAACTTCTAAACCTTCTCCAGAAGAAACTATCCAAGAAATTGTTTTCCTTACTTTCTCACTGTGTGAACTCAGGATACTTCAAATATGATAACAAGATTTATAAATAAAACTCAGGTTTAGCTATGGGCAGTCCGCTGTCTCCGATTCTTGCCGACATATTTCTTAAGGATTTTGAAGAAAAACAAATTAATTCCTCGATTCTTAAACCTAAAGTATGGTATCGCTATATTGACGATGTATTTCTCATCTGGGAACACGGTATCAACAACCTCAACTTTTTTCTGGACCACCTCAACAAGTTTCATCAGAAAATCAATTTCACCTGTGAACTGGAATCCGACGACTGTCTTCCCTTTCTGGACTTAAAACTGACGAGATGCGCTGAAAATATCAAAATCTCCATTTTTAGAAAACCCTCTCACACAGACCTTCATGCTTCTTCCCATCACTACTCTCCGCAAAAGGTTGGTATTATTTCAACTCTGGCACATCGAGCGAGATCTTTATTAACAGATGAAACAGAAATTGGATTTAAACTAAATTTTCTTAAAAGGTCTTTTGTTAACAATGGATTCTCTCTTAAAAAGATTAATAAATTTCTCTCTATCCGCCGCTCAACTGCTTTTGAAGATTCTTCTCCACCAAGAGCTTTTATTTCGTTACCATACATCAGCTCTCTCTCTCTCTCTCCCCAAAACTAGCCAAAATGCTTCAGAAATTCAACATTAGGACTTGCTTCACTACGTTTCCTAAACTTCGCTCCATCCTAAGTAGACCTAAAATGAAACATCTTCCTACTTAGTATCCAAGAGTCTACAAGATTTTGTGTGATTGTGGCAAACCATGCTATGGCCATACAGCTAAATCCATCCATTTGCGCATGGAAGAACACCAACGAGACATTTCCTACAACAGAACCAGGGCCAGCGCTCTCTCTAGCCACGTTCTCTTCTCTATCAACTCGGATGAAGGCCGCCAACACCTCGTAGACTGGCCACAAACTTCTAATGTATTTGTAGTTTACATCGACAAATAATTACATAAAAAAAAGCTAAAAGACGTTTATTGATGTAATTATTTGTCTTCAAGCTCCTCCCCCGGAAAACATGACAGCACACCCAACCGAAATGATCACGAGACGCCACTGATGATATAAATACTCCATGATAATAAACACTGTCATTGTCAAAAAAAAAAAAAAAAAAAAATATATATATATATATATTTTTTTTTAAAATTAACTTACAACCTATGACAACACATTATTATTATTGTTGGACGGATTACATTATCTGAGAATCCTGCATTTAGCAAGGTTGGATGGTTGGAATTACGGCAGAAAAACAACTAATTTTTCGAGAATCATTCCCTGAAGCCTTTTATTCCGCAAAGAGAGAAGGTAGAGATCCTTGACTGTTAACTGTGTGTGTGTGTGTGTTCATCTGCCTGATTTCTCTCTTTTGCGGAAAAAAACATATCATTTTTCGGAAAGAAAAATCCTTCTACCCCCCCCCCCCCCGTATAAGTAGGCTGACCATTTTTCCTTGAGACAAAAACCGGACGGGGGTTATGTAAATTGTGTATTCATAAAAAAGTAAGTCGATAAAAAATGCTTACCATTATTTTTTAGTGACAGAACTTACAAAAAAAATTAGGTAGACGTAGAGGGGGACTGTATTTCACCACGATCGTACCATGAATATTTCTTCGATGAAGTGATCTTACGCAGCAAATTTCGGTCTTTCAACACCTTATCATAAAACTTCTCGCACTCCATGACACAATTTCGCCTTACAACTAACATAGCGCTCATTGTCTCGGCACTTAATCTAGATTTCTCCTTTAACCACATAATGTTCATAACAGAAAATACTCTCCACAGGTGCTGTGCTTCCTGAAAGATGAAGAATCAACTTTACAGTATTCCAAGTCTTGAAAGTCTAGGTGTTTTTCGGTCATTTCAGAAAACGTCTGTACCCATCTATCAGATACAGGAATGTTTTCTTTATTCCATGTATCCAACTGCCTCACATTTATAGATTTTATGAGGGTCCCCTGATCGAGTACACGAATTTCTTCTGTTTCTGTGCGTGTGATCAGTTCCTCATCCAGGCTGTCCTGTATTTCTTTCCATGGAGGTGTCTTCCTTAGTAGCACCCACTTGAACTTCTCAGTTTTTCCTAAACTGCACTTCCACTTGTTGACATATTCTAACATAGAAATTCTCAACTACCTCAAAAAAACTTAGCCTTATTAATTACTCCTGAATCTAGTAATATTTCCAGTTGTTTTTTTGACAATAGTAGTTACAAACATTTCACTTTTTCTGGACTCTAAATTGTTTACAAGATTTCCAATGTTCATGACTACTTCTGTAGCTGAAATATTATCTTTTTCAATTAAGCTAATATATGCTTGAAACGTAGACACTTGGTCTCTTACAAATGACAACCACAATTTCAAACAGGGATCTTCAAACAATTTTCGCAACATAACAGGACATTTTTCTTGAGAAAGAAAATAAGAAAGAAGCCCATCAAACATGCTTAAAATTCTGTCAACTGATGGACCGAAGGACAAAAATCTTGTATTTCCGTGCTCTAACAATTTAACATAATTGTTTCCTGCAAAGTCACAAAAGTTTTTCAATTCTTCAACTCTGACTGTGTATATATTTGAAGTATTTGTATACTTTCACTTCAAAACTTTCAATATCAATTGGTAAACAGTCGACAGCACACTGGAGACAACTGTGTATAATGCCCCACAACCAATACTGATAATCTGCCTCTTCAGTTCAGTTTCAAGTTTTTGCCACACATCATTTTTTTGCCAAGTCTTTTGCAATCACCATAATTGGCTTTCGTGTTATCACAAAGCAACAATTTTGTTTTGTAAGGCAAATTTGTCACTTACCTCCTTCAACATAGCACAGGTAAGGAAATAAAATCTATAATTTTGTCTTGAACACTACAATTTGGCAAAAAGTACCGCACAGCGATTGGAAAATAACTGATGTCTTTTTTGTTTCATGCATCTAAACTCACTGTAATGCTTTTTGTTTTATTCAAATTCTCTATTACTTCGCCCAGTATGTATGGTGATAAAACGTTGGTAAGTATTGCTTTTGATTTGGTACGTGCTGAAAAAAATTTTGGTCATAAATTTTATTTAACAATGTCGACAAACAGTCATCCAGGGTCGCATTTATTCTTTCGGAGGCCCGAGGCGCAACATCATTATGAGGCCCTCAAAAATAAGCATTTTTTTAGTTTATTGAAAATAAAAGTCAACATTTCCCTGATAACTAATTTTAATAACACAATACAACATTGGTATACATATATTTAAAAAAAATATATAAAAATAAATCAGTTCAAATTTAAATAAAAAAATTAATAACTAAAAGTGTTTTTTTTTTCTGGCTTTACTTTTAGCAAATATATCTATAATGTCATCATAATTGATCGAGTCCATTACATCTGATTCAGTGCATAATAACGACAGGTCACTTGTTTTATTTTGGTGCAAGTTGCTTCTTAAATAATTTTTTATTCGTTTCAAAATGAGCGTTCAACGCTTGCATTTGAAATAGGCATCGTCAAAAATATTTTTAAAATTGTTTCTACGTTCGGAAAAGTAGACCTTAACCCATCGTTTATAAATTTGTATATATTTTTAATTGAAGAATTTTCTTCCTTTATCATTATTAAAAATTGCATAACTTCATCAGTAAATTTTTCTGGATCAATATCAGTCCCATAAGTTTGTAAAATTTTATCAATACTAGTCTTGATCTATATCTTTCTTCAAAAAAAATATCAAACACATCTAATATGTCGAAATAGCTTTTTGTTCTTTCATTAATTTCCAAAATTAGCTTATCGCAAATGACATTAAAAGTGTTCACAGCGAAATTTTCTTTCCATGTAATATAATCTCACTGTTAGATTGTGAAACTTCGTCACTCATTTTTTTCCCGTTTTTTAACTCCTTCCTTTTCATCTTTAAATTTTGTCTCATCTGTTAATAAATTCGCTTCTTCATTTACAGCAGCAAAACTATTTCTTATATCTAAAATAAAACCAACTAAAGAGTGTAACAAATTATTAGCTAAAAACAAATCCATATCGGGATCTTGTAGAGATTTACTAGTAGTATTTATTCGTTGTAAAATTTTGTCCCACATAACTGTTAAAATTGCCGTTTCTGGTTTGTCAAAATGTTCAGCCAACGATGAGCTCTCTAATTTAGAAATAGGTTTTTCATGAGGAGAAATGGATAGTTCAAGTAATGCGTCTTTAATTTGTTTATATCCACGTTTCAAAGCCAATATAGCGTCAGTTCTTGCGGACCACCTCGTTTCACTTAGTCTTTTAACTGTTAAAGATTTTTTTTTTCTAACTGTTCAAGGAGTATACCCCATCTTCTTGTTGAAGACGAAAAGTAATTATATACATTTTGAATAAAACAAAAATATTGCACTGCTTCCGGACAAGATTCCGCGGCATAGTTGCCAATTAAATTTAAGGAATGACTAGAGCACGGTATATAATGTGCAGAGGGACTACGTTTTTTTCAGCCTAGCTTGTAAACCTGTATAGATACCTTTCATATTGGCAGCGTTATCATAGCTTTGCCCTCTGCACATTTTTATATCCAAAGATAATTCTTCTAATTTTGTTAATACTACCTCTTCTAAATATAAGGAATTATGTTGCTGCCAACTGTCAACCGGGATTCCTCTCTGGCCTGGAAGCTTTTCTCCGGCGATTGGAACATCTCCTTTCGGCAACTCGAAGCCTTCTCTTAAGACTGGAACCGGAAGCTCCTCTCTGGCAATGTCTGGAAATGGGAAGCGCGCTCTCTCTCTAGCGACTTTTGGATCCGGGAAGCCCTATATGCTTGGTTCTGTCCTCTTTTATTATGTCTTCTCTGAGACCTCGCACAAAGTTTGTAACTCCCCGAAGAATTCGGCATGATTCGTTCATTTTAAGGTTCAAGTTCAGCCCGCTCTTTGTTCTCTTCTGTGCCTTCTTTTGATTGTAAGTTGCCGACCATCGGAAAGTTGTTTTGAACCTTTCTAACTGACTTCAGAGGTGTTTATGTGCAGAGCTTTAAGCCTTTCTCATACAAAATTTAATAAACAACCTTTCTAATGCTGCCATGTAGATCTATTACATACGGCTCCGACGAAAAATATTGCCTTTGTTTTTAACACTCCAACATATTCTTATTAAAGAAGTATATCCAATTAATTTCCAAAGGGCTATTTACAAAAATATCTAATACAAAATATACAAAGACAAACAAGGTTATTTTTTACAACATTCTTATGGGACTTGACCTAAGTAAAAAATCGATGTAATGTGCTTTGGAATATTTAAGCTACAATCGAATTTTTACAATATTGATAAGAACAATAGTCTAAAAGTCCAGGTGGTCCAGCGAAAACCATCTGTGACAAAATGAAACTAGTTTATTTATTTAAAAACACAAAAACACGAATTTATTAAATATATCTTTATAGAATTCATAATTAAAAGGAATAATAATAATAATAATAATAATAATAATAATAATAATAATAGATTTCTACAGATGTGTCTCATCTTGTTTTGGTATTATCAAAATTATCAAGTTATTCTGAAGCATTATGAATTTTGCTATTTTATTATTATGCCACTAATATTTCTTCAAATGCGGCAGTTTTTACAACAAAACTGGCTAAGTTATGTTGAGTATATCTGTTCGCAAATATACTCAAAATCCCTTTGACCTAATAAAAAAGGCAGAATGCTGATGAAACTTATATTTGTTAAAATTCTATTTGTTAAAATGCAATTACCCTCCCCTCTCCCCCGCCGTTTAACGGATTATTGTAGTTATGTGCACTGTACTTCTTGGATTGACCCTTTTTTGCTGCACAATTTACTTATTGTGTCTCTTCCCAAATAAAAACGAATTTCACATGTGCAAAAATAAATAATCAAAATGTTTGTTTGCATTGGAAATATTATATCAAATATTTATATTTTTTAAATAACATTTATTGAAATAAATATAACATTTGCTTCCTTTCCTTGCAAAATAAGATTATATGGGTCGCACATTTCAATTTTAGGAATGATTTTTATTTTTATTTATTTTTTTTTTTTTTATAAACAACAAATGGTGTTAAACTGCATTACTCGGGGTTTCCGATTGTGAGTCTTTTTAATTTATATCCAATGGTATTTTTTCAGAGATTCTACGCCTTTGTCTTTTTGCTTAAAACTGCAACAGTACAATTACTTTGGAAAAATAACGAATTCAAACAAAAAGATGTGCACATGTTATCTAGCAGTATTTGTGTGTGTGTGTGTGTGTGTGTGTGTGTGTGTGTGTGTGATAATTTTGGGAGGGGGGGAGTTAGCCATTAAAGGCGAATTAATTCTGTTATGAAAATTTTGGAAATAAAATTTCATTTTAATGCATGCACCTACACATGTTTCAAAAGATAAACTGTAGGGAAAATATCGCTACTTCAAACCGCCGCATAATATCGAAATTAGCCGAAAATATGTACATAACAGTTGACTTCATAATTGCGGTTTGTTTTGATTTGTAGTGAGTGGAAAACCAGCCAAGAAAGTTGAATTGCAAAAACCTACAGATTACGTTATAAAAATTATGCATCGCATGATATGATTCAAGATTTACGTATGATAACTAACCTTCGAACTAAGATTATGAATAAAATAGGAAACTTAATTTGGAACAGATGGAGGCTGATTCATTTTTAGATTCGGATTTTCATGAATTTATAAAATAATTGTTTGTCAAAAATAATTATCTTCAATCAAGTTCTTGGAGAATTTTAAAATGTATTGGCAATTAAAATAATTAGCAAAAAAATTGATAGTGATATTGATCTTCCAAAGTGATACAATATGAAGTGAAGAAAGTATGAAAGGATTTCTTATTTTACGCTGGCATTAAAACTATAATTATACGATAAAAACAAGCAGCAAAATGAATATAACTCGTAAGTATTTAGTTTGTTATAACTTAGATTACGGTTACCGAGCAAACGGCAAGCAACTGTGTTTCTTGCTGTAGCCACAGAACGTAGCTACTACGTACGCCAGGTAATGTAAGTGTTCTTTTCAGCGTGAAGGATTATCGCACCTTCTAATGGACATGACGGTCAAACTACACTTCTTATCCATATTCTTTCAGCAGTTGGACAGAATATTATCCAGGTTTGCTGGACGTGTATATACGTCCAGCAAAGAAATGGTACGCTTACATACATGAATTTTATGGAATACAGAGTTCCTGTTAGCTTTATATTCTAAGGAAAGAACAATGGATTTCAAATGGAAGCGGGAAGCCTCGCAAATTTTTCAGCAGCCGCTAGTTTTTATATTATGAATTTAATATTTAAAAATAAGTATTTTATTTTGCAACTATAACTACACTGTTTTTTATTGTTCTTTGTGAGGAGTAAGGTTTTAATATGAGGCCCCCTAGAGAGTAAGGACCCCACCTTGCGCCTCATACGCCTAATGGTAAATGCGGCCCTGCAGTCATCTGAGCGAAAACTTTGGCCGTGTAGCACAGTATGATAAGCAATAGAAGCTTCACTCGCTGCAATTTTATCGCTTTCACTATCACTATCACGCCTCACCATAAACGAGCTGATGTTTTGCGCTAAAGCCAGAGTCTTTTCAGCATCCTTATGTTTCTCGCTACGTAGATGTTGGTTGATGTCTCTTCAGGGGCGCGCCAGTAGTGTCTGGCGCCTGTGTGCAAAACTTTAGTTGGCGCCTCTATACCCAGTAGCACGCCAGTAGTGTGCGGCGCCTGTGTGCAAAACTTTAGTTGGCGCCCCTATCCTCCCCCTCCAATAAAAAAATCACTTTAAAAAAACGTTTTTTTTAAAGTATTTCCTCCTCTTTGGCCCCTTTACTATCCTGGCGCCTGTGTGCATCGCACATATTGCACATATGGCCGGCGCGCCCCTGTGTCTCTTCTGTCTCCATGAGCAACGGAAAAATGGATATTGCAATGTTGGAATACCACTTTTGTTCCAATACTACACAGCTTGTCCAGTTTAATAAATTTGAATTCTTTCTGGAGATCGTCATTAAAACTGCAGTTTCGGTTCTATTTGACATTGCAAGGATAGACTTAAAACTTATAAAAAAAATAAGACTTAAAACTTTAAAAAATATGAAATTTAAACCACCAGCATTGAATAACAAAGCCACCCGTGAGCATGTATTTTTTTATTTTTATTTTCTCTGAATAAATCACTGCAGACAGGGCCGGCCATCTCGGGGGTGCTGTGTACCCGGGTTCCACGATCGAGTGGGCACAGTCGGTACACATTTGCGGAAACGTATTTTTTATTTTATTTTTTTCTTCTTCTAATTTTGCTTATAACTAAAGGGATTTCATCGACAGGATTTTAGGGCCCCCGGTAATAATAATATCTCTGTGTTTCTATATTATATTAGTGTTTTGTGTTCAGTAAACGTTATGCTAACCTGTTATATTTCGAATGTGTTTTTTTTTTTTGTTTTCCTGTGCCAAATCATTTGCAAGTAAGAGGTTTACAATACGTTTATTTCGAATCCTTTAATTTTTACCTTTGAAAAATATTTTCCCCAAAAGGTTTCTTGCAGCTGGGCCCCTTTATGGAGAAGGTCGGTCCTGACTGCAGATATCGATATTCAGTATCGAACAATGCGATTCCATTGTTATAAAAATTACTGATATCCATGATATTGATATACGATTATAGGTTATGAATAATAATTTATGACTGACCAATATTAAAGCATATTTATAGTGTTATTAAAAACGGGACAAAATTGACATTTTTATTAAAACGACGGGACGACCAGGAAATATATATTAAAAAAAAAAAAACGGTACTGTCCGTTCAAAACGGTACGTATGGTCAGCCTACTTATGAGACATGCTTACTTGTCTTCATTTGAAAAACCCTATAAAGATTCTTCTCGTTTTAGATGGGATTTCAACCCAGTCTTTTCGACAAAGGGCTTCGTCATTACCCAATGACCTATCTGGCTCCAGTTAGTAGGATTTTCGCCCCTTCCGGGTCTGACTCCCACTGATGAGTTCTCAAGAAAGATCGAAACCGGTCTGGTTAGTGGCACTTCCCATTATGCATAGCATTTTACATGTCCGAAAGGGCGTGTGCTTTGCATTATGGGATACATAATATATATAGGCAAGTGATGTGAAGTCATTAGCCTCTATATATAAGTAGCTCAGACGTGAATATATTTCACGCCAAACACAGTGTTTTCCTTTTTTGAGTAAAGGATTAAAACCAAGTATAATTTCTTGTTATCTCTAATGTAGTAAAACTAAGGTAAAAAAATTTTCATCATATATCAGTGGCGAAGCGTGCTCATTTCGGTTGGGTGTGCAGTCGTTGCTTGTGCATCCCGCGCTACAAAATTCACGTTAATTTGTCTATATGATTGTTTTTATCGATGTATGAAAGGTTTAAGGGTATATTAGCACATCAGTGTTCATCTTAATTGATCGAATGGAATTAATTGTAGGATAATTTTGAATACTTTAATTTATCAATTAATTGTAACGAAATCTGCGCAGAGTGGGGGACTATGTGTTTGTTTTAAGATACTGTATATTCCAAAATAATAATGAAAGAGGATGCTTTATTTGGTAGGGATATTTGAATTATTCAAGGGTGTAAAAGTTTGAAGAGGAGGACGAGGCCTACATCCTTTGACTACAATACTGTTTCCCATTGTAAATATGGGCAAAATAAGTTATAAATTTATCGAAAATTATATGTTAAAAACTTGTCTATATTATATATAAAGACTTGCCTACCACGTTAGTTCACACTTCAAGCACACAAAAACATGAAACTCAGAAAACAAAAACAGCAATTCATGACAAATGACACCGTTCAATTGGATTGGTTGACGCAATAACCAATCACAGCCTCTAGGTGCTATTGTCTCAGAGCTCACTCTGCCTCGACTTCTGAGCGGTTTAAAACTACTAGAACGCTAAGAATTTGACCCGCTGCGCCATCTGTACATCTTTTCAAAGTACTGAAAGGTTCATGTATTTTGAACGCACACCCGGGCTATTAACGCAAATGTGATGCGAAACACCTCCAGGGGGTCCAAAGACTCATCGAGGGAGGGCACCTACTCTACAACTCTCCGTCTCCACCAAACGCAACTACCTTCATCATCTACACCAACGCCATCAACCGCCGACCACCACCCCCACTAGTATTTTCAAAGACAATCACGAACGTCCATGCCCATGGCGGGATTCGAACCCGCAGCCTTTTGGCTGGAGAGCGGATATGCTAACCACTTGGCCAACCAGGCTGGCGTTTACATCGAAAAGTGTCCAGTTCATGAAGCATTAGTATATTGTGTTTACGTTTAGGAATCACGCAATGTCTAGAAACAGTTAAAGGAGTTTTTAATGGGAATAAATGCAAAAATATAACATCGGTGATATCGCTGTTTGGTGGATGAGTGCATGCACACACGTGTGTGTGTGTGTGTGTGTGTGTGTGTGTGTGTGTGTGTGTGTGTGTGTGTGTGTGAGAGAGAGAGAGAGAGAGAGAGAGAATATTAATACACACACACACACACACACAATGCTTAGAAAGAAGTCAATGGATATCATAGTGTGAGAAACAAACAGCCATGGCGCGCACCTTAACTCTGCGGAGGTCGCGGTCGAAAAAATTGCAGCGTAGGTCGCGTGTATCTGAGAGATACATTCATTACTAGTATATGCTAAAATGCGATAAAACTTAAAAAAAAATAATAATAAAAAAAAAACTGCAAATATAATACGTGATGGTTTATTTATTTTCAGTTACAATCTAGAAATTATTGAATAAAGAAACAAAGATAAAAACAACAACTAAACCAATACTATACTGACATCGGAGTTCGCGGTATTTCGTATCTGAGAGATTTACTATGAAATATCGCTTTCATTTTCGCATTCGACTCTATCATTCTCATCATCGGACTCGAGTAACAAAATCGCTGAATATCTTCAATATCTGATGGATTATCAAATCGATATATTTTTCCAGCCATTTTCAACGGTAAATAAAAAACAACAACAACTAAACCAATACTGTACTGACATTGGAGGTCGTGGTATCTCTCAGATACAATTTACTATGAAATATTACACACACACCTTTACATAACACTTGTTAAACCAAAACTGACCCCATAGACAATATCACTCGTAATATATGCATGCGCAGCTACTCATGACCTCCAAGCTATACACTGAATATGTGTAAGGATATTTATATTAAACAATTTGTTTGTACCTGTCAGATCAGCTGCAACCTCCCCAGGGTTAATAAGATGAAACACTTCCTTTCGCTGTGATGACTGCAGCAGTAAGCATAACATAGTGATCAATGGGAATTTTGAACCATTCTTCCTGTAGACATGTAATGAGATCTGGACTCGTGAGGGGCGGACATCCCTTGACCTCACCCAACGCTCTAGTTCATCTCATAGATGTACAATAATTGAGATCAGGGCTTTGTGGAGGCCAGTCAAGTATGATGATCCACAAATGTGCAGTTACGGCAGCAGCTTTATGGCACGACGCATTGTCTTGCTGAAAAAGACAATGGTCAGTTCCGTAGAAACGCCACAAAGTAGGAAGTATTGCATTATCCAGAATGTTCAGATACCTCTCGGAGTTCAATGTTTGGGGGACCACAAACAAACAAAGGTTTGAGGCCAAACTAGTTAAAACAAGACCATACCATCAGACTGTCACCTCCGAATTTCATAGTTAGGGTTACTCACTCTAGAAAGTGACATTCACCGGACATCTGCCACACCCGTCCATCTGATCGGTTGAGGATGTAGCGTGATTAATCGCTCCATAACAGTTTTCATGCTTATCTGTCCCACTGTACACGCTCTTTGCACCAGTAAAGACGACATTGCATGTTGGTTCGGGTAATATGGTTTTTGCATATTGCAATCCTACCGTGGAAACCCATGTTGTAGACCTCGATTTTCTTAATGCTTTTTCTGTCGATCGATGCCTGGAACTCCTCATTCAACGTGTCGGCCCACAAATGTCGGTTTTGACATATTATCCTTTGTACGGTCACGTTCGGTGACCGTACGCTCAACAATCAGAGGATACCATACTGAGATGGAAGTGCAAGGAGTCAAAGATTGTTGAGAATGGCTCAATTTGTCAACAATTCGCCGAACAAATAGACCTGCAACATGACATCCTGTCACAATGAATATTTCAACTTCGTCAATTCTCTTCTCTCAGCCATTTTACCAAACACAGCTGCACTGACTTGGGGGGGAGGGCATCATATTCCTCCAATTTATACCGGCTACAAACACGTCATTCCCTATATGCACACGATGCACCTTGTATTTACTTCAGTAATGTCTCGAAAAGATAAGGAATTACTAAATACATTGAATGGAAATTTTAAAGACCTTATTTATGATCTATTAGCCTGTGTAGCTCAGTGGATGTGGTATTTGCATACCACGGCGCTTGACCGCACGAAGGAAGAGTTTGTTTCGAATCTAGTTGTCGACTAGAGGAAATTTTTCTAAGCCTTTTTTCATCGGTTCCCGAGTTAGTCGATCTCTGGCACGGGAAAGCGGGTTTTTTCTCCCGGAAGCTCAGGTTTTTCGTCCCATAAACTCAAGAAAAATCGACCGCAGAACCCACATTATTTCAGACATTAAATATATTGGGTTAAGTACCACGAGATGGCGGCACTTGTTGAGCCGTCTCTCTCTTCACTGAGTGCTGCTTAATTAGTGATAGCCTTGGGCCAGCTATCTCTGATTGGCTGCTAGTGGAGATTGAACTGCCCACCCAGTCTCCAAAAGTTAGATAGCGCTAAAATGGCCTCGCCCACTCCCTATATACGGGAATAAAAAGGCGTTAGCTTTTTTTTTACTTATGAATCTTAGATTGGAATTCCGAAAAAGTTCTGTATTTTTACACGATAAAATAGATGAAGAGAGATATTCTGCAGCTTAGCTAATAACGACAGTGCCCTGTGGTTGGAAGTAACTTCATTCGAATCCATTCTAATGCGCGTAAATCCTTTGTAAATCATTTTCAAGATTATTCATCTAATCTCATGTGATGTCTATAGAGGATTTTCCCCCCTTTTCTTCTTATTCTCCTTTATAGGGAACGAAGGGTTGTACTTCACAAGTAAGACAACTGGCGCACAAACCCACTTATTTACAGACATTATATATTTTTCTTCGGATGATGCAGCAGAGGCAGCCGCTGCTTGAAAAATGCCCGTAAATCTCTAATCGGTGGACTCCGAAAGACAGAGAGAGAGAGAGAGAGATAAAACAGATGGAAATTTATTGACAGCTCAGATTACTATTTTTAATATGAGATATAAAAATTTTCATAGATAAATACAGTATATATAAATGAATCACTCACAAAAACTGCTTTCTATGTAAAATAGTGAATGAAATTTCTGTCTTGCACACACACACTCGCGCGAGCGTGTGTGTGTGTGTGTGTGTGTGTACAGAGGGATAGCTGTATAAGTGCATCTATCAGAGATAGCTCAGTCAGTAAAGTTTCAAATCCTTTCGAAAGATATTGCCAATTTGGCACAACAGAATATGAATACTACAAGGTGCCGTAGAAGCATTGATCCGTGTAGCTTCCATGACATACTGCAGTGCTCTCTCTCTCTCTCTCTCTCTCAAATTGGATTACAGCAGATCCCTCGCAATCTGCACGTTCTACCTCAACCTATGCTTAATTGGTCTGGGTTATTGTGACTGAACAGAGCAATGAATTATGATAAATTCATCCTCATGATATTCCCAAACTATGAAACTATTCCCAAATGATTTGTGCCTTGAGACGTTATTATGCAGAAAGTAATTACAAGATGGATAAACTGGAAGCATGAAAGAACCAACATGTTCAACAGCCAAGTTTGACTGTGAACACAATGACCTAATTTGTTCAATGTCTGCTATTACAGCATCTCCAGCTGTAACATTTTCAAAATATGTAGTATGATGAGTGCATTGAATCATGCTGTTATTGCCATACCCTAGTCCTAGTGCCAGCATAGAACAGGACAGGAGTGGAATTTGATGAGGAGGCCTGCTGCTATATTCCATTCATGGAAGTTCGATGAACTGAGTATTTCAATAGGTTCCTTTGCCAATTACTGTAGTACTGCGCTGCCATTTGACTGGTTGAGACTCATTGACTCTCCAGTATCAATGAATGTTTCTGTGATGGGACTGTCGATGGCTGAATATTTTGTAGTTGAAATCATTGGTATACTACTCTGCTGTGTATAAACAGCGGTTAGTAGATATAAAATGTTGGCTGATTCCGTAATAATCACATCGACTTAACTTGGCACTGACCACTGAACTCTTACTCGTAGTTGGCCTTATTGCGGCCTTATTATGGAGGGTATACATAATAAACTGGCTACAATATACATTAGCAGCAACTGACAGCACGAGATCTACCAAGCTAACATCTTACTTTCGAATCCAAAAATACTGGAACTGAAAGAAAATAATTTCTTATAAGAAAAGTTAGAAATCGCATTCAGTAGGTTTTTTTTACTTACTACATTTCCATCAAAAGGTCTTCTATCAGCATATAAAACGTCATACTATAATTTTAATTATAAAATTAATCATAAAATTATTTTATAACTAAATAATTATTTTAGCTACTTATTAACCCCTTAACGTACCAATTAAAAATCAGAAAACGGTCGTTTTTCTGCCAATGTTTTGGGCGAGGGTGATTTGCTGGATCAAATTCATCATTATTTGAAAAATAATGATGAATTTGTGCAAACGCAAACGAAATAGCCGATGCACGCCGTTGGCAACTTTTCTCGGCTGAAAGGAAATAGGCACAAGATTGTCTAGCGTCTATATTCGGTTGTATTTATATGTGAAACCAAAATTCAAAATCAATTTTGGTGCAATAAACAAAAGACGTGTCACAGACGTCTTTGTATGTTAAGGGGTTAATTAAATTCTCATTCTAATTGTCGATTTAAGTATAGTATAGATTTTATAATAATTGGATAATCGTAGTAATTTTATAGCAATAGTAATATTTTATAGTGATTGAAGGATTGAAGGGAGGAGACCATGTGGATCCAATAGAGATGGATGGAAGTAGTGCAAAGAATGGAAAACATCAGGAGTCACATTTTAAATCCACATTTTGATATTTCAATTGTTCATTGACTTTTGCGTAGAAATTTGTAGCAATGAATGTTTGGATAGAAGAAAGTAGGTTGTTTTTTTTTTTTTTTTCCCTATAGGAAATCCAGGTTTTAATGCCGCAACTCAAAATATTAATCATAAACCATTAGGCTAGTGGTTCGTTATCACGCATGTTCACCAATGCTAGAAGCATTAATAATAAAGAAGAGGAATTTTTAGCTTTAATAAATGCAAATAAACCAAAATTATTGGCATTAGTAAGACATTGTTGGCTGAAGACGATATATTTAGACCCAATACGATGGCTACAGTGCATTTAGAGAATATAGGTGGCGGTAAAATGAATGGGAGTGCTGCTATTGATTGTAGACGAGTTGACAATTATAGTAAAAACTGAGAATAACAGTATAGTATTAATACTCTCAAAATACAGTCAACGTATTTGAGGTTGTTTACCTCAAAGTAAGGGCTTAGACATAAAATACACACTTTGGTGCTGCAATAGATCAAGGCTACTGAATAGGACTCAGAATTACACAGACGTAGAGAAAGCATGCAAGATAAGGAAAAGAGAATTTATAGAATCACCGAGGAACAATTTCCTTAAGCAAAGCGTTATGAAAGGGATTCTTGGTGCAGGAACAGTAGATTCGGTAACAACATTTAATAATCTATAAATGAGCTATATAATTAATTATCCTTCCCATTGGTGAAAATGATCATGTGGTTTTTATTTTGAATAGAAGTAAAACGTATGAAAGTTTAGTTTAAAAGGGAGTATATAGGGAAATATAAAGCAGGTGGAAACGCTTTCCAGTCGTATGTTATGGCTACCTACATATGAGAAACTAACCTGGGAGAAGATTCGGTATTTAGTATATAGGAAGTGGTCAAGGTTATCTGAAGGAAGCTATAAGTGGCTGCATCTAGAACTAAGAGAACAAATTGCAGGGGGAGTTGAATGAATTATACTTTCAAACAACAGCTGCATAAAAAGAAAATGTATAGAACCATAATGAAAAATGTGATGAGATTTTATAAACCGGCCTACTATGGTGGGCCTGTTTATAAAAATAAATGACCACTATTTTGAGATAAGTTCAACCAGACTATGAAAGAAGTTACTGAATAGGCGAAAGGAAATCTCGTTCGCTTCCTTCTATTCATTAAATTCAGATGGTTTAAAAGTAGCAAATGCATAGGAAATAGCTGAGTTATTGTGTTTACATTGGTAAGGTATGCATTCATGATGGAACTGTTAGTTTTCTAGAAGCTTAGCTAGAACTAGAACAAAAGATATAGTTGGAAGAGGTAAAGCTATTGAAACTGTTGCAAGAATTTGATTCAAACACAGCAGTAAAATTGGGATTGGATGGGATATCAACATAGATGCAGAAGGAATATTTAAGAAAATTAGCAGTTCCTTGGATGTTGAGCTTGAATCTCAGTACATTCATGATTTCTATTGAGTGGAGAAGAAAAATTCCATTACACAAGAGTGGAGTTAAGTCAGAAACAACCAGTTATAGACTGGTTGTTTCTGTCTCTACGGTAGTCATTGAGGTACTGAAAAGACTGGCAACAGCATGCATCCAGAAGTGGATGAATAGTAATTTCTTTGTAGAGGATGAAATGGATCTTTTACTGTAGGTCTAGTTTTCACAATCTGCTCCCATTTTATAATAAAATGACAACAGAGTTGGATAGAGGGAATGGACATACCATGGTGGTATGTCCATTCCAGTTGACAGGATTCTAGATAGGAAGTTATATAAATTTAAAAGGATGGATATGAAAAATAGGCTTTTGACATGGATAAGAGAGAGTGACTTACTGACAGGTATCTAACAGTATGTATGGAGAAGCTGAATTCAAAAAAATGTAGGTGGCCAGCGGGGTATTAGAATCTTCCTTGGTTCTTGGTTTGGAACTACCGCTATTTAACTTGGATATTAATGATATTGTGGATGGTCTGCAGGGAAATATTTAATTTTTTGCTGATGATGGAAAGTTGGATTGGTTGACGAGAGACATATCTGATATAGAATCCTTAAATGTTTGAACAATGTAGGAAAGGATTTTGGACTGAATACATTTCATAGAGAAGTATGATAGATACAGAGACAT